>NC_141075.1:30003573-30296073 GCF_041138505.1 Cibotium barometz | reverse complement strand
AAAAGGAAACATGCGTAACGAGTGCCCGAAGCAAAAGGGTGCAAAGACCAATGCAGGTGTAACTCGCGGCGATGCCCGGGATACTAGGGCCTTTGACACACTTGTTAATACCATCAATGCATATTAAAACATTTAAACATAAAAGCTAGACAAAAACATCCACAAATGCTGAAAATGAAGCTTGCACGTGTGACACCGCATAGAGGCGGGAATGGGCCGACCCCCCCCCCTTGGAGTATTTTATTACCCAAGGAGAATAATATCATGTACAAGCTTTGAGGGCCTTACTCTCCCCACGGGAGATGCCGGATTATCCATATACAAATGCCATAACACAGCCCAACACAAGGCAACTAAGCCAGAACATAGGCTGTAGAAATGCCGAGCCAACAACATAATCCATATACCTTCGTGTGGGTCCTGATTCTTCCCAAAAAACCACGGGTCTTCATGCAATAGAGCTGGTACAGTAAGTACAACTCTCCATTCAGCCAGTACAGCAGATACAATGGCTGGTACAATAGGTACAATGGCTAGTACAGCCGGTACAGTGGCCGGTACAATAGGTATAGTGGCTTGGTACAGTCGGTACGGTGGTTGGTACAACAAGTACAAATGCTAGTATAGCATGTACAATGACTAGTACAGTAGGTACAATGGTTGGTACAGCAAGTACAAAAGCTGATACAACTGGTACAATGGGTGGTACAGCAAGTACAAAAGCTGGTACGATCGGTACAAGAGCTGGTACAACAAGTACAATGGCTAGAAATCATAATAAATGATTAAATACCCTTGCCTTCAGTATTTCTTCGCGATGGAAGCCTCCAAAACAGTCCCCAACAGCCGGTATTCTTCATGGGCAACCTTCAAGAGAGAGAGAGAAAAAGAGTAGCCATCATTAGGGAAGCCTGTAACGGTGGTAGAGGCTAGTGTGTAGCAAGAGAGCCTCTATTAATGAAGAGAGAGGGCTCCAATTTATAGATTTGGGCCTCCCATGAGCTAAAATGGCAAGAGAAGGCTACAATGACAAGTGGAGAGCCACACAATAGCTGAAGTGACAAGTGTGAGGCCACTTGTCTCACTTTGATCCACTTTCTAACAAGTGTCAGGCCACTTGTCTCACTTTGGTCCACTTTCTTGCCACATGTCCCAATCTAAGAGATGGGTCCTTCCATAAACTTTATCTCTAAAAATATCCCAACTGGTAGACATTCTGTCATAGGCACTTTGCCAACTCTTGGTATTTGCTCAATTCCAGATGTAATGACGCGAACAGAATTTCCATCGGAGTCGGGCCAAAAATAGCAACTCCTAAATTTTAGGAGTGTGGTCCTTTGTATTCTAGGATAATCCCCCATTCCCAAAGCTTGTACTTTACAAATATTTAGACATCCTAGAGTCCACCAGACCCATTTCATACTGGGAAATGTCCAGGCTGGTGACATCCTCCCCAGCTTCTTAAAAGTTGTCCGCAACATTAAGCTTCAAGCCATATATTCAAGATATAATCATGTCCCATCGAGTGGGCGAGACGAGACAGTCTCAAAAATCCAATATATCTGAAGAATCCATGTCCCAAAGAAATGGGTGAGACTAAATAAGTCTCCATAATAGCAATATCATGTCCCAAAATAAATGGGCGAGACAAATCAGTCCCATAAGTCTAGATATCATAATCCATGTCCCAAGTAAATGGGCGAGACAAAATAAGTCTCCTGCCAAAAAAAGATCGGTCCACATGACCCTTGGCATAGATATAAGTTCCGTGCCAACCAAGCGTCATGTCCACTTTACCACTTGCACTCCGTGTTGGTACTCTGACCACACACCTTGGATGAGAGGTGGACTCAAGTAACAAGATAAAACAATCACTCGCAGGCATAGATAACCTGGTGTTCCATAAGCATTTCTGCTACACATAGTTTATAGGCATTTCAGCCACCAACTCACACTACCCTCTCAAGTGCCCATGTTCCCTTCCATCTGCTCTCTATTGTTCCACCCACACATGGTAGAAACAATCTTCAAGAGAGCACGTAGGACAAGAGAACACTACACACGGCATGTTGTGCTCAACACTACCCTCTGAAGTGCCCATGTTCCCTTCCATCTGCTCTCTATTGTTCCACCCACACATGGTAGAAACAATCTTCAAGAGAGTACGTAGGACAAGAGAACACTACACAGGGTATGTGAACAATGAGTTTCATAAGTCCAATGCATCCCAAATAAAGGGAGCCATAAAGAATAATCCATCCCAAATAAAGGAAGCCATAAAGAATAATCCATCCCAATTAAAGGGAGTCATAAACATAATCCATAAACCAAAGGATGGATCCAAATCCCTAGAAAAGAAGTCCAAGAATCCATAGATCTGTATACCATAACTCTTACCACATACTCCGTGCTAACCACACACCTTGGAGTAGAGGTGGACTTTATCCATAAAAGCATCATATCCATGAGATATCCAAAGATTTCTTCTCTATAAACTCGAACAGATTCGTCCATAGAAATTGCTTGTGAAGCCCAATATCTATATAAATCTCGTCCAAGAAAGAAATCTACATAGATATAATCCATCCCAATAAAGGGAACAATAAACAATGTTTCCCTGAAACCATCTCAAGGCAAACAACACCACCTTTCTCCTTGCATGGCTATACAAGGGTTAGTGAACATCAAAAACACTTCATAGTAAATAGCAAAAGCACCAACTTTGCAAACTCAAAGTATACTTAGCTTTTCTTTGCCAGGTCGATCATGAACCCAAGAGAGTAGCCATCATTAGGGAAGCCTGTAACGGTGGTAGAGGCTAGTGTGTAGCAAGAGAGCCTCTATTAATGAAGAGAGGGGCCTCCAATTTATAGATTTGGGACTCCCATGAGCTAAAATGGCAAGAGAAGGCTACAATGACAAGTGGAGAGCCACACAATAGCTAAAGTGACAAGTGTGAGGCCACTAAACTCTCTCTCTAAAAATATCCCAATTGGTAAGACATTCTGTCATAGGCACTTTGCCAACTCTTGGTATAACGCGAACAGAATTTCCATCGGAGTCGAGAACTCTCCTAAATTTTAGGAGTGTGGTCCTTTGTATTCTAGGAAAATCTCCCATTCCCAAAGCTTGTACTTTACAAATATTTAGACATCCTGGAGTCCACCAGACCCCTTTCATACTGGGAAATGTCCAGGTTGGTGATAGCAGGACCCAAGCCAAAGGCAGCCAACCAGTTGTCTTTGATAGGTACGTCAGTTACTGTACTTTCTCGCCCTAGTACATGTTCTGATTGTCTGTTCAACTCTAAAGTTTTTGGCTTACATGATCTTCTCCGAGTTTATGGAGAAGTAAATGGCCATAGAATCCACATTCTTCTAGACCCTAGCAGCTCACACAATTTTGTTAATTACAAACTTTGCAGAAATTGGGTCTTGACACAACACCCAGCGATCATATCTATGAGGTACGTCTACCTGCGGGTCGGCAAGTATGGGATCGAAAGGTGAAGATGCTACCGATCCGGATTTCAGGACTACAAAGATACTCTGGAATGCTATATTATGCACCTAGAACATGTAGACTTGTTATTAGGGATTGAGTGGTTTAAGACTCTTCAAGTCCAAATAGATTGGTCTAGTCATATTTTTTTCTTTTAAACATAGAAATTTTAGGTGATTGTATACATCCCTCTCAGGGACCTCTTGTAAATATAGTTGATTTTGGTAATATAATGGATTCTTCTTTGTATACTACTTTCCATTGTGTATTGATTCCACTTTCTTCATTTCTCATACCTTCTATGGATGTCAATGAATTAAGTGTATTTGAAAGCAAAGAATTACACAAGATACTTGATTCGTTTCAAGATGTATTTCCTAAGGAACTGCCATCGGGCTTACCACCTGAAAGGGCAGTCGATCATCGTATTGACATGATCCCTAGTGCTCACCCTGTTAGTATTCCACCTTACAGGATGAGCCAAGCTGAGGAAGATGAGTTGGCTAAACAACTCGAAGATTATTTGAGGATGGGCCAGATCCGTCCAAGTAAATCACCTTGGGGTGCACCTGTGTTGCTTAGGAGAACGAAGGACAACACCTGGAGAATGTGTATAGATTGCAAGAGATTGAACAAGCTGACAATTAAGAACCGTTATCCTCTCCCTAGATCAGATGACCGGTTAGCAGGAGCGAAATATTTCACGAAGATAGATTTACGTACTGGCTATCACCAAATACGTATTCATGAAAGGCATGTCGAAAGAACCACCTTTCGGACTAGGTATGGTCATTACAAATTTCTCGTATTACCTTTTGGGTTAACCAATGCTCCAGCCACTTTCCAGCAAATGATGAACGATCTTTTTCGTGAACATTTGGGAAAATTTGTGGTTGTGTTCCTAGATGATATTTTGATATATAGTCGTACTCTTGAGGATCACGTTAGACACCTCACGATTGTCTTAACTATTTTAAGACAGAATCGACTATATGCTAAATTAAGTAAATGTGAGTATGACAGGCATCATTTACTTGGAACACAAGATCACTAGAGATGGATTGAGCATTGACTATGACCGAGTTCAGAAGGTTCTGGCTTGGCCTATACCGCGAACAGTGAAACACCTTCGTTCTTTTCTCGATTTTGTTGTTTTTCTTCGGAAATCTGTGCGGGAGTACTCTCAGCTCACACTACCGATGACCGACTTGTTGAAAGGTCGTGGACGTAAGTCAAATCAGCCTATCACTTGGAATAATGATCTGGATATGGCCTTCAGACTTTTGAAAGATAAAAGTCAAGGAAGCACCTATCTTAGCATTACCCGATCCTACTCGGCCTTATGTTCTTGAAACTGATGCCAGTGACTATGCCATCGGGGCCGCTCTATTTCAAGATGGTAGACCTGTTGCTTTTAAAAGTAAAAAGCTAGACGACACTCTGTCACGTGCATCCCGCACTTGGATGCCACGTAGACATTTCTGTACAGAAGGTGCAAGACCTGGGATGGTGAACTCGTCCCATGTGAGCCCAGTCCGGGACGAGTCAGCCAAGGATCCATCTCAGATGTCCGAGGTCAGGTGTGCATTGTCCTGCACAGGAGTCTAAGGTCAGGTGTGCACTGTCCTGCACATGAAACAGTGCCAGTCCGCGCTGTGAGTCTCCCTCTAGAATGATGTCAGTGGTTCTGTGTATCTGGTATGGTACCGGATGCCAGATCACTGAGTAGATTTTGTTTAGGACAAGGGGCCAGCCCATAGGGCTACCCCGGAGCTTAGTATGGGCATGGGAATGGTGTGAAACCATCCCCATGAGGGCCAGGAAGGCCCAGGCTGGACCCACCAGCCATGGAAGGGCTGTGGGACAGCCCTAGGTCAAAGATAAGGCTATTTTCAGGAGCATACAGCCTTTAGATGGCTGTAGGGCATGTATGGGGCAGCCCATACAGGCTGCCCAGCCTTGGGATTGTGGACAAAAGTGGTGTCCAGCCAATCAGAAGCAGGCACATCACTTTCAGCCTGTTAGGAAAAAAAGGCAGTATTTTTTGAGATTTAATTCAGCATTTATTGCTGAATTTCCACCAGTCGTGGGACATAGCCTGTTTTTCAGCTGGCCGACTGCTCCTGAGGAGGAGTATAAATAGTGGAGGCCATAATCCCATCATTCATCTCATTTTTCACCAAGTGCTCAAGCAAACCAAGGGGCCAAGACAGCCAAGGGCTTGCTAACGCAAAGGGGTGAAGGATTCAGGTCAAGGGCAGGATTTTCCAGCCAAGAAAAGGTCAAGTTTTCTGTATTTGTTTTCAGATTTACATCATTCTAATAAAGCAAATACACCATCTGTGGTGGGGGCCCTACAGAGGGTAATTGGGACCCAATACTGTGTCCTCTCCATCTCCCCCTTCTCTCTCTATTTTTTCTGCACATCTCCTTTTTGTTTGTGCGTTAATTCCGTTGCGAAAAGAGTGCTGATTTCTGAGTTTTGAAGTACCGATCCTTCTCCGAAGCTTCTGCATATTACAATGGTATCAGAGCCTACTTCAAGGACAAAGATTCAACAAAGAAAACCACAAAATTTTTCTCGCTCGTGTGGTTGGTTTTTAGACGCCGGTGGACTACCCCTTTCGGAGTGACTCCTGTCCCTCGAAGGACGGTTGGTTTTTAGCCTCCGGAAGCCTCTGGAAGTCTCCCACACAAATAGTGGATGGTCAGATTGCGTTCCAGAAAGGAATTGCATTTTCCTGCTTCGGCGACGAGAAAGAACCCGAACCATGGGACCAGAGTGCAACAGGCAGCCCAGCTAGGGCACCCGGCTTGAGTGTCACAGACATGTTCTGGCAGATGATGCGAGCAATCGCACACGAGACAGCCAAGTTGGATGAGCAGAAGGCGCGGATCTTGGCTCTGGAGGAGCGTTCTCGCTCTCCAGCGTCGCGTTTTCCATCTCCTCCTCCCTCTCCTTCCGTATCCCAGATACCAGATCCTCGTCACAAGGACCCTCTCGCGGGGTCACAGCCGCAGCCAAGCTCCTTGCTTGAGTTGCATATGCGTGCATTGGAGATCCGACAACGAGAAGACGACGCCATGCGACGCGTGGAACACGAGCGTTACCTCAGAGCTTTGGACGCCAGATTGACACCGGTGGCGCCCTTGAATCATTTTCCTAAGAAAATGAATTTCAGTAAGTATAATGGTAAACTCGATCCCACAACTCTTTATTCATGGTTACATCAATTTGAAGCTTACTTTGCCGCAGTTAGGAAAACAGATACTGACAAAGTGATCTTAGCCAGTTGGTACTTGGAAGGTGAGGCCATTCCTTGGTGGACTCAGTGGGCTCACGCCCACACCAGAGCAGGTATGGCAGCATATGTGTGGGACGAATTCGTCCGCGACCTTAAGCAACGGTTTCTACCGCCCCACTACCTTGAGCGACTCGAAGACGAGTTCAGGGGAGCGCGTTAGAACGCGCAACCCATCCTTCAGTTTGCCAATAAAATTTCGACCTTGAATCTGCAATTAGGCTTATCCGGACAAGAAAGGGCAGTTTTTGTATGGCCTGGACACGCAAATCCAATGGGAGGTGCGTATGTTTAGGCCAGCCACCTTTGAGGACGCACTCTCCCTTGCGCAGAGTGCAGAAATGAAACACAATGGTGGCAAGCCCAAGACTTCCCAGCCGGCTTCTCCCAAGGCTAACACCTCGGGGGGCAAAATCCAGAACCAAACGGGGTCTTCCCCAGGATAGAGCCGGGAGCCTCTGGCTCCAAGAACTCGAACAATGCGTCTAAGCTCACTCCAGACCAGAAAGCGGAGGCAGGCAAAACAGGTGGCAAGTTGAGTGCTGAGGAGCTTTCTCAGTACAAGAAGGAGGGTAGATATTTCTTTTGTCATACAAAAGGACATACTTCTCGGGATTGTCCGAAGAAGCCTCCCAAGGCCGCCGCCGCCTCCACAGCTTCCGTGGTGAGCTCAGCTCCCATACATACCCCAGCGGCTAACCCTAGTTCTTCAACCCCCGGTGCTTCAGTTGGAGCAATTATTAGCCGGGAGCTCGAAGATAAGCAGAAGGGCGCCCATGACCAGGAGTATGAGCGCAACGAATTACTCAAGTCCTTTGGCTACATAGGTGGCCAGAGAGTTGTTGTCTTGTTTAACAGCAGCAGCACGGAGGATGTGGTCACGGAACAGGCCGCTAGGCGTGCCCATTTCGAGCTGACTCCGGTGGACAAACAGGTTGAGGGTTTTAGCACAGGTATGACAACGAGCGTCAAGTATGAAGCTCTAGGTGCTAAGTTAGTGATTCAGGGCATAGAGTTTGTGCGTGACTTTATGGTTGCCCCTCTTGTAGGAGGGGCAGACATAATTTTGGGTATCCAGTGGTTTCACAAGTTTCTTCCTGATGTCAAGTGGGACAAGCACACGTTCCAGATCAATCGAAATGTGTCAAACACCCCAGTGACCATTAAGTGTGAGCCAGGAATTCCGAAATTTCCGCTCATAAGCCACTCTCCTCGCATTAGTGAGTTGTGGACTTGCATAATATATTGGTTTCATGCATCCTTGATCACCCTTTTGCAAGAGTATAGCACCCACTGAATGTGATGACACATTGATTCACATAAAAGTCATCCCCCCCTCCCCCCACCTAGGAGGCTGCATAATCGGACCTTGACTCATGCATTCCTTAGGCAAACAAAAGGCTTGATTTTGCTCTAGTCCCCATTGGAAGGAAACATTTTTCCTTGTTAACAAATTTATAGGATACATCTTCTCAGAAAACATGTCAACAAAGTGTTGATAATACTTTGTTTTACGCAAAATCCTCCTTACCTCCCTTACATTGGAAGGTGGTGGAAGGTCCATAATTGCTTGTACCTTCTCAAGGTCCATCTCTATGCCGTTCTCCGAGATAACATGTACCAAAAGAACCACCTTCTTTCCTGCCAACAGGCGACATTTTCCAGGATTGAGCGCAATGGAATCGGAGTTGGACCGCCAACTCCAAGAATTGTTGCAAGCTGGCTTCATCTGCCCCAGCGTGTCGCCATTTGCAGCACCGATCTTGTTTGTCAAGAAGAAAGATGGGTCTTCCCGGTTTCGATTATCGTGCACTCAACAAGCTGACTATCAAGAGCAAATTCCCAATGCCTCGAATTGACTATATTCTCGAGAGGCTGAATGGAGCAAAGGTGTTCTCAAAACTAGATTTAAAGAGTGGGTACCACCAGGTACGGATTGTAGAGGAGGCCCAAGACAGCCTTCCGTGGCCCACTATGAATTTGTGGTCATGCCATTTGGTTTGACGAACGCCCCAGCTACATTTAACCGCATGATGATGCGTATTTTCCGGGAGTTGATTGGAGAGTGTGTGTTCATATTTCTGGACGACATACTCATATTTTCAGCTACAGTTGAGCAGCATGACATTGATGTGGAGAAAGTTCTTAAGTTGCTGGAAAGCAACGAGCTCTATGTCAATGAAAAGAAGTCAGAATTTTATCTGTTCCAGGTACATTACTTGGGATATATAATTAGTGCTGAAGGCATTCGACATAATCCGGCTAAGGTGGCCGAGATTGTTAACTAGGAAGTACCTCAGACGGCTTATGACATTAGATCATTTGTGGGTATATGCCAGGCATATTCCACCCACATTGACAAGTTTTTTGATCTCTCGGCAGATCTCACCGATCTGCTAAAGGGAGTGAAAACCAGAAGGCAAAAGATTCGAATGACTCCACGAGCGTTGGAGGCATTCCAGAACCTCAAGGTGGCTTTGTCAGAAGCGCCTTGTTTAGCCCTTGCCTCGTGGGACAAACCATTTCAAGTGATCACCGATGCGAGTAACATCGCAATTGGAGGTGTGTTGCAACAGAATGGTCATCCAGTAGCTTACATGTCTCGTAAGTTATTGCCCGCCAAAAAGAACTACTCAGTCTATGATCGTGAACTCCTAGCAGTTATACAGGCCTTGAAACATTGAAAACATTTCCTGTATGGTCGTGACTTCAAGGTTCACACTGACCATCAGGCATTGCGCTGGATTCAGATGATGCCAAGTGCACAGTGAAGTAATCGACAACACCGCTGGAGTCAGATATTCCAACAGTTTGGTGGTATGATTGAGTACCTTCCAGGAAAGGCCAATCCAGTGGCCGATGCTTTGAACATGAAGGGACAAGTATCTGCGATTCAGACCACTAGACTTGACCTTGTTGGTACAGGACTTGAAGCACACGTACGCGGATTCCGAGAAATTCGGTACTCAGTGGGAACAGGCATTGGATGCCACAGGACCATGCCATTTTCTGATACGCGATGGTTGGCTTTTCTACAAAGGCCGACTATGTGTCATGAAATCATTCCGGGCAGCTCTTCTCCATGATGCCCATGATGCCATTACAGGTGGTCATAGGGGTATGAATTCGACTCTGGAGAAATTAGAACGGCAATACTATTGGCCAAAGATGAGGCGTAATGTGTTTACATATGTACAACGCTGTGACATTTGTCAAAAGGTGAAAGCTCCTCGTGGAAAGAAGATAGGGTTGTTACAGCCTTTGCCAATTCCTGAGGGTCCTTTCCAAGACATTTCGATGGACCTTGTCACAAATCTGCCTCCCAGTCCAATAAGCGTAATACGCAGTGTTTAACTATTGTTGATAGGTTTAGCAAATTTGTTATGCTTATTCCTTGTAGGGCCAATGTGACCGCCGAGGATGTTGCCCAGCTATTCATTCGGCATTGGTACCCGATTGGCGGGATTCCTAGAACCATAGTGTCAGACCGAGATGCCAAGTTTACCAGTCATTTTTGGAGGGCATTGTTTGATAATTTTGGTACTAAGTTGAATTTTTCCAGTGCATTCCACCCACAGACACATGGCCAGACAGAGATATACAACCAGTTGGCCTTTGATGTGCTGAAGTGTTATGTCCACGATCAGCAAGGTAAGTGGGAATCGTTTTTGCCTTTAGTTCAGCTGTTTTGAATGACTCTTTTTCTTCAGCTATTGGCAGGACTCCATATGAGGCACGACTTCGTCTTCAGTACCTGAGGCGAACAGAGTGACGAAGTCTTACCAGGAGATCCTAGAGTCCGTTAAAGACAGATTGGCTAAAGCGCAAGAGGCCTACACTCGACAGGCCAATAAAGACCGAAGGGACATGAAGTTTTCGGAAGGGGATTGGGTGTATCTTCGGATTATGAAGCAAAGATTGAAGCAGGTGGGCAAGCGATGCCCAAAGTTGTCTTTCAGGAGCTTCGGACCATTTCCTATCCGGAAAAAGATTAATGAGGTGTCTATGCAGTTAAAGCTACCTCCGAGTTGGACTATGCACGATGTATTTCATGTCAGTTGGTTAAAGCCATATATAGGTCCACCCCCTTCAGAGGTCAAAGACGAAGCGGAACCAGACATTGTTGATGAAGCAGAAGTAATGGTTCTAGAACAGATCCTTCTGCACCGTTTCAAGCATGGCTCAGGCCGAAGACTACGACAGTTCCTCACGAAGTTTCAGGACCGAGGAACTCATGAAGCGGTATGGCTCGACAGAGGAAGACTATCCGGCATTATTGACGGATTATTTGGAGGCTATGCAGCTTCCGTCAAGTTAAGCAGAAGGGGATGTCACGTGCATCCCGCACTTGGATGCCACGTAGACATTTCTGTACAGAAGGTGCAAGACCTGGGATGGTGAACTCGTCCCATGTGAGCCCAGTCCGGGAGACGAGTCAGCCAGGGATCCATCTCAGATGTCCGAGGTCAGGTGTGCGTTGTCCTGCACAGGAGTCTAAGGTGCACATGAAACAGTGCCAGTACGCGCTGTGAGTCTCCCTCTAGAATGATGTCAGTGGTTCTGTGTATCTGGTATGGTACCGGATGCCAGATCACTGAGTAGATTATGTTTAGGACAAGGGGCCAGCCCATAGGGCTACCCCGGAGCTTAGTATGGGCATGGGAATGGTGTGAAACCATCCCCATGAGGGCCAGGAAGGCCCAGGCTGGACCCACCAGCCATGGAAGGGCTGTGGGACAGCCCTAGGGCAAAGATAAGGCTATTTTCAGGAGCATACAGCCTTTAGATGGCTGTAGGGCATGTATGGGGCAGCCCATACAGGCTGCCCAGCCTTGGGATTGTGGACAAAAGTGGTGTCCAGCCAATCAGAAGCAGGCGCATCACTTTCAGCCTGTTAGGAAAAAAAGGCAGTATTTTTTGAGATTTAATTCAGCATTTATTGCTGAATTTCCACCAGTCGTGGGACATAGCCTGTTTTTCAGCTGGCCGACTGCTCCTGAGGAGGAGTATAAATAGTGGAGGCCATAATCCCATCATTCATCTCATTTTTCACCAAGTGCTCAAGCAAACCAAGGGGCCAAGACAGCCAAGGGCTTGCTAACGCAAAGGGGTGAAGGATTCAGGTCAAGGGCAGGATTTTCCAGCCAAGAAAAGGTCAAGTTTTTTGTATTTGTTTTCAGATTTACATCATTCTAATAAAGCAAATACACCATCCGTGGTGGGGGCCCTACAGAGGGTAATTGGGACCCAATACTGTGTCCTCTCCATCTCCCCCTTCTCTCTCTATTTTTTCTGCACATCTCCTTTCAGTTTGTGCGTTAATTCCGTCGCGAAAAGAGTGTTGATTTCTGAGTTTTGAAGTACCGATCCTTCGCCGAAGCTTCCGCATATTACACACTCGATCTCATTGGCCAGCCCTTGAGGAAGGAGCTTTATGATGTGATTCACGCTCTCAAGGTTTGGAGACATTATTTATATGGCTCCAAGTTTGTGGTATTATGGCTGATCATCACTCAATCAAGTATGTGTGTGATGCGGATGATTTGAGAGGAAGGAAAGCTCGATGGACTGAATTTATACAAGATTTTGATTTTGAGATTCGTTCTAGAAAAGGGTCCATGAATAGTGTTGCAGATGCGCTTAGTCGAATTAGAGAGGTGAATACTTTGTCGTTCACCGAGATTTCTACCGACTTATTTCAGTCATTGAGAGGGCTTTGCAGGATTGATAGTTATTTTGGTCCATTTTGGCAGAAGATCCAAGACAAGAGCTCATTGATTGACCAAGACTCGATGACTGAGCAGCCTACCATTCAGGCTGCAGGAGGCCAGTGGATGATTCGGAATGGTTTACTATTCCGTAATGACAAAATTTGTGTACCACAGATCCCGGACATTAGGTCCAAGATTCTTAAGGAGTGTCACGACGCTCCTTCTGTTGGACACCCTGGGATACACATGACACTATCGTTAGTGAAACACACTTTTTATTAGCCAAAGATGAAAAATCACTCGTAAACTTAGAGTCCCTATCACTGATTGTCTCCTGCGGTAACCCGTACAGTCTAAACAATTGCTTGATAAATTGCCTTGCTAATTGCGCAGCTGTAATGGTCTTTCGGATCGGTAAAAATCTAGCCATTTTTGTCAAGCGATTTACCACAACCCAAATTGAATCGCGGCCTTGATGTGTTCTTGGCAATCCGGTAATAAAATCCATGGAAATACTTTCCTATTTATTACCTGGGATTTGCAAAGGATGCAACAACCCAGCCTGTCTAAAGCGTTTAGCTTTATTTGCTTGACAAAGTTGACACTTGAGAACATAATCTTCTTTGAGAAGTTGGAAACAACTTTGAATTTGAGTTCTCAGATCATCCTCAATCTGATGGCCAGACTGAAAGAGTGAATCAAATTTTGGAGGATATGCTCCAAGCATATGTATCCAAAAGACAGAGTTCATTATGTTAGAGTTTGCATATAACAGTACTAAGCATACGAGTACAGGTTTTAGTCCTTTCATGCTTATGTATGGTTTTTAACCTAGATCACCTGTTACAGTGGGATTCTCAGGACTTCACATGATGCAACACGTAATTTTTTGCAAGATATGCAAGAAATGTTACAAGTTGCGAAGGAATCTATTAGAAGTGCTCAAGATCGAGACATATTTTATTCTAATAGACATTGTTCACCCAAAGAGTTCTCTGAAGGAACGATGGTGTATTTGCGAGTTCCGAAAGATTCCGAGACTTTACGTACAGGTCGATCTCCGAAATTATCCCCTAGATACTGTGGACCATTTCGTATTACACGACGGATTGGTTCAGTTACATATGAATTGGAACTGCCTTCTCATGTGAAAGTTCATCCTGTATTTCATGTGAGTAGACTTAAGGAAGTACTGGGTGGAACAGACCAGTTAGTTACTCCTCAAGAAATCATAGATGTCAAAGGCATGACATTTGTTCCACACAAACCTGAAAAGATTCTTGGATTTCGTGAAAGAAGATTGCGTAATACGCTTATCACAGAATACAAGATCAAGTGGAAGGATCGTGTTGAGGAGGACACTACATAGAAGACATTGACTACTCTTCAGAGAGATTACCCTGGCTTTTTAGTGAGCTCAAGAGTGAGCTCTTAGAGGAAGGGAAGTATGTCATGTGCACAGTGTGTATCTACCATGTGCTACACGCACACAAGACTAGCTTCGAGGTTTGGGGAAGCTTGGAGCTAGGCAGGCTAATTGGCGACCTGAGTCAGGGATAGACTAACGGGCGGGAACCCCAAGTATGGACGGGCGGGCGCCCAAGTGTGGACGCCCGATGACCGGCCAAGAGCCTATAAAAGGGTGGCCAAGGTTAGTCATTAGTCATATAGAGTCTCCCGTGACTTTGTGAGAGCTCTATGGTCAGGAGCCTGGATCTAGTGCAGACGTGCACCTGCTTCATGGAGCCGAGGCCCGTGAGGGTAGCTTCGTGGCAGTATGGGACGTCACGACGTAGAGATTGGTCGGTACGTCCATCTAGTTAGCTCAGCTCGTGGCTCGGTGGGGACAGCCAAGACTTGTGGGCTTGCCCACGGCTGTCAAGGTTGGGACGTGAGTCAGGCCTGCACCCCCGTCATGTTTGTTCGTTTGTTTGCAGGTTTCGAGTCTTGTACCAGGAGCGTTCTACGAGGAGATCCTATGGGGATTTGCACATAAAGCCCAAATGCTGTCCTGAAAGCAGTTTTATGTACATCCTCAGGCACTACACGCACTTGATGATACCCACTGCTTCATGATCTCTTTTTGGAATGCATTTACACGATAGGCTGGCCTATTAGGTGGTAAGCTACCCGGCACAAGATCAATGCGATGATCTTCCGGTCGTACGGATGGCAACTCATTTGGTAACTCATCAGCAAAACAATCATTGTACTCTTGCAAGAATTTCAACCTATCATTACTAAAGTGTTTACATGTACATTATTTTCCTCAACATGATCCCGTACAAAAATCAAGTACACAAAAACACTCTTTTTCATTACTTTCTTAATTTGTACATGAGATACAAGGGGAATGGTATCACCCTCTTCACCAACATCAATTACATGCTCTTGGCCTTCATGCATGAAGGTGATCCTGTTAAGCCTTGCACGCATCAATACGTGTATGCCAAGGCTTTCCAAGCAATACATCACAGCCATTCAAAGGCGCCACAAGAAAATCCTCATGATCCACATAGCCTTGAATGTGTATGCGCAACTTGCCAATAATAGGCATGACCTGCACTTCTCTACCAACAAAGGCAGCCCCTGCTTCAATTTGAGGACCCATGTTCTCCACTTCAATACCCAAAGCAGCTGCCATCTGTGTAGATATGAAGTTCTCAATTGCACAATCATCAAACATGAACAAAGCGGGCTGATCCTTAATCTGTCCCCAAGCTTTACATACAACCCTGTCTTTGCTATCATGTGAAGTGTTGCCCTGCACATCCGGAACCATATGCACATTAGGCTTTGTTGCATTTACATTATCATGCTTCTTCTTGTTTGGGCATGCCTTTGCAATATGCTCGGTGCTACCACAAGTAAAGCCTTTCACTTATATATTGCTTTTTCTGCTCCGGAGTGAGACCATAGTCTCTCACTTTGAAGGGACGCTTCTTAGTAATGTTATTTTCAGCCTTTGGACCATTTTTATCTGGGTTTTGGTCCTTTTTAAGTGGCTGTCCATTATTTTGCAGGTTTTGGACAGCCCTCTCTTTGCCTTAAAATGAGGGTTTAGCCTTGTTGGATCGACTCAATTTGAGTTCCAATTGCTCAGTGGCACCGGCGGCTTCGATTAGTTAGTGTAAGGTGTGACCAAGATACATTTGTAGTCCCGCTTTGTACACAGGTTGCAATCCCAATTGAAACCTTCTCTTCCTTTCCACCTCGGTGACATGCATAAATGGAGACACCTCCAAAAGCACTTTCCAAAACTTTTGTACATATGCATTCACTGATTCCCTCTCATTTTGCTTCAACCAATCCCACTTCATTGTTATCTCATTCAATGCATTGGGAGGCAAGAATTGAGCATAGAACCTCTCTTTGAACTCTTCCCATGATCTAACAGGATTCGGTGAGAGCTTCTCCATGAGCCACCAATGGGCAGCAGTGCCTTTCATAAACATGCTTACATGCCGGATCATGGATTTCTGAGTGAAATCCTCATCACTGAAAGCAATATCAAACTGGGCAATAAAAGCAAGTGCCTTTGATGATGGGGAGAAACCTAAATTAGGGTTTAGAGATCATTCATGGGAGACATACACAGAGAAGCAAGGGAGAGAGAGAGAGAGAGTTGTGGGGATAAGTCAACTCATGAAAAGCATGAGTGTGTGACTCCCCTATCACACATGTATATTGCACTAGTACACATAGTGCACTTAGTACATTAAAAGTACTAAGTGTACTATGTACTATAACTTATGGGCTTGTACACACTATAAGGGTGGGCATAACGCCTTTACCCCAACAACCTCCCACTTAAAGGCAAAGTGCCCTTAAGTAAAGGAAAAGAAAAAATCAGCATGTACATGATAATATACAAGGCCATATCAAGGCTGAAAATGGCCTCATCCAATGCCCATCAAGTGTCTGCAATGAGCAAACCGCTCCGGAGGCAAACTCTTCGTCAACAGATCAGCCGGGTTGTCATCCGTATGAATCTTAACAAGCTGAATTTGCTTGTTCTCTATCACCTCTCTGATGAAGTGATACTTCACATCCACATGCTTCGTCTTTGCATGAAAGACAGGGTTCTTTGCCAACTGAATGGCACTCTGACTGTCACAATGCAACAATGGAATATCCCCTGTATAGCCCAAATCAACCACTAACCGAGATAGCCATAATGCCTCCTTGCAAGCCTCTGTGGCTGCAATATACTCGGCCTCTGTAGTAGATAAGGCTGTGCACTTCTGCATCCTGGATATCCATGACACAGCACCTCCTGTGAATGTAAATACATAACCGGTAGTAGACTTCCGGTTATCTGGATGACCGGCATAATCCGAATCCGTGTAACCATGCACTAATGCATCCTGTTTGCCAAAGCAAATGCACAAATCCTGTGTGCCCTTCAGGTATCTCATGACACCTTTCACTGCTTCCCAATGCTTCTTGCCAGGGTTGGCCATGTATCTAGAAACCACTCCCACTGCAAATGCAATGTCCGGCCTAGTAGCAACCATGGCATACATGAGACTGCCACAAGCTGAAGCATACGGAATCTTGGCCATATCAGCCCTGTCTCTATCTGACTGTGGGCTGTCCATAGCACTGAGTTTCACATATGGAGGCAAAGGAGTACTAGCTTTCTTCCCCCCGTCCATATTGAACCTCTGCAAGACTTTGCCAATGTATTCCTTCTGAGACAAATACAACACATGCTGATTTCTGTCCCGAAGTATCCGCATACCCAAGATGTGATTTGCATCACCCAAATCCTTCATATCAAAGGTTTCATGCAGCCTCTTCTTCAAAGCATCAATCTCTTTACGAGATTTCCCGGCAATCAACATATCATCAACATACAAAATGAGAATCAATAGACTGCCATCCAAAGCTTTCTTGGTGTACAAGCAGTGATCTATGTCACTTCTCCTGAATTTCTGTGATTTCATGAATGTATCAAATTTATGATACCATTCTCTTGGTGCCTGTTTGAGCCCATAAAGACTCTTTTTCAGCTTGCATACAAGCTTCTCCTTTCCACTCACTGCATAACCCTCTGGCTGTTGCATATATATCTCCTCATGGAGATCACCGTGAAGAAAAGCAGTCTTCACATCCATCTGAATCAAGTCCAGATCATCATGCGCAACCAAAGCCAATACAGCTCTAAGTGTGGTCATTTTGACCACTGGAGAGAAGATCTCATCAAAGTCCACACCATATTCCTGCTTAAAGCCCTTAGCCACTAACCTGGCTTTGTATCTTGGCTTTGCATCTGATGCAACTTTGAGCCTGTAAACCCACTTGCATGGCAAAACCTTCTTGCCTGCAGGCAAATGCACCAACTTCCATGTTCCATTTTTATGCAGAGAATCCATCTCTGACTTCATGGCACGCTCCCATAGAGCCTTGTCTGCCCTCTGTAAAGCCTCCTTATAACATGAGGGCTCCCCACAGTCAGTGAGCATCAAGTAGTCAACCCCTGGAACAAACCTGTCAGGGGCTCTGGAGGGTCTAGTGGACCTCCGTACCCAATGACCATCATTTGCAGGTTGCTGTCCAGCCTGCATATCACCCATTGGTGGCTCCTGTTCCATGCCATAAGGCTGAAAAATCATGCCCGGTATATCCTCCAACTGTGGTATATCCATAGGGATATCTTCTGCCAACTCTGGCTGTCCATTTGGACCATTTTCAGCACCATTTAAGGGCTGGTTTTCCTGCTGTAATGGCTGATTTACAGCCCTTTGTTGTTGTCCATGATGTCCATCATCATCAAAGATGACTCTGCCAGGCTCCTGTTGCCTTGCAGGCTCCTTATACATGCATGTTTCATCAAAAATGACATCATTGCTGCGTATGATCTTTCTATTCATGGGATCCCAAAGTCTATACCCCATTTCACCTCTGTCACCATATCCTAGGAATATGCATTTGTGAGACTTAGGATCAAGTTTGGTGCGCATTTCCCTGCGTATGTGCACGTACGCAACGCAACCAAACACTCTCAAGTGCTTGTATGACGGAGGCTTCCCTGTCCATACTTCTTCTGGCACTTTCCCACCAAGCCTCGTGTTAGGTGACCTGTTTATAAGGTGAACGGCTGTCATAACAGCTTCAGCCCAAAAACCATGAGGTAATGCAGCATGTGACAACATAGAACGGACCTTCTCCTGTATGGTCCTGTTCATCCTCTCTGCTGTCCCGTTTTGTGGAGGATCATAAGGAGTAGAGAGCTCCCTCTTGATGCCTTTAGCATCACAAAAGTCCTGAAACTGTTTGGACGTATACTCTCCACCATTGTCGGAACGCAAAGCCTTCAGTGTTTTGCCAGTTTGATTCTCAACAAGAGCAACAAACTTCTGAAACACTGAGAATGTATCACTCTTCAAGCGAAGAGGATAGACCCACACCTTGCGTGTGGCATCATCAATAAAAGACACAAAATATTTTGCACCTCCCAAAGAAAGCTGAGGCATCTCACATACATCTGTATGCACAAGCTCTAACTGAGCATCTTTCTGTCCAAGAGCTTTCTTATGGGGGCACTGTAGTTGCCTACCATATATACAATGCTCACAAAACTGAAAACTTGAAAACTTGAGAGAAGGCAAGTAACCCAAACGAGACAATTGCTCCATTCCTTTGACACTCATGTGTCCCAACCGGCTATGCCACATAGAAATTTCCGGCAGCTCGGTTGCATTTACATTAGCATGGTGACAAACACCTGCATGCATAAAGTAAAGAGTGTCCACCTTAGAGCCTCTGGCAACAACCAGTGAGCCCTTACTAATCTTCCACTTTCCACTACCAAATGTGGTAACATAATCAGCATCATCAAGCTGTCCAGTAGAAAGCAGATTCTTCTTGATCTCAGGCACATGCCTGACATCATGGAGCATAAGCTGTGAGCCATCTGAAAATACAAGCCTCACATCACCTCTGCCAAGTATCTTGCATGCATGGTTATCACCCAAATAAACCACTCCTTCATTGCCAGCAGTGTACCTGACAAACAAGTCTCTGCAACCTGTGACATGAAAGGAGGCACCTGAATCAATGATCCATGAGTGCATACCATGACCACCTGTAAGAAGTGAATGGGCATCAAGTGAAGACGTAAAGAGGACCTCATCCTCACTGCCACCTGCATGTGACACATTGATTTCTTCGATCTTGACTCCACTTTTGCCCTTTGGCTTTACATCTTTGGCTTCATCCTTCTCTTTGTCTTTGCCTTTTCCCTTTTCTTTCTGATCATTTTTCCATTTGTAGCATTGCTTTTTAATGTGTCCCTTCTTGCCACAATAATGGCATTCCAAATCCTTTTTGGAGCGAGACTTGCTCCTTCCCCTTTCTTGGCTTTTCCCCCTTTGCTGGGATCTCCCACGTGCATTCATTGCATTGGACTTTCCAACAGAGTTGTTTTTCCTGTTCATCTCTTCTTGAAGAAGAGCACCCTCAACATCTGCATATGACAGCATAGCATGCGAATTGCTAGTGGCTGTCCTGAATGTGTCCCAACTCTCTGGCAAAGTGCATAACAAAAAAGTGGCTTTGAACTCATCGTCCATTGCCAACTTTTGATTTATAACCTGGCTGACAATACCATTAAACTCATTGAGATGGGCTGTCATAGAAGCCCCTTCCTTCATCTGAAGGCCTATGAGTTTCTTCAACCAATACACTTTGCTTGAGGCACTTTGTTGGGCATACAAGTCCTGCAATCTCTGCCACATTCCCCAAGCTGTCTTCTCTTCACGAATGCTGAAAAGTAATGAGTCTGACACAGACAACATGATAGTAGATCTTGCCAGCTCATCCATATCTTCCCACTCTTCAGCTGTAAGAGAAGCGGACATCACACCCCTTTCTTTGATAGGCTTATGTTGCTTTTTCTGAAGCAACACATTGTAGCACTGGGTTTGCCAAATATCATAATTATGCGAGCCTTCAAGCTTCTTGATGTGAAGCAATGAAGAGCTCTCACCTGTGGTTGCCATAACAATATGCAACCTTTAATGCCTGACTCCCTGCAAATGTGCAAACACTGCACCCAAGATGTGCAAACACTGCACCCAAAGCACACAAAGTGCTCACGAATGTTCTCCCAAGCTTTATCTCCCACTGCGGAAGCAAGAATGCAACTTTTCTCCCACTTTTTGTGATGAAAACACCAAAATCTGGTTGCTGCAGATTTTGGACAGCACCTTGAATGTGCTCTTTTGCCCTTCGAAAGTACTGTACAGCAGTACTAAGCGCTCACCAATGATGTACCAAACCTGTACCGGCAATTTCAGCAGCTGAATTTGAACCTTTTGATCACTCAAAACAGTGTACAGCCATGCCCAAACATGCACAAAGCTGTGCCAAATCTGTACCAGCAGGTACAGTAGCAATAAATGCTCTCCTGGCTGTCCAAATGAGTGAAAATCAGATTTTTACAGTCACGAACACTGCATAAAACAGTCCCGAACAGAAATTGGGCAAAAGCCCCTTGACTGCAAGCTGATTTTTGAGGATTCAAGACATAAATGTCTTGCCTGCTGCTTTGCCAAGCTCAACAAGCATACAAACTTGAAAAGCCCCTTGATTTGAGATCAATTTCTGATCATGCATGGTACATTGACGCACATGAAGGCATCCAGAGTGTTCACGATGCTTCCCCCTGGCCACATATACATCCAATACATGAAAGCCCCTTGATTTACAGGCACATTGAGTGCTTGTAAGGCATCAGCACATTAACCACAGCATCAAATGCGATTGCCTGCATGCAAATCAACCAAATCGGCACAAAAGCCCCTTGATTTGCACTGCAATTTGCTGCAATTTGCTGCAATTTGCCCAAATGTGCAATTTCTCACATCATACAGCATGTATGAGTGCTTAATTGCACAATTACATCAAAAGCCCCAAATTTCGACATCCAATTTCCTGCAAATTGATCCTGATTGTGACCAATGTCACCCAATTTTGCCAATTTTGCTCAAAAATTGAGCAATTGGGCACCTGTACCTGCTCAATTGATAATTGTACCTGCTCAATTGCAAGTCCCAAAAAAAAAATTGAAGCAAAATACCTCGTGATTCTCTGATTTGCAGGCGAGTTTTTGTTGTTGCAAGAAAAGTGGGGTAATGATGATGCTGCTTGTTGTGCAGGTAGGCAATAGCCTTCGCCTAGCGCATCTACGCCCAGCGCTACACGCTTGTAGTCGTGGTGATGGAGCTGTGCGAGGGGGGAGACCTGCTCAAGCATCTCAGGGACAACGACACAATGGGGCTGCTAAAATCCTCCGCCATGACCTGGCTCGTAACGGACTCATTCAGAGGTTTCCACTCTGCAGTGTTGCTGCCCATTATGGCCACCTGAAGGCGCTGATTAATTGCCTGTACATGGGCGGCGTCCCTCTTCAGACTCTCCGTGAGCGAGTCACGGGCGGACAAGCTCTGGGGCTTGGAAGCGGCGAGGCTATCTCGGTTCGCAGCCAGGCGAAAGGCGAATACGTGGCAAAGGGGAGCGAGGTAGCATGGCGTGCCCTCCACGTCGTCGAAGACTCGACAGTAAGAGAAGTCAGCACGCGTGTTCGTTCACCTGCCTTCGCCTGTGTTCAGCGCAGTAGTGGCTGCCCAACGAGTCTTCGCTCCAATGCTCAGATGCCCAACGAGTCTTCGCTCCAATGCTGCGTTGACTGTCCTTGCGCCAGTTGTTGTAGGCGCCTGTGCTCGTGGCTGCTGGGCAGCCAGCCTGGCTGCTGGGCAGCTGGAGCAGCCCACGCTGATGGCTGGGCAGCAGTTGAGCCAGCCCACGCCTACTGGCTGGGTAGAGACCAGAAAAATACAGGCAGTTCTGTCAGAGATTCAGCAGGCGACCAGCTCCAAGAGAGATTCAGCAGGCGACCAAGCTCTGATACCAGTTGATGGGGAGAAACCTAAATTAGGGTTTAGAGATCATTCATGGGAGACATACACAGAGAAGCAAGGGAGAGAGAGAGAGAGAGTTGTGGGGATAAGTCAACTCATGAAAAGCATGAGTGTGTGACTCCCCTATCACACATGTATATTGCACTAGTACACATAGTGCACTTAGTACATTAAAAGTACTAAGTGTACTATGTACTATAACTTATGGGCTTGTACACACTATAAGGGTGGGCATAACGCCTTTACCCCAACATTTGATGCATGTGGTTGCATCTCAACATGTTTCCCCCATGTTTGTCCATTGGAACAGCCCCTGTGACTGAGTGGATTTCTGAGTGAAATCCTCATCACTGAAAGCAATATCAAACTGGGCAATAAAAGCAAGTGCCTTTGATGCAATATTTTCCATGATATGCGTCAAACTTCACAGATTTATCTCCGGCTTTGAAGTCACGAGACTTTGATGCATGTGGTTGCATCTCGACATGTTTCCCCCATGTTTGTCCATTGGGACAGCCCCTGTGAACTGGCATCATTTTAGGACCAAAAGGTGATACATAAGACAAAGATACATGTGCCCTGGGGCCTGTAAGCATGAGGCATGGCTGGCTCCTCAACATGCATTAATGCATTTTCAACCATAGCTTCTCTCACAAGCACACTCAAAGGCATGAGTGGCATGAGAGAGACGCGGAATACCTGCACTGACAAAAAATTGCAACCCATGTTGCATGTGTTGTGCATGCACATTTTCAACCGGCAATGGCATCTGACATACATTTTGACCACTACCATAAACATTGTATCCTTTACGGGCTACATAAGGTATTCCTACATGGCGTGAAGTCACTGATTGTTCCTCTCCCATAGCATGAAGATTCATCCTCTTAGACATAAGTTCTTGTTCAGACACCTGTGGGGATTCCAAGACATGTGAGATGGTTGCCTTTTCTGCATAGGCATCCTCAGTACGAGCCAAGTATGCACGTGCTACATCCCTCGGTTGCACTTGTAACTCTTGAGCAATCATTGCCATTGCATGATCCATATAAGATTCAGCTTTCTTGGCTTTCAAACGGTCATGTACCAATGGATCCTCGCGGCGGTAGAGATTCAATTCTTCTTGTTGTGCATGGAGAAGAGCCTGCATACAAGTAAGTTCAACCCTCAAGACTATAGACTCTTCTTCCTGTATCTTCTCTTTGCCACGGGACGGTTGCCCCACATATTCATGTTCCCTATTGTGCACCACATGAGTTTGCTCATCTTGTAAAGCATTAGAAGCATGCATTTCATTGTCCCTGCCTCTTGTATTAGCATCTCCAACATTCACTGTATGGTTGTCCATAATGTTCTCAGTGTAGAGATAGCTAGTGTTCACAATGATCGTCTCTCACAATAGAAGTGAAAGAGAACCGTATGCTCTAATACCAATGTAACTTGGTTGAACACAATGCTAATCAATACACTTAAATATACTAAGATTTGATGGACACATGCTCAATATAAGAAGTAATTTGCTGAATTGACAAAAGACACACAATGAGCCGGAACGGCTGACCCCTCCCTCAAATAAAGTATATTGATCTTGGGAGCATCAAGTACATAGTGTCATGGACATTTCTAACCAGATTTCCATACCAATGCATATGAATACAGTATTGCAAACAAGTGGTTGTCGATGTAGACTTGCAACTCACACTACCTTCTCAAGTGCCCATGTTCCCTACCATCTGCTCTCTATTGTTCCACCAACACATGGTAGCAACAATCTAAGAGCACGTAGAGCAAGAGAACACTACACAAGGTATGTGATCTTGTAATCCGGTTCCTCCCTCCTGCTACTTGCTTCCATATTTAAGCATACAAGCTTACCAATTGCAAGTAGAGTCGATGACCGCAGAAGTCTTCGCGATGGGAGTCCTTGGACTGATGAGATCTTCGATTTGTCGCATTTCTTCGCGACAAAAGTCTTCAAGAGGATGAAGAGAACCCTGGAAAAGCTTCCCCTATGGTTCAACTTAAGAAAGGAGGGTTGAAATTAGGGTTTTCAGCAAAAAGACTAGAAATTACAACAATAAAGAGAGCTGTTTTGCTGAATTTCAGTCATTGGGAATGTGTAGGAGAGTGATTAGCACCCGGAAACACTCTTGGAAGCTTGAGAAACACCTTAGCAAGCTTGGATATGGAGTTGGGAAGGAGAAAGTGCAGAAAATACAGTCCAAATGTCCTCATGAAAGAGGCGCCTATCTCTTGAGAGAGGAGTGAGGTGGTGAGTTGTCCAGTGTAGGTGGCAGGCAGGTGCTTTGTGGAGCAAGCTAGAGTGGACACATGGCTGGTTACTCCTTTTGTACAAAGGGGATAAGGTCTGGGCGGTGGACATTGGGTTTTGTCCACCTCGAGACATCACTGTGTGTGAACACCGGGCTAGTCATAATTTATAAGTGAGTTTTGGTCGCCCAAAACTTAATGAAGTGTGTACACACTCACTTATAAATTAGTGCTAACTCCTAAGGCTAGGTTTATGACCAATACTTACCACCTATCACATGCCACATAACCATGTCAGCAGACAGTTTCACACGCACGGTTCGTGGGCAGGCGTCCCCTTACCCGGAACTACACATCGGTAAAGCAAGCATGAAAACAGCATGCAATTTCAATTGCAAGCAAGCACGTAAAGATGCTATGCAATGCAGCATTGGTATGGACAATCCCCATTCATGAGACTATACCAAAATAGACGTGCTCCAGGCAAGTACACGAGGCACCAGACCCAATGGAACACCAATCCACCATGCATTTCCGGGCATGTACACAAAGGCACAAGTCCCAACAGAAAGCCAAGTCCACAGTATCACATGAGTGGCATCAATCCCCGGCATATACAACTGCCATGGACACTAGTCCAATGTACATACATGATGAGAAAGCACAGGTGAACCAATTGGGTGGCCAAATGGTGACTGTCCTCATCAATGCATCTTACATCACAAGAGACAGACAATAGTTGGCATACTAGAACAACAAAATGGATGACAGTACGTGGTCTTTCTGTAGACACTCCCATCAAGTATGGGATCAATTTCTAATGGTGATGACAGATGGGATCTCAATGGGCCAGCTCTGTTTTCATGAAATAGGTTCTATATCAAGGCACGGAGAGAGGTGCCTGCCACACGTGAGAACCAAGCAAATATGCACAATATGAGATATAAATGAGAATGAGAATGATGAGCACACCATCCTTCGATGCCCAGCATACTATGAGATTAGATGCTGCTTTCACTGTCTATTTGGATATGGATTTAATCCTCTTTGTCAAATCATAGAGCATTAGAACGAAAGGTATGAGGCACTCTTTCTGCATGAGATATAGAGACACATAGACCAATTCATAAAGGGATAAAGGAGGAAGGAAGAACAAAGCCACTTTTTACATTTTTCTTCGAGAACATTGAACAGTGCCAAGCCCAAAAGCTAGATGATGATGAGGAGAAGCAAGGGCACCAGATCAATGCATCCAAGAGATTGCAACCACAAAGTGTCTCCATTGTGAGGTCCAAACACCTAGCTGCTGCTAGACACCCTACGACCACATCACGCAGAACACATCAAAGACCCAAAGGCCAGTAGAAGAGACCACCCTCCATGCGAAGCCACACTGGGACACCACTCCTCAAGGACAGAGATCAATGCATCAAAAAGAAGCAAGTGCACCAGATCAATGCATCAAGAGATTGCAGCCAAAAAAGTGTTTCCATCATAAGGTCAAAACACCTAGCTGCTGCTAGACACCCTAGGACCACATCACGGAAAACACGTCGACCCAAAGGTCAGTAGAAGGGACCACCCTCCATGCGAAGCCACACTGGGGGGGACACTCCTCAAGGACAGAGGACCATTTTTAATCTTAAGATTGAATTCCCCTTGTGTCTGTCGCCAGACGAGGTCTTGCGCTTAGAAACCCTACCGCTTTGACATATCATGCCTTGTCCATCCGTGTCTACTTAGAATACCTCACAGTTTCCATCTAGTTTTCATTTTCCATTGTGCTTTGTTTAGGCTATAGGAGATGCCCTCCTATGCATTTCCCACCATAGCACTCACATATTGTATCATCATTGGTTTCATGAGCCATTTCAGCCCCGAAAGACATTAATCTCTCTCTCTCTCTCTCTCTCTCTCTCTCTCTCTCTCTCTCTCACACACACACACACACACACACACACGTGACACTCATGCATGCCTGCCCTAAGAAAAGGAACCTTATATTAGAGATTTCACTAATGCAGTGCCCTAATCAGACTTTTGCAAAATGTGGAGGACAGTTGTTCACCTTGCAGGGCTAAACACAGCAACCTCTCCACGGTCTCCACAGACCCATCCACAACAAGGTCCCCAACCAAGGACCTTGTCATAGCCTCTTCCACAGGAAGACCTGTTAGCTCTGCAACCTTGGCGTTCCATCCATTGATAAATCCGCCTGCATCAACAGCAAATATAGGTGCAGTAGCAGTTTCAATCAACCGGACCATTTCGTTTGCAACAGTGCTCAACTCATCCATTCCTCGAAGCTCCAGATCATTCAACCGTGCATGAATCATAGTTTTCCCATCACTGTCATCTATATCTTGAAAAGATCCCCGAAGAATTAATTGTAATGAGTGGATGGCATCCATCTCCACATCTTCCCATGGCAAGCTTCTCCTCTTCACCACCTCCAAAAAGGCCTTGAAAGAAGACCTTGGGTGCATCTTCCTGCCATCATCTCTGTCCTCAGGAACATGTTTAGCACCACCCCACTTTATCTCATTTGCAGTGTGAGATCTGAACCAAAACAAAAAATCCCTGGGTGTGATCTTAGCAGCAGCCATTCCACAAACGGCATCTCCCAATGCAGCTGCACCAGGATAGCCTGCATCAGCAAGACTGTCAGTACTCAGACCTGTAGAATCCTTATGCATGTCTAGAAGCCACTCTGCAAGATCCTTGATCTGAGACTCTGTTGGAGTTGTTCCAAGAAGCCAATACTTTTTCCCATAGTATAAGGCAGCGCCATCACACTTCACAAGATCCATGATATTGGGAGACTCTGAAACAATCCCAATCGGTGCATCTCTGAGGAGCATGTCACACAAGAGAGTTTGAGTGCGCAAGATGTGCTTCTCCCGCATCTGCCCAGCAAGCTCCACTTCCATGTTCAATTGAAGGCCAAATACCTGCATCAGAAACTCACAGGCAGACCTCAGAGGGAATGGAACAGCTCTTGGTGTGGTGTGGTGACATACTACCAGGCCCCAAAGCTTCCTCATCTTGGGCTGATGAGTTCGATTTTTGCCAGTGTCTTCCTCGTTGTCATTGACTATCACTGCCATTGCCAAGGAAGCAATAGACCCCATGTTAGCCATGTATTGGCTATGGCATCCATGAGGGGCTCGCAAAGTGGAGCCAGCTAAGCTAATTGGCTGCCTGAGTTCACTATCTTGGAGAACTCTAACTGGGATTGCACGGCAATCACGTATCATTCTGACCCTGTTTTTCATGAAAAGAAAGCGAGATGCCTGTGGGATGTCAGTGGCCGGGTAATGCAAACCAAGGTAGGGTTCCAAATCAGACTTTCGAATCTCTGCCACAACCTCACCATGCTCATCTTCATGGAACTTGTATGCCATCACTCGATCATAACCTGTGAGTTCACGAACTTCTTCCACAACAGAGTCGCACAGTAGGCTGATGTCCCCTACCGGAAGGGCCTGCAATCTGGAAATGGCCTTGGCAGCAAGCTTGTGAGATTGGAGAGCACCTGCAGCTGACACTGCCATGTCAGCAGCTCTCACTGGCTCAAAATCCATCACCAGTCCAACATCAATGCGGTGGACAACTGCATTAAAAGGCTTGCCAGAGCTTCTGCAGTGTACCGCGATGGGGTTGAGCATTGAAACGTCCATGGCTCCAGCAGCCTTCTCAAGGGCAGCAGCACTGGCCGGGGTGAACAGGGTGCGGGCATCAGTGCCGATGCCAAGTACTTCATGCATGCCGACACTAGGTACCGCCTGAGGTACAAGGTCAAGCATCTCAGGAGCATTCTCGCTGAAAGCAAGCACTAGGAAGCTGCGCTCCTCGACGGCCAGCATGCAGCCAAAGGGCTGTATAAGGCCACCCCTCTGCATGCGCTGCAGGTACGCTGTTACTGCCTGTGCAGGTACACTCTCCCGGCTGGCATCAATGGAATGTTTGTAGTCGAAGGAGCTGCCGGTGTCACCAGACTGCTCGAAAACAGCATGCAGCCTGGCATCTGCGGTGGTCTGCGCCACAGCGCGCCAGTTCTGCCTTGATCTCTGCACACCGCTGCCAGAGGAAGACTGGTTAGTCATCATGGTTTTGGAAGACATCTTCCAGGATAACCTCCTTCCAAAACAGCTAGACACTTATGGCATGCCCTAGCCTCCTAGACTGGTTGTGGTCATCATCATCACAAGCCTTGGAAGACATAAACTCCCTTCGCTCCCTAAACACCCTGAACAGTCATGCAATTGCCTCCAAGACTGGTTATAATAATCATGGCCTTGGAAGACATCTTCAGAACAAACTGAAAACTGCCTTTCGCTTCCCCTCCTGCGCACAAGCCGAATGGCTAAAGGATAGAAGCATACCCATGCATCATAGCCTCTCTGTTACAGAACAAACCTCCCTTATGCTTCCCCTCCTCTTGCAAACCAATTTGGAAGGCATTTCACAGAACAAGCTCCCTTCTGCTTGCTTCTCACTTACACAACAGCAGAATAGCTAAAGACTTGTGGCATTCCCTTGCCTCCGAGACTGGTCTCTTCTGCTTCTTCCCCTCTTCTGCCGATGATGGCATGCCCTCGCCTCCTTTGCGATGGCGTCCTACCTGAAGGAGGTATGCAATCAATTAGCAGAAAATTGAGGCTTTTCTCCCACTGGAGGGGCGAATAGAGCTCCCGAAGGGCTACTAAGAGAAGGCAGGCACTGCATAGCACGACAGACGCGGTCAGCGGTGGCGGTGCGGGAGGCTCAACATCGCTAACGGCGAGCTTTACTCTGGTGAAATGGGTGGCGGACCCGCAGTGCTGGGCGGACGCCACTTTCGGCCACGTCATCAACGACACATGCGCTTGTGTGTACCCTTCGGCAAATAAACGATCATTGCAATATCTAAATTTGGAAAAATACCGGGAAAATTTTGCAGGGCTTATCCACTCAATGACTGACCTGTCGCCTGCGGTTCGCTTCCGTGTGACCCCCACCCATCCTTTCACGTGCTCCTTGTACTTCCTATTCATAGATTAAAAATATAAAAAAACATCATCTTGCCTTTTGCTTAGGGCCTTTACACATGATTATTCAAAACATCGTTTCGCATGGCCGATCGACGAGCATTTAAGCTCTTGCAATACTTCTACAAAATTGGAGTCATTTAGGGCCTTTACATTTGCACATGACCATTGACATCGTCATCTTCCATTGCAAAGCTTTATAGGCTCTCCATGAAAGATTTTCCCTCCCTATGTTTAAGCAATGTGTGAAGGGCCTTGAAAAAGTAAGTGCAATAAGTAAGGGTAGTTACTTTTCTCTTAGACATTCCAGCATGTATACTACGTAAGCCCTTTCTTAAACAAGAATAAGAACTCATGGAAGCGAGTCGTGTCTCTGTGAAGAAGAGGCAAGCTACTCATGGGTCTCCATGCATAAGAGTGAACCTTCAACTAGCAAGCATATAATGATCAACTGCAGCTCATGTGAACCTTCTAATCATAAGAGAATGAGCCTTGAGCTCCCAAAAAAATAAATAAGAGTAGGAGGCATACTTCAAAAGCAAGCAATAAATAACAAAAAATAAATTATTAAACAAGAAAAGATTGATCCTTCAACACATGATTAAGCTATGGACTTAAGTAATTAAAACTACTCCAATCCCAACTTTAAGAAAAAACTTAAGTAAGCAATGCCTTCAGCTCATGAAGATAACAAAAAGCAAGCTTTCCATTAGAGATAGCATTATGCTCATTAGCTTACCAAATCACCTATTGCTAATTGAATAAGCTTAGTGGGTTCAAATAAAACTACTCCAATCCCAACTTTAAGAAAAAAAACTCAAGCAAGTAAGCAATATCTTCGGCTCATGAAGAGAACAAAAAGAAAGCTTTCCATTAAAGCTTCCATGCCTACGAGAAAAGAGCATTGGGCTCATTAGCTTACCAAATCACCTATTGCTAAATAAATAAGCTTAGTGGGTCCACAAAATCACTATTAGAATGCTTAAACAAGCATTGCCTAGAAAGCATTGGGCTCATTAGCTTACCAAATCACCTATTGCTAAATAAATAAGCTTAGTGGGTTCACAAAACCACTATTAGAATGCTTAAACAAGCATTGCCTAAATCTCTTATGAAGAAGAGAGAAAAGCAAGCTTTCCATTAAAGCTTAACATACACAAGAGAATGAAGCATGGCTATATTAACCAATGAATTCACCCATTGCTAATTTATTTAGCCTAGTGTGTTCGCAAAATCAATGCTTAAGCAAGCATTGCCTTCAACTCATGGACAAGAGAAGAAACCAAGCTTTCCATTAAAGATTGACATACACAAAGAGATTGAAGCATTTGAGCTTAATAGCCCACCAAGACTTTAATATTTTTCTTAGCTAAATGGCTCACAAAAACCATGAGAAGTAAATGCTTTTTTCTAAGAACAAGAAGCCTATATTTATTACTAAGAGCCTAAAACCATGCTTAATGAACCCCAATAGCTTAGCTTTTGATGGGGAAAAATATGGATCGTACCTTATATGGAGGTACAGGGAGATTGGGCTACCCAAGCTTGGAGGAGAAAAGCACACAATGCATATGCAAAGAGCAATTTTCTCACGTAAAAGAAGGTAAAGAGAACTTTAGGCTTTGCAAGGCTTTATTTATAGGCAAACATTAAAGTGCCTTGTAGTCACCACCTTATTTAACCCTTCACATGGCTCCTTGTGCTATTCACATGGGCTAGTAACTCTCTCAAAAATGTGTTCTTTCTAGCATTTCGGGCTCCTTTAAAGCTTATCTAGCACATGGGCTAATTCCAATAAGGTTTCCAATGCCCATTTACAAGCTCCAAGTCTAAGGTTCAAAGGTAAGTCATTCTTTAAGCTTTAACCTTAATACTTCTAGGGGATACTAACCAAAACTTGTTCCCACAAAATCCCCACTTTTCAAGGCCTTTTATTCCTAATAATTACAAACCAAGCATAGCTTGGGATTCTCCTATTTGAAGTAGACTCGTTTTAGAGTTATGGGTGAACCCCAAATATTCTATGTCCTTCTTGTTGAAATTACAGCAATGTGATGAGCTATGGTGGATCAAATACTAGAATCAACATCATTAACAAAGTGATTAGCAAATAATTAAGACGTGATTAGTGAGTAATTAGCAAATAGCTTAATGTAGGCATCGATAATAAAAAACCAGCAAATTCTCATTAGGCCAATGCCTCAATTTATAGTGTTTACATCCAAGCATCTAATCCCACTGATTTCTCCTTGATTCACTCCACCTCTTTTGCTTGATTCTCTCCACCTCTTCACTTTTCCCAGAATATCTCCGCACTTCCTAAATCTTCTCATGCTACCCTTTATTTACTCCCAGTAGATTCATCTCACCTTTTCATAGGTTCTTTCACATTTACACATTCTCTTTTACAGCCTCTAACCAAGTAGCACACACCCTATTCACTTGTATATTTCAACACCTCCCCTCAAGTGAATACTCCTAGAACACCTGGACCCTATACCAAGTTTCCCTCTTACTTGATAGTCCGCGAGCGACCAGTGTCTAGCACACCTCCCCTCAAGTTAACTTAGCACACCTGGACCCTGTACCAAGTTTCTCTCTTACTTGATAGCCCGCGACCAGTGCCTCAAGTCCCTAAACTCATAGTCCTTGACACTCTCTCTCTCTATGTGTCCAAGGCTTACTATAGTTGCCCGCGACCTTGACTAAAGTGCTCACACATACATCTACCACGTGGCCTACATCATCGGTGGCTCAGAGGTGGTTTTACTTTGTTGGGGCACGTTACATTGGGTTGTGGGGTCTCTCTCTCTCTCTCTCTCTCTCTCTCTCTCTCTCTCTCTCTCTCTGAGATTTTCACATGGCTCCTCACTCTTTGGAGCCTCACATCTTCTCGTCTTTAGTCTTCTTCTCGTGGGCAGCTTCTCTTCACGCGTCCATGTCTTCCTCTTCTTTCAGTCTTCTTGTGGCAGCTTCTCTTCTCGTGTCCATGTCTTCCTTCAATGCTTCCTTTAGATCTTCTTGGTGTGGATCTTCTTGGTGTGGATCTTCTTCTGGGAAAGAGACCTTCTTCTTCTTTCATGGCTGGGGCCATGAGCTTGTCCGTCAGGTCTTCTTGCACCATGTGAGCAACATGTTTAAATGTTTTGTTGACAGTTCTTTTGGGCTTTTGATGTTTATCTTGTATCATTATGCAATGCAAACCCAAATTTATGTGGGAGGTCTTACCTCTCTTGCCTTATTCTGGAGACAAGGGCAGTGTCTGATCCCATATTTACACTGATGTAATGTGCCCAATACATAATGCATATAGCATTCATTCTTATGCACATTCCCAAATGCTGGCTGTGAATAATCTTGAATTTGAGTGAGATTTACAGGCATTAACCAAGGGTTAAATACAAAATGATGATTATCACAAATTTATCAGCACAATTTTATCAGAAATTACATTAAATCAAGGGTAACCAATTTGTACGGAATGGTTGGAGTATCAAACCAACTCCGAATTGCAATCTGAAGTTATAAGGATCTGTATCAGATACCTAATCGTTAATTTGAACCCTCAATTGCACCAAAATATAGTGATTAGCATTGATTAATCACTGATTAGCAAATTAATCCTCTATTTTGTGTGCAAAAAATAGAGTATGCGAGGAGTCCAGATATGGTGCCTTAGACTTCAAATAAGCTCAAATGCTTTCAAGGCCATCAATAGCAATGAGTCTAGTAGAGGATTAAGCCAATAAACACAAGATTTGACCAAATATTGAATGCTTAATCTCTGTTTTACCAGTCACCCTTCTACAGATTTGATGAAGAGCTTGGATCTCACTGTAGACTTGATCAAATTGAATTCTGACTTCACTAGCTTGTAGAGCATGCTTGAAAACCCCCGGAGCTAAGAGGAATTAGGCTGATTTAATTTGATGAAGTAGAGATCTTTGATTTGCTGTGCAGAAAAAAGGTGCCCACTAAATCAGCGAATTTTCGGAGTTCTATGCGGCGGTTTGACGTTCTGATTCGACTGGCTGAATCGTGGGGATCATGCTGTTTGTGGCTAGAAGGGATTGGCCTAATGTTGAGTGTGCAAGGAGCTAGAGCTCCTCCACGACCTGGGGGTACAGAGGTGAGTTGAAAAAAGAGGGAAAAATTATAATTAGCTATTAATCCTAATTTGCAAAATGATTAGCAAGATAATGGGCTCACAAAATGATGGATTCTAGGCTTGGCTCTGATACCATGTTGAAATTACAGCAATGTGATGAGCTATGGTGGATCAAATACTAGAATCAACATCAGTAACAAAGTGATTAGTAAATAATTAAGATGTGATTAGTGAGTAATTAGCAAATAACTTAATGTAGGCATGGATTAGTAAATAATTAAGATGTGATTAGTGAGTAATTAGCAAATAACTTAATGTAGGCATGGATTAGCAAATAATTAAGATGTGATTAGTGAGTAATTAGTAAATAATTAAGATGTGATTAGTGAGTAATTAGCAAATAGCTTAATGTAGTCATGGATAAGCAAATAATTAAGACGTGATTAGTGAGTAATTAGCAAATAGCTTAATGTAGGCATGGATAAGCAAACAATTAAGACGTGATTAGTGAGTAATTAGCAAATAGCTTAATGTAGGCATGGATAATCAAAAACTAGCAAATTCTCATTAGGCCAATGCCTCAATTTTTAGTGTTTACATCCAAGCATCTAATCCCACCGATTTTTCCTTGATTCACTCCACCTCTTTTGCTTGATTCTCTCCACCTCTTCACTTTTCCCAGAATATCTGCCAAAATATCTCCACACTTCCTAAATCCTCATGCTACCCTTTATTCTCTCCCAGTAAATTATTCTCACCTTTTCACAAGTTGTTTCACATTTACACATTCTCTTTTACAGCCTCTAACCAAGGGCTTGTTCCCGCACACACCCTATTCACTTGTATATTTCAACACTTCTCACGAGGCATTCCCTTACTGATTATTGAGGTAATGGCATTGAAAGAGTCTTTCGAACTTTATTTTTGCATGGAGCAACTCAGAGCCAAGAAGACTAGAAAGGGAGCAGAAAAGTTAATGCGAATAGCAAAAAAAATTAAAACGCAGGAAAGAAAAAACATAAAAAAGTGAAGCGTTTTTTCGAGGCCTGCTTTTTCTTGTAACATGAGTCAAAGTGTGTTATCACAAGCTATCCCACATGAAAAGCAACTCGATGTGCTTTTGTACACTAGTATATAAAGACACGTAGACGTCCCACATGAAAAGCAACTCGATGTGCTTTTATACACTAGTATATAAAGACATGTAGATGCCTGTAGTTGGGCATATGTTGTAACTCTACCCTGAGATCTCTTGTGAAGAGATAAGAGGCCTCTAGTTTAGGGCCAAGTTAATACAAAGAAATTCCTAGGGGGACTGATCATGGCAAATATGGTCCTGATTGCCACCTCATCGCTCGAGCACCGATCATCGACATTGGGCATTGCTCTTCCTATTATCATATCAGTTCCTGTGTTTGCAGGTTGTGTGACCCTACTCTTATTAGGGCACCATTTTAATTTATTATTAGTAGTATCATCTTGTTTATCAGGTGTCTCGTCCCATGATATTGCCATTTCACCTGCTGCTTCGAACCAAGACTTGAACTTGTCTATTGGCACTGACAGATTCTCCTGAAAAATGGTAGTCGATTGCCTCCATAACTCCTAAGTATAATAAAACACCTCTTTCTTTAACAGATCCACATCCGCTTTCGCAACGAGGACTCCAGTAAATTGCCTGCCCATCTAAAGCTGCCTTTTCCATCTCCACCAAGGGCGTCAAATCGATTCAGCAAAAAGTTATTGTCTGTGATCAACTGAGTTATCCTCTCCTCCATTTCTTGAAATTGAGACTCTATGGCTACTTTTAGGCCACTCTGATATCTTGCGCAGTGCTTAAAAGCTCTACATATTTGGCCTGCATCATAGCTTCTACACGCTCCACTTCCTCCTGCAAGCTTTTCTTCTCCTCCATCGCTTCCTCCACTTCCTCCTGCAAGCTTTTCTTCTCCTCCATCGCTTCTTCCAACTTCTCTTGCAGCTTCTGCACTTCTCTCTCTAACTCATCATCTTGCTTAGTATCCAATTTCCGAGCTTCCAGTGTTAAGAGCATAGCCTCCTGGTTCTTGATGAATCGATTCAAATCAGATAGGCTTTGAATTGCATCCTGCACTGAAAAAATCCTTGGCAAACTTGAACTCACACTTATGACAAATGGTGTTAACCTCTGCGATGCTGTCAGTGGGGTCTGCTCCCCCGACACTTCCCCAAACCTCTTAGGGAATACTGTAATGGTCCTTGTCTTTGCATCCGGGGCTTTGCAACACTTGGCAATTGGGGAAAGAAACTGCACTTACCCCCTTCTTTCTGCTTTTATGGAGGACTTAACTTCGGGCCCTTCAAGTTAATCTGCATAATAGACTTCCCCTTGTCCGATGCCGATGTGGCTGCCACTCTAGCTTTCTCTTTTTCACTTCCCCCACCGTCATCTGCTCTGCGCTTCTGCCAAACCTTGATGGGGACATCGATGAAGCAGTGGGCACTTGCAACGCATATCCAAAGATTGCCGCCAAGTAGGGTGCTAACTTTCCCCCTGAAGGTAACTTGCGTTTATAACGCGCTTCCAATAACTGTATCCTGTCATAGATGAAAGTGGCCCAATCCATCTTCATTCCTCTCTCTGCATTTTGTAGAGGGGTGCAAATGCCTCCTTTGACATATAGGCTGTCTTAGCTAGAATGCATACCTTGTCTAAGTACCAAAATAGATGGGTACTCCTTAGCTTGTCTATATTCCTCACCATATAGTATAACCTTGTGCCCTCCGGGGGTCCAAACTCGGCCTGCATCAGAGCATCAGAGATTTTCTTCAACTTTTGTGTTTGGATGAATGGCGCCTGAAAAACTTTCGCCACAAGCTTCGGCGTCACCTCCTTGTCATCCTGCATTCTCCCTCAGATGACACAGCTGCTTCTTCGCAAACTCGTTCTTTTCCCATGCAACCCATGGTAAGCATGCAAACTTATACCAACCAATTCGCTTGAGCCATACCTCAGTTTCTTTGTCATGCACATCGAATCCCTCTTCGACATCGATCTCCTCCGGGTTATCTTCTCCACCCGAATCTGCTTCCTTGCTCTCCTCAATGATTTGGACACTTTCGCTTCTCGGTCGCAATAGCTCCTCCATGGTGGTCTTCATCGACCTTGTTTGAGTCATTGACTCACTTGTGTGCTCCTATGTGAGCGCAAGCTGCTTCCTCCTCAGACTTTCTAAAAACATCATCGCCCTGCACGAGCCGATTTGAGATGAATGGTCACAGCACGCCCACGCACTTATATCATTTCCTTTTACCTCATTCAGCGCACCACATGCAGACTAAACTTTCTTAAAAAACGCACACCATCGAAAATCTCTCACACGTGGCAATGGGACGGCCTCGTCTCATGAGTGTTGTCCTTCTCCGAATATTTGCAATTCCGCTGCCTTAACTTCCTGTTTAACAATTCCTCTTGCAAAAACCCTGCATATGACATGCTAACTCTGACAACATGGTATTCCGATTCCACTTTCAACTCCCAATAATCCACAATCCGCGTCTGAACGACATTCTTCAAACTCCAAAACTCATTTATCTTCCTCCTCAAAATCAACACCCACATACTTAACTGAAATGTCCTTAGCTTTGTTTATCATCCATTCAGGAATCTCATGAATTCTCCCAAAGAACGTCTTCAATCTGAACCCATTAACTGGCTTCTGAATCGGAGTTCCAAACACATCTCTCAATCAGAATGTTCCTTGGCCCAATTCTTCCACTATCAGATATGGCCCAAAATACCCAAGCTTGACTTTGCCTGGGTGTGGCCCCAACTTTGAATTATACAGCATTACCCAGTCGCCTTTCTGAAAGATCTTGAACTTCACCTGCCTTGCTATCCATGCCTGTCTTCTGTGCTGACCAATTTCTGGTGCACTATAAATTCTATCCTCCTCTAATTTCAGCAACTCTCTTTGGCGATGCAAAACTGAATCTTCCGGGCTCAATCTATGCTGAACAGCTAGCCTCAAACTAGGTATGACATATTCCATCGGAACAACTGCTTCAATTCCATAGACCAACATGAAAGGTGTCAGACCTGTTGCCACTTTGTATGCTGTTCTAAATGACCACAATGCTGAATCTTACTTATCATCCCAGTCTGATCTGTTATCTAAAACAATCTTTTTCAAAATCCTCACCAACACCTTATTCGTGCTTTCAGCCTATCCATTTGCTTGTGGATGATATGGGGTAGGTTTCTTGTGGAGGATCATGTGCTTGGATGTCAACTCCTCAATGTGACTGAATTCAGAAAATGAACACCTTGATCTGACACCAATTCAATTGGGCATCCAAATCTAGTCATGATATTCTTATAGAGGAACTTGGCCACACTTGCTACTTTATTATCCCTCAAAGGTACTGCTTCTACCCACTTTGTAGCATAATTTGTTGCAACCAAAATATATCTTGCTCTTGTCCTCCTAGCCTTTGGCTTTATTGGTCCAACAAAATCTAGACCCCATTTTTGAAACGGTTCAAGTGGTAAAACTGGGTGATCTTGCATCTGATCCATCGGAGTTGGTTGACCAATTTTCTGACATTGAACACATTCTCTGGCAAACTTGTGTGCATCTCTTAACAACAATGACCACCATAGACCTGCTTGCATAATCTTCCGCCCTATAATTTCTCCTGAAAAATGTCCTCCAGCCATCTGCGAATAATCTGATCTGCTCCTCTTCTATATAATGATCCAGCAATAATCAAAAAATGGCCTACTCCTCAAGGTAAATTTCTTCTTCTGATCTGTTGTCATATTAGAAGGTAACACTCCATCTGTCAAAAACTGCAACACTTGGTCATACCAATTGTCAAAGGACTGACCTTCCACCCGAAACAATTCTGCATCTGGCAAACTGATCTGACACTCCTGGTGTCGCTTGTGAATTCTCCAGTCTACTAAGATAATCCGCCACCGCATGCTTTTTTTCGGGAGTATGCAACACTGTATAATTGAATTCCTGCAGCAAAAGCATCCACCTGGCAATTCTTCCTTCTAGCTTTAGCTTCTTCACCAAGAATATCAGCGCCTGATGGTCAACATGAAGGACTACTTTGTTCCCCAATAGATAATGCCTAAACTTTTCCAATGCAAAAATCATCCTTAAAGCTTCTCATTCTGTAATAGTGTAGTTCTTCTCTGCTGGCTTCAACATCCTGCTGACATAGTAGACTAGTCGGAACCATCCTCGGATCTTCTCCTACATCGAAACCGCTCCAACAGCCATATCCGATGCATCTACAAATACATAAAAAGGTAACTCCCAATCTGGTGGATGGAGAATAGGAGATACTACCAACATCTTCTTCATGATCTAGGATTCTTTTTCTTGAGCCTCACCCCATACAAACTCCACATCTTTCTCTCAATGGAGCACTAACATCCACCAAATACCTCAAATATCGATTATACCATTGAATCTGACCCATAAACCTTGAAACTGCCTTCAAGTTGTCAGGTGCTGCTGCTTTCTGAATTGCACTGATCTTATCAGCAGCATCAATCTCGACATACCTTCTTCCGAGATGATATGCCCCAATAATTTCCCTCTTTGAATTGCAATAGCACACTTGTGTGGATTTAGGGCCATTCTAAATATTTTGCATCTTTCAAAACACTTCGTGAGATACTCCAAATGCTTAACTTTCTTTCCAAACACTGAAAAAGTCATCCATAAAGATCCGCATAAACTCTCACATATGGCTCAAAAGTTTTGAAAGCTGCTTTTGAAAATGAAGGTGGTCCATTCTTGAGGCCAAAACTCATAACTATATAAGAAAATGCTCCCCATTCAGTAATAAATGCAGTCTTTGCTATATCCTCTTCAGCCATCCGAATCTGATTATACCCTGAAAACCCATCAAGAAAGCTATACATCTCATGTCCTGCTACATCATCCATAATTTCAATAAATGGCAATGGGAATGGATCTACAATGGTTGCTGCATTCAATTTTCTATAATCCACACACACACACACACACGGATTTTTCCTGACTTCTTACGCACTACTACAATTGGTGACAACCACTCCGCCTGATCCACTGGCCTTATGAAACCAACTTGCAGAAGCTTATCCAACTCCTCCTTGACTTGTTTGACATAATTCGGATTCATCCGATGCTGAAACATTGGAATTGCATCCTCTTTCAAATTGATTTGATGCTTATATACTTCAAGATCCATACCCTTCAAATCAAAATAATCCCAAGCAAACACATCAATGAATTCCTGTAACAATGCCTTCAAGTCCTCCTTGAATTCCTCATCCAAATGGACACTGACTTTGACTACTTTTGGATTTTCCTCTGATCCTAGATTTAGATTCTGCGGATCATCTTCTTTGACTCTTGAAACCTTGTCCATCAACTTGTCATACAAAAACTCTGCTCGACTGATTGCCTCCTTTGGTGCAACATCTCCATCTAAACAATCCGTATCCTCCTTCAGGTTATCTTGGACACCCTTATGTGACTTTTGTGTCTGATCTTGTGCTGAACCGTTCTCCACAGGTTGACTAGACACCATCTTTGATGCCTCCAGCAAGGCATATCGATCAATAATCCGTTCCACATCTATTTCAAATACATAAACTACAGTCGGATTAACCACCAAGAATCAGGCCTCTTCATCATCCTCGACTTCTTCTGCCAAATTGTCTGAGCCATCATCGGCTTCAATGACATCGACAACTTTTTCCTAGAACCCATATCGAAAATCTTACCAAATTCTTCCCCTTTTTCAATATCACTTCATTCTTTTCCCAATCCTGTGCTTGAGCTTTGCTGTTTGAAACCATGGCCTTCCCAACAACATTGTATAGGCATTCCCTGCATCTTGCATCTTTAAGACAACAAAATTTGGTTGAAACTGCAATCCGTGCACTTTGAGATATTGGTGTCTAAGCATTCCAATTGGTTGAACCCTTCGCTGATCTGCCATCCTCACTTGAAATGGTGCTGGTTCCATTTTTGCATTTTTCAACTTCAAAAATTCAGTTTCGGACAAAATATTCACTCCAGAACCACCATCTAACAAAACATCAGAAAACATTTGATCATCAAACTCTAGTTGAATAGTTGGAACAGTAAAATCCACATCATCAGGATTGATCTGATAACTCCCCACACTTTGCTCCAATTCATTCAAAAATTTTGAAACTTTTGACTTCCCCATGGCCAAATAAAATCGGTCTCTGAATATTGGAACCAACGAAAGTAATTGATCCAATGTGAAATGCATTGGGGTATTTAGCAATTCCTGAAACAATGCTTCTGACTTTTCCCCATCACTCTCCACCTTCTTCAGTAACTTTGCCTTTCCCTTTGAAATTGGATCTTCTTTTTGTGCTTTCAGAGTCTCTTATGCTGCCTTATCACGAACATCCTTTTGCTCTTCCCAATCCAAAGGTGGTTTTAATTTTGCTTTAGCATGTGTAACAACCATCACTTCCGGATCCTCTAGTCGACATTGAGAACAATCACATTCAGGAGAACAATCCGCCGATACCTGATTTGTCCCATGATCCTGAGGAATCTCTACTTCTATCAAATTACTTTGTGGTGCTTTATCCTTTTCTCCTTGTTGTGCAGGTGGTGCAGGTAACTGAGGTAACTGCTCACACTAGGTCCCTATATTGATTCCACCCTTGCTGATTCCAACCCTACGGATTCCAGCCCTGTGGATTCCAATTAGGTGGTTGTTGCCAATTCTGTTGTTGTGGCCAACTCTGTTGTTGCTGACCCCAATTTCTTCCCCATGATGGTCTGAAATTTTGCCATCCTCCAAATCTTGGTCGACTTCCTTGATTGAAATTTCCTCTGAATGGTGGTCTCCAGTTTGAATATGGCTGCTGCTGCCTTTGCCATTCTTGGTTGTTAAATGATCTCTGTTGTCCTGAAGCTTCTAGAAAATCTCCATTGTCTTGCGCCATGTTCTGCTGAATCTTCTGCTGTATCCTTTCAGGGATTACTCCCCAAAAATTTGGATTATTCCAACTGTCTTTTGTCTTATGGCCATCCTTATCACAGATGTCACAGTAAGTTGTCTTACTGCTTGACTCCTTTCGACTCCCAGTTCCTTCAATTTCTTTTCTACCATCTTTTCAACCGAACTATCCTTCACCTTCTTCTTAGAATTCTTACTAGATTTCTTTTTGTGTTTCTTATTTTTGTTCCCATCTTCATCTGAACCTAAATTAGTGTCTGAATTATCCTCACTATCCGATTCTGAATCCTCTTCCGAATCCGAATTGTCTGAATCTGTGTTTGACTCCTCCTCTCAATCCTCATCACTGCTATCATCTTTTGACTTCTTCTTCTTCTTCCCGTTTGACTTTTTCTTCTTCTTATCCCTGGAGCTCTTCCATGCTGAACTTGGATTTGATAATCTAAATCTCTTTTTTGCCCTGGTGGCAGTGTCCACCAATGCATCCAGAGCAGCTGCAATATCCACACCTGCTATTGCATTCCATAGCTCTTTGCACAACCCATTCATGAAATATCCCGCCAGCATTTCATCCGTAGGTCTCTCCTCATTCGTGAGCCTATTTAGATAATACTGATTAAACTTCTGTGCATAATCTTCCACAAACATCCTCTTTTGCTTAATGTCCCTAAGCTTGGAAAGAACTTCATTCGAAGTCTTCTCCTTTCAAAACCGATTCAAAAATCCATTCCTCAATGCATTGTAATCCGCAAAATGTCCTGCATTAAAATTGTTGAACCACTGCATGGCTTTGCCCTCCAATGTTGCTTCAAACTAACGCATCTTAGCTTGCGCATCATATACTCCGTCAAATCCTCTGGCCTGCCATCTTGTCTCAAATTGAGCTACGTGGCCATCGGGGTCTTCTTTAGACTTTCCCAATAAGGTCCAGAACTTGACGCGTAAATCCGCTCTAGCCGCCGCCATGTTTTAAAGTGTATTTGGGGATAACTGCCCTACCTATGTTGATGCTGCTGATGATGATGATGCTGACCCCGGTGATGGTGGTCGTGGTGCTTCCAATGCTGCTCTTCTCCCTACTATTAAAGGATTAAACTGCAATCTCCTCCTGGCCAATAATGCCTGCTGTAATACTACTGCGCCTATGAATTGTGGAATTATCTGCCTATTTTTCTCTAACACATCTCTTTCTGATGGTTCACCACCATACTCCTCCGTTTCGTCGAATTCTTCTGTATCAGGCTCCGATTCTTCCTCGGAACTATCACTTTGCATCCCAATTTCTTCACCTCTTTCCTGTAATACCTGATTCTGGTCATCCTCCTCCTGCTGTGTACTTTACCACCTTGCTACTGATCTTGTAAAATAAGGATGATATGGTCTTCCCAAATCCTCCAGGTTGAAACTGAACAACCGTTGGAATCATACAACTTTTGAAAGAATTCCAAATGTCATCCCAAACAACTGCTTTGTAACCTCTTTGGCACTCATCAATCTCACAGAAGAAAATGAATTCGACCATGACAACCCATCACAAGCACCGTGATCGCCAGTGTAAACTAGTGTAACTTCCTAGCAAATTGAACAAGATGACAAATAACCTAACTTCTGATCTGACAAACAAACTCTAACTTCCACATTCTCTCTAAGACAAACAAAGATGAATAACATTGTACAGGGTACTACAAAGAGAGAAACAACTTCCATTAATAATGAGACTGATAAACATTACTGTCAAAGCTTCAAAAACATAAACATCAACCTACAAATTGACAAACTGGCTGACTTCTACATTGCCCAAAACCACAGTTCCGCTTACATCCTTCTTGCGCACAAAAACATAACTGCCCATTTCTATCTAACGCCAAAAGACATTCCAACTTCCCCTAAGATCCTAAAAGTCACATTTGATTTCTCTAAGGTTACATATCATATGACAAAATAATAATCCTCCTAAGTTCATCCCCTAAACATCGAGGAGATGTTAATGTGTGTTGCAATCGACTGGGCTCATAGCTTCAATGGAGTTGGGTGGCCTCTCTTGTTAAGTTGTTATCAAGCACTCGAGATGGAGGCAGTTTGGATTAGTGCTTGGTGTGGTTAAACTTAGAGGTCGCGAGAGGTTTCTACTGAATTGGGTTATGCCCGCGTGGTCCCCTGTAAGAAAGTAGATAATCTTTCTGAGATGAGAGGAAGCTATTTTGGATCAATCTATCAAGTATGACAATCAAAGGTTAGTTTGACTTAATCTGATAGTTTTTGTGTGCTGGGGAACATCACAATCAGCTGTGTGCTAGAGGAAGTCAGCTGAAGGTGTAGAAACGTAAATATAATCTTGATCAGATGAGAGAGAACTAGTTTGAGTCAAATCGAGCAATCAGAGTTCAGATCCATCTCATTATCTAGTGCTATATTTTTTTCCATGTCCAACCAGCATGGATAACGATCTCTCTCAATACTAGAAATAGCATGTGTATAGGTGTAACAAGAATAAGAAAAAGTTACAGTTGACTATGGTATTACATGAACTCAAAGGATACACACTTACTCTTCCCAATTGCAAGTCTTCATACATATATGTTAGTGTATCATTTTAAGGCCATATGGTTGCTAGAGCGGAGGTATGCTCTCAAGTGAACCCACACTCACAAGATTAAGAAGCCACCTCCTTATTACATAAGCTCATTTCAATAGGTGTCATTAATGATTAATTTTAAGAGGTCAAGAAGTATATAGAAAATAGTTCACCTGTAAATAACACGTCGTGTAGCCTTGCAAAGACTAGGATGATGCTCGATGTCATTGTTGAATCTAATGCTTCCTTGATGAGTTTTGAAAGCCTTTTTAAAGTACTTTCTTCGATTGGTCGTGGCATACTTTGTGTACACATTGTCATTTAGGAAGCCTCACTCTATATGCATTACATATGTCATGCAACAAAGATACCCCCAATTTGAAAATGTGAAGCCAATAAACAAACGTGTTTAACCAATCTCGTATCTTCCTCTTGTCACTAGGCAAGTACTCTAAGGTGCGTATAAGAGATTGGGAATTGTGAAGCATCCCCACAAGAAAGGATATGTCTTCATCTTTAATCTAGGCAACAACAATCATGTTCAATTTCTCCTCTATGGCAATGTGTTTGCTTGGCTCATGCCAAGGCAAAGAAAGGATAGCACGCCAATAACACTCACCACCATTGTAACGATATGCAAGCCTCGCATACTTCCATGCTTTTTCTCTATACAACAACTCTATCTCTCTTATGACCTCTTGTTTGGCCTCATCATCCATGCCCTTTGTCATTTAGGAAGCCTCACTCTATATGCATTACATATGTCATGCAACAAAGATACCCCCAATTTGAAAATGTGAAGCCAATAAACAAACGTGTTTAACCAATCTCGTATCTTCCTCTTGTCACACTAGGCAAGTACTCTAAGGTGCATATAAGAGATTGGGAATTGTGAAGCATCCCCACAAGAAAGGATCTATCTTCATCTTTAATCTAGGCAGCAACAATCATGTTCAATTTCTCCTCTATGGCAATGTGTTTGCTTGGCTCATGCCAAGGCAAAGAAAGGACAGCACCCCAATAACACTCACCACCATTGTAAGGATCTGCAAGCCTTGCATACTTCCATGCTTTTCCTCTATACAACACCTCCATCTCTCTTATGACCTCTTGTTTGGCCTCATCATCCATGCCCTTTGTCTTTTCATCCACTTTTTGTTCCATTTCATCCTTTGATAGAAAACATAATATAATAAAACAATAACAATAAGCAAAAGTTTGTGTTTTCACTTTGCAAATGGAAGACATATATGTAATCTGACATTAAAAAAACTGCAAGTTACGAGTAGGAAATTACCTTGAAGAAAAGTTGTGTGAGTATTTGAATTGGAATCTTGTACCAACCCTTTTTTCCTCTTGCTCAACTTTGCTTCAATCCATTTCTTATCTTCTTCATCAAATTTAGTAAAATAAGAGTAGTAAGGTCTGATTCCCCAAGCTTCATATCTAAAAAAGCTTATCTCCAAATGTGTTGGGAACATACCGAAACTCATTACTCCTACCACACAAGACAACATTTCAATCAATGTCCCAAAATGCATATTGGTCAATTAGATGACGGAATACATAAGTTCAATTGGGAGAGAGAAATTTCTTACTTGTTCAATCGGGTAAGAGTTCCCCAACATCATTTCTCTCAAATGAAACAAAATCACAAACAACACTGAAGTGCATCGACAAATCGTTTTTGGTATTCTACAGCATTAAGAACACAAGTATAAATAAGCAAAAGACAAGGTTTGACCATCAACATAAACAATTATAATACAATACTCACCTCTTTTGATGCAATCCATGAATGCTTTTTGGCAAGATTGTTTCCATCAAGTATATGGATCATTTTGCCCCTAAGGTATGGACCTCACTCTGCATTTGTGTTCAAGAGTTGCTCAAACCTATCACTCATAGTCTTCCATGCATCACTCCAAGACTCCCTTCTCTCATCTGTCAGAGGTGTCTCCTCTCCCTCTAAATCAAGGATGGAAACAATGAGGGACCCCTTACTTTCCAATTAACCACCCATCTTCATAAAAGACATTGATAGAGTTTTCTCTATTGATGGACTTAATTTTATGATTGCTTCTATTGGAATGAGCCTACAGAGAGGAATTCTTGGAGGTGGTGTCGTAAAATTCACCCTAATTCTCTCTAGGAAACCTTAAGGTGTACTAGTTTTCAAGAGCTTACCAAATATCTCTATCTTCCTCTTATGCGCACTTTTTGGCACATCTATCTCCTGTGCACTTTCTTGTTGAGCACTTGATTCTTCAACAGATTCCCCTCCTTCCTCATTTCCACCTTCAATACCTTTTGCAATCTCTTCTTCATCCCCCTCGTCATTACCTTCTTCACTCCCTCCTTCATGAGCTTCATCATCCCCTTCAATACTAACACCTTCCATCTCTCCTTCCCCATCCCCTTCCCCTTCTTTCTCTTCTTCCCTATCCCCTTCCCCTTCTCTTACCTCTATTCCCTTCCTCACCTTCTCTATTACCTCCTTCTATCACTTCCTCTTTTTTAAGAGTCTAACCAAATACCAAGAAACTATTTCTAAGCGAGGTGAAAATTGGAGCGAAACTTGGCAAAAAACCCCCAAAAATTTGGAATTAACTTGACAAACTTTTAAAAAAAGAAATGTACCTAGAAAATAATGCAACATTGTTCACTAATCAAATGAGCACAAGACATAAGTAGTTACATTATTTTCCATTCACGTGTAGGGTAATCTTTGATTGAAGCAACACATTTCCTATCATTGAAATACATATCAAGATCACATCAATCACTAGATTTGCACATCATCAAAACACAATATTCACATGTTAACCATAGAAATTTGAAATACTACACCAACTACATTTTTGCAACTACACCGAAACATGATCCACTCTCAATGGTGTCCAAATAGTGTAGAGCTCAACAATATCTACATTATATAAGACTGAAACAAAATCGCCAATCATGGCTCGCAAGCAAACACAAAAACCATTTTTTGCATTGTCCACTACATACACCATAACAAATCAATTGAGTCACACTCATCGTCTATAAAAAACATAACGAACATGGCGTCGTTCTGCTTGGTTCATCTCAAAACATGCGTCTCAGCCATGGTCTTGCCATTGCTTTGGCATACACTGGCAGAACACTTTACATGAAAATAAAGAATAAAATTTGTTTAAGTTTTACAAATTCACATGTTTAAGTATATTTGTGTCTTGAAGATCAAACTTTCATGTTCTATTCTTAAAACATATGCACGAAGGTACCCAAAATCACAAACTTGGATCCTCAAACATTGACCTATTGTAAAACACCGCTAAATCCATATCAAAATAGAGTCACGATAGTCCCAGGCACATCAAAAAACAAACCCAAATAAATAGTCATCAATGTAGCACTGAATAAGGTCAAGATGCTTGCTACTCATATGGATTATGTCCCACACACTCATCATCCCAATCTTGTGAACTTCTAGGCTCCCCCTAGCCTCCTTGCCTCTTAGGTAGAAGCAATGGCTATACGTATGAAGATAGAAGACCCTTGCCAGAGTCCATCGAAGTGCATAAACGACTTGACCTCAAACATGTCTTAAGAAGAGGAGTTGTGCCACAACCCGCTTCAAGGCAAACACCACTAGGATGACATAACAACTCCAAATACCTTGCAATGAAAGTAATGATGCACTCCAAAATAGCACGGATCTCCATATCCTCAAAATCCCTAGCATGAGATACATCTGGCAAATAATGGTATACCACCAAATCCATAGGATGCATATGAAGCGCCTCAAAAAGAGGTGCACTCTCCAAGCAGTAAATCGCAAGAATCATACCTCGTCTACGAATTGTAAAGAGCATAGAAGAGGTATACTGCAACATGATGACAACAGTTTAATGAATGAAATAAATCATATTACTGAATAAAAATCCCTAGAACTATCACCACACACTACCTCAATCCAAAAATCAACAGTCTCATAGTATCCATAGGGTGAGTGATGCATGACAATAACATGGTGCCAAATCTCCAAATTCGATACACGGCAATAGCGGTCAACCCAACCCACTGTCTCTCCTATAAAACATAACATAACTTTTATCAAACAAATTGCAAGTCAAAATGAAAGGCTTGCAAGCTTCCAAGATATGGAATATTACCTCCCATAGATGCCATAATCAACAACCAGCCATAATCACCAAGAGTCGATGCAGCCAAACCAACTCCATACTGCACATGGTCCTTAGATGGTCCTTAGATAATGTATCCCACAGGGGCCTAGAGTCGTTGTTGGCACCATGTAGTACTCCACTGAAAGGGAGGTCCAAAAATATCAAATCAGCCGCCCAAGAAACTAATCTCCCTTTCCTTGCATAGTGTTTACCCTTGGGTGTAAATTTTTGCATGTGCTCATGAACTATGGTATAAGATGCATTCTTTGCGCCATTCATAAAATCCTATTTCCAATAGTAATATAATCCCCAACAACAGCCACAAACACTTTGGACCATCCCCACATGACACATCCAAAACTGGCAAATGCGGTTGGTAGACAAATATTGCCATTCTTTTAGAAATGATCCCTATTGTTTTGCCATTAAGGTCCTCTTCTTGAAAACAACCCAAAGAAAGATTTATAATCAAAAAACTTTCCTTATTCATGCACTTGTTGATAGGATAGTCAAAAAGTCAAAAACCATAGCTTGACATAACTTATTATCAACATAACAACAAGAATATACCAAGATTAATTCTAGAGAGGTTGAAAATGACTTACCATCAACATGAGCATCCTCATCATTTATGTCTATCTCATCATCCAACAAGTCCACCCTTGGCTGCTCTTCCACGCTTTTTCTTTTTCTTACACGTAAAAAAAAGCAATGAGCAACTCAAGACAATGACCAATAGTTAGTAGATGCCTACATTGATAAAGAACTCGACTAACCTATCCTTTGTGTAGGTCTCTTTTTCTCCATCGCCTTATCCACCACCTTCTCCACCTCGACAAGTTGCCCAAGTGTGAAATGATGATGGATCTCCTTCTCCCGCTCCAAAACATTACCTTTCTTAAGGTCAATCCACTAAGGACACATCTCCAGCTCGCACTTGGACAATTTATGCATACTTTGAGGGTGCATACACAGAGCTTCATTATCCAGAGCCAACCATTTCTTTGCTCTTATAGGCATGACAGCGAAGTGACCCCTTTCTTTTAAACTTATGAATTATTTGAAAACATTGAAAACCAACATATGAATGAGAATGTATTTTTTATTTAAAAATAATGTAGCATTTTCTTATGAACATTTCCAACACTACTCGCAAAAAAGATCAACCTTTGGGCAGCCATCTGAACCATGTCTTGTTGCCTTTCCAGCACTCTTTTTTTCCATTATGTCTTGTATAATGAGGGAACAAGTAATCATGAGATGCCACCATGCCATTAGAGCAAGCAATCTTTATCTCCTCATAATAATAAGCATAGAGCAAGCAATCATTGGGAACCACCAGGCCATTAGGCTCATCCACAAAATCTTTAAAGACAACATTTGCCCTTTGCAAAATCTTTTTTTAAGAGTGACCTCTTTTCGAAGCCAACTTCAAAGCAAATAGAAATCACATCACAAAGGAAAGTATGCATATGACATATTCGCAGAAATTGTAAACAACTAAACACAACAAGTAAAAGAAAACCAGCATGACTTATTGTTTATAGATATGATCTTCGTACACAAGGCCAAACATATTTTTGGTTGTCTTGTTTGCCTCCAACAAACCTAACCAATAGATTTTGGACTCTATTGGTATATCACACAATACTAATAAATTCAGCTTCTCTAGTGTTGCAAAGCTATCCACATTCTACTTTAAGGATGACACTTTAGCCCACCATGCTTTTAGGATCAATAATGTTAAGGATTTACCCAAATGGAAATTATTCTTAATACACCATGTCCAAAATTAATATTTTCTTGAAACACAATTAGAAACACACTATATTAATCTCAATAGTCATGCAATTCACCATTGCAAAATACACTACAAATTATCTTCCCTATGACATCACCTTATCTCGTGGCCAATTCCTCTATCTCCTTAGCTTCAATTTTTCTTCACCTCATATTCTCCCATGGTCAAGCGCACTTGCTCAAGATTTTTGTTCAAGGATTGAGTAATTTGAACCTTCAGATAACATCGAATCTCATCACATGATAATTTAAAGGAAAGCATGAGTATTAAGCAAAGCTTAAGCTAACAAATACTCACATTATAAACAAGCTTGCCCAAGGCTCAGCTCCCTTTGTATTCTTCTTTCTAATCAAAGTAATTAACTTTCTATCTCTCTCGGCAAATATTTCATGATGATTGATAGCAGTAATGTTGGCACAATTTACAATCTTGTCCTGCAAGGTCGTGGTTACCAAAGCATGAGTATTCAAGCTTTAAAAAACGGACATGAAAAATTTCAATTTGAATGAGCAAAAAACCACATGATATTGAGATCTCAAACATAAATTTATATGCAACTTACTAATTCATCCTTTGCAGGCTTGCCAAGAGAGTGATCTCGCTCACATGTGTAGGATCAATGATCGTACATAGTATACGATGGTGCTTTGCTCTTGTTTGAGAAAATCTTTCTTTGATGGTTATTGTCCAAGCCACCATACAATGGTTGCCTATTGCCATATATATAGGCAGTGATGTGTGTGAACACACTTAGGACCACCACTTTTTCCCTCTTTAGGAGGTTTTTTCCCCCGGCTTGTATATACGCCCATTATTCTAGGGCTAACTCATCTTTTGTACATTGACACAATCTAATACATTGTGTGTTGTGTGCATTCTTGCTTCTTCTTCTCCAAGCTTTGTTTGCTTTCTTGCAACCCTAATTCCAACAATTGGTATCAGAGCAGGCATCGGCTCCTACGGCTACACCGCTAGCACCACGTTCTCAGATTGAGGTGAGCTTTCACGAGTGCTTACAGGTCCCTATACTCTGCAGATGAGGTCGTTTCGGGCTCCGTTTTTGCATTTCAAGTTCTGCACAGGTGTTTTTGTCATTTTGTGCAGAAATTTTGATAGTGCAGTTTTCTGCAAAACAGACATACGTATTCTATTGTGGACCGTGCTACATAGCACGAGTTGTTTTCTGTTCAGCCTTTGCTTCATTACAGGTAGCTTTTGCATCAGTTTCAGTCAGTGGCCATGGCTGATAACAGCAATGATGTATTTCGCATGTTGTCTGCTGATGACAAACTGGATGGAGACAGCAACTACCCACTTTGGGCATACATGATGCAGCATGTTTTGGTTGCAAAAGGAGTGTGGAACATTGTGCAGGGTATGGATGTACGTCCAGGTTCTGTGGATGTAGGATTTGTTGAGGATGTTGCAGGTTCTAGCAGCTCTACTATTGCTGCTATTTTACCCACTGCTGAACAAGCTCGTTGATGCGCAGGCTCATGCCTTGATTGCACTTTCTGTCAAATGTAACATCACCCTACATATTCGTTTAGCTAAAACAGCAAAACAGGCTTGGGATATTCTAGCTGGTTTGTATGCAACGAGTCAAAAATCTCTTACCTACGTAAAGAGCTAGAATCGAAGATTATGCAAGAAGATGATGACATGAATGTTTTTCTTGCTGAGATTAAAGATATCAAGGAACAGTTGATTTCTGCAGGTGATGTTATTCCTGATCATTCTCTTGTTCTTGATGCTTTACCTAAGTCATATCAGACTTTTGCTTCCACGTGGAGACTTGTTATACTGAGGACAGACTTAATGTTGTCAAGTATGATACTTTAGTCAACAAGCTCTTGCAAGAAGTGCAGTCTAGGCAAAACAGGGCTAGTAGGCAGCGTGCAGTTGATCAGGCATTTGTTGCTGCCCAACAGAGAAGAAGTGGTAAGGCAGCCCCTTCCACTGTTTCTTCTCCTATTAGTAGGTCTGCAACTTCTTCTCCTTCCACAGGTAGTAACAATAAATCTGAGAAGGCTCTTGATAAAGGCAAGAAAAAAATGAGGTGCAACTATTGTAAGGCAACTAATCATGTCATTAAGAATTACCCTAAGCTAAAGGCTAAAGAGGCAAAGAAGAAAGAGTCAAATGCAGCCACAATAGCAGATGCTTCTACAAATGCAGATTCCGCAAACGTTGTGTAGGATACAGAATGGGCGTTTAACGTGTATTGCCAGTATGACCCATCTGTACATGATGCATGTTTGGCAGTTTCTGTTGACTCTTATGTATGGTATTTTGACAGTGGTGCTACAAAGCACATTACCTTGCATCATGATATGTTCACTTCTCTTGAGGCTGTCCCTAATGGGAATACTATCACATGTGCCAATAATGCTTCTTACCCAGTGAAGGGCATTGGTAAAATTATGCTTACTGCTGCAAATGGCAGCGCTTTCACACTTTCAGATGCTTTGTATGTGCCAGGGATAAAGAAGAATCTATTGTCTGTCTCTTCGCTTTGCTAGACTTGGACTTGTAGTCAAATTTGTGTATGACAGATGTACTGTTTATGATTTGACTTCTGGTGATACGATTATTATATCTGGCACCTTGTTTCGTGGATTGTATAGGCTCAATTCTTATGAGATAAGTGTGTGGAAGATTCAGCAAATGCAGTTTCTGATGAAAACGCAGTTTTAGATGCAAAACTATGGCATGCTCATTTTGGTCATCTGAACTTTGCTATTTTGCTGCGTTTGCAGAAATTTGATATGGTTGCTTCATTGCCCCCGCTTGAGGCACCATTGAAACATGTTTGTGAAGGCTGTATTTTGGGCAAAATGCAGCGTTCTGCGTTTCCAAAGGATGGTTCTGTGCGGGCCAATCGCAAATTGCAACTTGTACATAGTGATGTATGTGGGCCTATGCAAACTCCGTCATTTGGTAAACACTTGTACTTCGTGACTTTCATTGATGATTACTCAAGGCATGCATGGGTATATCCATTGAAGGCAAAGTCCGAAGTGTTTTTGTGCTTCAAATAGTTTTTGCTTATGGTTAAAATGTATCCAATTATAATGTGGGCACCCTCCGTTCTGATCGAGGGGGGGAGTACATGTATAGAGGGGGGGGAGTACATGTCTAAAGAGTTTGATGCATTTCTGGCTAGTCGTGGGATAAAACACCAATGTACAGTGCTGTATACCCCTCAGCAAAATGGTGTTGCTGAGAGGAAAAATAGGTCACTTATGTGGAGATGGCACGATGTATGGTCAAGAGCCAAGCTTTGCCACATGCGTTTTGGCTTGAGGCAATCATGTGTGCTGCATACGTACTCAACAGGTGTCCCAGTAAGGCCTTGCAGTCTGTTACTCCACACGAAGCTTGGCATGGTAGGAAGCCTTCTACTGGTCACTTGCGTGTCTTTGGTTGCTTGGCCTATGCTTTAGTGCCTGTGCAACAACGCAAAAAATTGGATGATAAGGCTGTCAAATGCATTTTTGTTGGTTACAGTGCTGAGAGCAAGGGTTACAGATTGTATCATCCGCAGTCAAAGCGTATCTTGATAAGTCGAGATGTTGTTTTTGTGGAAGATGCTATGCAGCCTTTGTTATCATGTACCAAAGAGATAGGTGTGAGCTCACGAGATGTATTTGATACGTTGTTGCCTCTCTTTATAGGTGGGAATTCAAATGTAAGTCGTAATGAGGCAAATATTCAGCCTATGCAGATTTCAAATGACATCATAGATTAGCCTATTTCTGATGCAGATTTACAGGATGTAATTTATGAAGATAGGGCTGAAAATGAGCAGGCTAGAGGTATGCCTAAATGGCTGGTGCAAACCTTGCGTGATAGTAAAATTGATGCACCTATGTCTAGTCATACTCGTTCAGGTTTTCAGCATGCCTCTTATGCATCAGATTGTTATGCTTTGGCTGTGTCTAGTATGTGTGAAGAGGAAGAACCTCTTTCATTTGATGAGGCACAAAAATCAAAAAATTGGTTGGCTGCAATGCAAAGTGAATATGATGCTATAATGAAGAATGGTACATGCTCTTTGTGTGATTTGCCTATTGGTAAAAAGGCCATTGGATGTAAGTGGGTTTTTAAGTTGAAACGAAAGCTAGATGGCAGTGTTGATCGCTATAAGGCTAGGCTTGTTGTTGCAAAGGGTTATGCTCAAGAAAAGGGCATTGATTTTGATGAGACCTTTGCTCCCACTTGTCGTATGACTACCATTCGTAGCATTTGTGCATTGGCAGCTCATAATGGTTGGAATGTACATCAGTTGGACATAAAGGCTGCGTTCTTGAATGGAGATTTGCATGAGGAGGTGTATGTATCGCAGCATCGTGGTTTTGTTCAAAGAGGGTAGGAAAACAAAGTGTGTAGGTTGAAAAAGGCTTTATATGGTTTAAAGCAAGCTCCACGAGCTTGGTATGAAAAGATACATGCATATTTGACTACACATGGTTTTCAGAATAGTCCAACAGAAAGCACCTTGTATGTTAAACGTGTGGATGGTTTTTAGAATAGTCCAACAAAAAGCACCTTGTATGTTAAACGTGTGGATGATGTACATCTAATCATTGCTCTCTATGTCGATGACATGCTGCTCACACGACCAAATAAGAGTCATATTGCTGATTTTAAGGCTGATTTGAATGCTTCTTTTGAGATGTCAGATTTGGGGCATTTTGCATCATTATTTGGGGATACAATTTAAGCAGTGTGATGGAGGTATTGCTTTGTGTCAGATTTGGGGCATTTTGCATCATTATTTGGGGATACAATTTAAGCAGTGTGATGGAGGTATTGCTTTGTGTCAGACAAAGTATATTGAGGCATTGTTGCGAAGATTTGGCCTTGAAGACTGCAAGCCTATTGCTACTCCAATGGAGACAGGTTTGAAGTTGAGTCTTCATGATGCTGGAGATCACTTTGATGTCACACTCTATCAGACAGCTATTGGTTGCCTCATTTATGTATGCATTACGAGGCCGGACATTCAGCTTACAGTCTCACAGGTGAGTAGGTTTATGCATAGCCCAAGGTCTCAGCATTGGAAGGCAGTTAAACGCATCTTTCGCTACTTGAGTGGCACCATACATCTTGGGTTGTTTTATCCCAAGGGGGGATCGTTGCCGCCAGATTTACATGCTTTTTCGGACTCAGATTGGGTTGGTTGCTATGACACAAGAGTGTCCACAAGTGGTTTTTGTTTCATGCTCGGTAGCTCATGCATATCTTGGTTGAGCAAGAAGCAACCTACTATGGCCACTTCTAGATGTGAAGCTGAGTACAGGGCAGCTTTCATAGCTACGGTTGAGTGTGTGTGGCTCAGACGGCTTATGGGGCTGACTTGGGTGTTGGACAAGAGTCTGCCACCTCTATCTACATTGACAGTTGTCAGGCGTTTTTTTGAGAGGTCTTTTCGGGCTTGTGTACATACGTGTGCATGGCTTGTGTGAAGAGGTTTTGCTTTTGAGGGCGTTGCCAGGTGTACAGGGTGGACGGCATTTGATATGGGTTTGTTGCAGGCCTGTCCGGTAAGAGGTTTGCTGCAGGTGGTTTTAGCCGTTCGATGGCTTGAAGTGTGGGCACGTCAAAAAATAAAGCGGGCATCGTGGGTTGCATTTAAAGAAGGTTGTGGAAGATTATGGGGCCAAGGTAGTATTGAGTATTGGTGTGAAATGGTATGGAACGGCCGCCATCCATTAGGAGAGAGGAGGAAAATAAAAAACATGATGTATACAATGTCTTCTGGAAAGTATACGTGGAGCTTTGAGCTGCCGCCAACGGGTATATTCCAGAAGGTTGGCGTGGCAAAGAGGTGGCGAGTCGGCGCCTGCACAGCAGAAAAGGGGACGTCGCCTCGTTTTGTGGTGGGGGGTTCCCAGGCGTAACTGCAGGATTGCAGAGGAAGAGACAGCGGGAAGAATCGCCTTGGGGTGTGTGGCTGGTGTAGAGGCCAACGGGGAGCCTCCCTGGTGAAGAAGCCGACAGTGTGAAGGCGTGTAGAGGCCGACTATTGTGGACAAGGCTGGAGCACAGCTGTAGGTGCACAGCTGCTGGTGAGAGACCTAAGAAGGAGGTCGCTTTGTTTCGTGTGACGCTGGCGCAGCTTTATCTTCGTGTGTTCGTAGCTGTGGACAGAGAGAGCCGTAAAGGAAAGTGTGGGGAGCCGCCAAAGAAGGGCAGGCGTGAGAGCAGTTTAGGCTAGTTGGAGCAAGGTAAGTGTGAAGCGCAGCTGGACGTGCAGGTAGCCGCTTGTGGAGCACAACTGGTAGTGAGCTGATGGGCTGTTGAGGTGGTGGGCCTGGGTTCGGTTAACCGACAGAAGACAGAGCAGGGTGCCGAGTGAAGCAGAGAGAGATGAGGTGTTGCTACTGAGCTGGTGGGGCCGGTAGCATTGCGAAGACAAAGGGCAGATAAGCTGCAAGTGAGTTTGGACTGGTTGGCAGAGGATCAGCAGAGAGAGACTGAGAGAGAGGTGTGTTTGGGTAGCTGCTGCTGGTGACACATACAGAAGTGATGGGCTACAGAGAGTTGAAGGTTAGCTGGTGTGGGCACCTTCTGAAGTGAGAGTGGCCGAATTCTTTCTGGTGTGGTTAGTACAGCAGGCAGGCGAGTGGATCATGTGGTGATTGGGGATGTGGTGTATACTCGGCAGTGAGACAGGTCTGAGCCTGAGTGTTTGTGAGTTGTGTGAGTAAGGCTTCTGTGTCGGGAGAAGCTTGTATGGTGTGTTGTTTCTGGAAATATATTGCTGGTTATCTTGTCTATGGTGCCCCTGTTTTATGCTATCTGTCTGGCGTGGGTTGGGTGGTGAAGTGTGAGAGAGTGTTCCAGCCGGTGGCTGGTGGTACCCCCGTTCGTGTTGTTATTCCAAGTTTGCAAGGTGGAAGGGCTGTAGAGGCAGGTTCTTTCTTCTTTTTTTCACCTCACATCCTTCTGGTGCCCCCACTGAGGAGTTGCTCTGGCATTGTTTGACTGAGGATAGCTCTGGCGTTGTTCTTTGCCAAGAAGGGCATGTGTTCCACTGAGGAGAGCTCAGGGACTGGTACAGGTTGTCATGATGTGGTCTTATCCGAAATTTCATGGCCGAAAAGGTGAAGATGTTTGTGACTTTTTGGAGCAGATGGAGTTGGCATGCATTAGCAACCATGTCACGGATGAAGAGCAGGTTCTGAAGCTGATAAAGATTTTCTTGAAGGGAGATGCCCGAAGCTGGCTTAAGGATTTTGAAGCACAGGATGCTGGTGTTTTGACCTTAGACAGGTTGAAAGAAGGCCTTTTGGAGTGTTTTCAGCAAGTGGAGGATCCTAGTGTGCTTTGGCAGGAGTTGAGCATCTTGAAGCAGGTCCATGGGCAATCACTGGATGATTTTGTGCAGGTATTTACATGTTTGTGGAGTAAGTGGTGCATGACATTAAAGCAGGAAGTTCCTCCTATGTTTTTGAAGAAGAGCTTGTTTATTGATGGTCTGTTACCCCATTTGAGGGTCAAGGTTGAATTAAAGAATCCCAGGTCATTTGATGATGCAGTTAGGGTTGCTAGGGAAAAGGAAGGCAAGGTTTTGAAGCAGATGGAGATGGGTATTTATCCGTATGAAAGTGTTGTGTCTGTAAGGGATATGCATGTGAATTTGGTTGAGGTGGATAAGAGTCCTATGCAAAGTTGGATTAAACAGGAGCCTCAAAGGCCGATACAGGTGCAAAGGGGTATGTTTTATATGCCTTCTGATTTTTTTCCAAAGTCTTTAAAGCATGTGCAGGTGGATGAAAAGCAGGTGAAGGAGACTTTTGCAGATAAGGAGTTGCCAGTGGATTCTTCTTTGGATGAGGATATCATGGCTGTACATGACAGGGATCTGGATGATATGCATGCACATGGAAGCAAAGAGGATGATGTCTTGGGATTGGCTGATGATAAGAAGGAAGAGGAGCTGGATACAGGATGCTTTGAGGAAGATTCTTTGCCAGATTTTACAAGGGAGGAGGATGGGGTAGAGACTTCTGATGAAGTGAAGATGGTTTGTGATGCGGATGTGGAGAGGATGGAGGAAGATCCTATTATTATGAATTTTCTGGGACAGCTGGATGGTGGTCTGGTACCTGCGATGGATGATATGGATGTTGTTCCATTGGATGCATTATGTGCTGAGGAATCTTTGGACGATGATACCAGGGGGGTTGGCAACACTGAAGAAGGTATGCATGAAGAGTTGGCTGATGAAGAGCGTTGTGAGGTGAGTATTGTGCCTGAGGATGATATATGGGAAGTTGCTAGCCTTGATGAACAGGAGCCAGAGGTGGAGATGGATGCAGATATGATCGAGAGTGTGGCAAAGGCTTCTTTGCGTATTGCTGAAATGCTGAAAGCAAAGTCCATGGATGACAAGGGTTCTGAACCAGTTGAGCTGTATGGTTATGGAGAGATGCCTGAAGTACAAGAGCTGGAAGTGCTTGTGGATGCTACGGCTGATGGAGAGGATGTGGATCTTGGTGTGCAGAAAGGTCAAGATGCTGGAGCGTGGCCTTTACAGGTGTTGATGTATGGGATGCTAGATGCTGCAATGACACAGGTTTTGAAGACGAGGAGGTTTGTTGTGGGTAAAGAGCAAAGGCTTGAAGATGATGCTGTGTGGTCAGAGTCTGTGAATGCTGATCAGATGATGGACAGAGATGATTTTGTGATGCGCGAGGTTGATGTTTGGTGTCCAGTGATGCAGCCATGGTGTTTCACGGATGTCAGGGAATGGGATGGTGAGTTGCTGTTTCCTTTTGATCCTGGTGGATGGCTACTCGAATTGTCTTTTGCTGTCTGCTGAGCATGAATGCTCTAGCAGATGGGGGGGGTTTGCAAAGTATGTCAGGCATTTTTTTGAGAGGTCTTTTTGGGCTTGTGTACATACGTGTGCATGGCTTGTGTGAAGAGGTTTTGCTTTTGAGGGCGTTGCCAGGTGTACAGGGTGGACGGCATTTGATTTGGGTTTGTTGCAGGCCTGTCCGGTAAGAGGTTTGCTGCAGGTGGTTTCAGCCGTTCGATGGCTTGAAGTGTGGGCACGTCAAAAATAGAGCGGGCATCGTGGGTTGCATTTGAAGAAGGTTGTGGAAGATTATGGGGCCAAGGTAGTATTGAGTATTGGTGTGAAATGGTATGGAACGGATGCCATCCATTAGGAGAGAGGAGGAAAATAAAAAACATGATGTATACAGTGTCTTCTGGAAAGTATACGTGGAGCTTTGAGCTGCCGCCAAAACGGGTATATTCCAGAAGGTTGGCGTGGCGAAGAGGTGGCGAGTTGGCGCCTGCAGAGCAGGGGAGGTCGCCTCGTTTTGTGGTGGGGGGTTCCCAGGCGTAACTGCAGGATTGCAGAGGAAGAGACAGCGGGTAGAATCGCCTTGGGGTGTGTGGCTGGTGTAGAGGCCAACGGGGAGCCTCCCTGGTGAAGAAGCCGACAGTGTGAAGGCGTGTAGAGGCCGCCTATCGTGGACAAGGCTGGAGCGCAGCTGTAGGTGCACAGCTGCTGGTGAGAGACCTAAGAAGGAGGTCGCTTTGTTTCGTGTGAGGCTGGCGCAGCTTTATCTTTGTGTGTTCGTAGCTGCGGACAGAGAGAGCCGTAAAGGAAAGTGTGGGGAGCCGCCAAAGAAGGGCAGGCGTGAGAGCAGTTTAGGCTGGTTGTGGTGCAAGGTAAGTGTGAAGCGCAGCTGGACGTGCAGGTAGCCGCTTGTGGAGCGCAACTGGTAGTGAGCTGACGGGCTATTGAGGTGGTGGGCCTGGGTTCGGTTAGCCGACAGAAGACAGAGCAGGGTGCCGAGTGAAGCAGAGAGAGATGAGGTGTTGCTAACTGAGCTGGTGGGGCCGGTAGCATTGCGAAGACAAAGGGCAGATAAGCTGCAAGTGAGTTTGGACCGGCTGGCAGAGGATCAGCACAGAGAGACTGAGAGAGAGGTGTGTTTGGGTAGCTGCTGTTGGTGACACATACAGAAGTGATGGGCTGCAGAGAGTTGAAGGTTAGCTGGTGTGGGCGCCTTCTGAAGTGAGAGTGGCCGGATTCTTTCTGGTGTGGTTAGTACAGCAGGCAGGCGAGTGGATCATGTGGTGATTGGGGATGTGGTGTATCCTCGGCAGTGATGACAAGTCTGAGCCTGAGTGTTTGTGAGTTGTGTGAGTAAGGCTTCTGTATCGGGAGAAGCTTGTATGGTGTGTTGTTTCTGGAAATATATTGCTGGGTGTTTATCTTGTCTATGGTGCCCCTGTTTTATGCTGTCTGTTTGGCATGGGTTGGGTGGTGAAGTGTGAGAGAGTGTTCCAGCCGGTGTGGCTGGTGGTGCCCCCGTTCGTGTTGTTATTCCAAGTTTGCGAGGTGGAAGGGCTGTAGAGGCAGGTTCTTTCTTCTTTTTTTCACCTCACATCCTTCTGGTGCCCCCACTGAGGAGTTGTTTTGGCATTGTTTGACTGAGGATAGCTCTGGCGTTGTTCTTTGCCTAGAAGGGTGTGTGTTCTCAGGGACTGGTACAGGTTGTCATGATGTGGTCTTATCCGAAATTTCATGGCCGGAAAGGTGAAGATGTGTGTGACTTTTTGGAGCAGATGGAGTTGGCATGCATTAGCAACCATGTCACGGATGAAGAGCAGGGTCTGAAGCTGATAAAGATTTTCTTGAAGGGAGATGCCCGAAGCTGGCTTAAGGATTTTGAAGCACAGGATGCTGGTGTTTTGACCTTAGACAGGTTGAAAGAAGGCCTTTTGGAGTGTTTTCAGCAAGTGGAGGATCCTAGTGTGCTTTGGCAGGAGTTGAGCATCTTGAAGCAGGTCCATGGGCAATCACTGGATGATTTTGTGCAGGTATTTACATGTTTGTGGAGTAAGTGGTGCATGACATTAAAGCAGGAAGTTCCTCCTATGTTTTTGAAGAAGAGCTTGTTTATTGATGGTCTGTTACCCCATTTGAGGGTCAGGGTTGAATTAAAGAATCCCAGGTCATTTGATGATGCAGTTAGGGTTGCTAGGGAAAAGGAAGGCAAGGTTTTGAAGCAGATGGAGATGGGTATTTATCCGTATGAAAGTGTTGTGTCTGTAAGGGATATGCATGTGAATTTGGTTGAGGTGGATAAGAGTCCTATGCAAAGTTGGATTAAACAGGAGCCTCAAAGGCCGATACAGGTGCAAAGGGGTATGTTTTATATGCCTTCTGATTTTTTTCCAAAGTCTTTAAAGCATGTGCAGGTGGATGAAAAGCAGGTGAAGGAGACTTTTGCAGATAAGGAGTTGCCAGTGGATTCTTCTTTGGATGAGGATATCATGGCTGTACATGACAGGGATCTGGATGATATGCATGCACATGGAAGCAAAGAGGATGATGTCTTGGGATTGGCTGATCATAAGAAGGAAGAGGAGTTGGATACAGGATGCTTTGAGGAAGATTCTTTGCCAGATTTTACAAGGGAGGAGGATGGGGTAGAGACTTCTGATGAAGTGAAGATGGTTTGTGATGCGGATGTGGAGAGGATGGAGGAAGATCCTATTATTATGAATTTTCTGGGACAGCTGGATGGTGGTCTGGTACCTGCGACGATGGATGATATGGATGTTGTTCCATTGGATGCATTATGTGCTGAGGAATCTTTGGACGATGATACCAGGGGGGTTGGCAACACTGAAGAAGGTATGCATGAAGAGTTGGCTGATGAAGAGCGTTGTGAGGTGAGTATTGTGCCTGAGGATGATATATGGGAAGTTGCTAGCCTTGATGAACAGGAGCCAGAGGTGGAGATGGATGATGCAGATATGATCGAGAGTGTGGCAAAGGCTTCTTTGCGTATTGCTAAAATGCTGAAAGCAAAGTCCATGGATGACAAGGGTTCTGAACCAGTTGAGCTGTATGGTTATGGAGAGATGCCTGAAGTACAAGAGCTGGAAGTGCTTGTGGATGCTACGGCTGATGGAGAGGATGTGGATCTTGGTGTGCAGAAAGGTCAAGATGCTGGAGCGTGGCCTTCACAGGTGTTGATGTATGGGATGCTAGATGCTGCAATGACACAGGTTTTGAAGACGAGGAGGTTTGTTGTGGGTAAAGAGCAAAGGCTTGAAGATGATGCTGTGTGGTCAGAGTCTGTGAATGCTGATCAGATGATGGACAGAGATGATTTTGTGATGCGCGAGGTTGATGTTTGGTGTGCAGTGATGCAGCCATGGTGTTTCACGGATGTCAGGGAATGGGATGGTGAGTTGCTGTTTCCTTTTGATCCTGGTGGATGACTACTGGAATTGTCTTTTGCTGTCTGCTGAGCATGAATGCTCTAGCAGATGGGGGGTTGGCAAAGTATGTAAGGCGTTTTTTTGAGAGGTCTTTTCGGGCTTGTGTACATACGTGTGCATGGCGTGTGTGAAGAGGTTTTGCTTTTGAGGGCGTTGCCAGGTGTACAGGGTGGACTGCATTTGATTTGGGTTTGTTGCAGGCCTGTCCGATAAGAGGTTTGCTGCAGGTGGTTTCAGCCGTTCGATGGCTTGAAGTGTGGGAACGTCAAAAATAGAGCGGGCATCGTGGGTTGCATTTGAAGAAGGTTGTGGAAGATTATGGGGCCAAGGTAGTATTGAGTATTGGTGTGAAATGGTATGGAACGGCCGCCATCCATTAGGAGAGAGGAGGAAAATAAAAAACATGATGTATACAGTGTCTTCTGGAAAGTATACATGGAGCTTTGAGCTGCCGCCAAAACGGGTATATTCCAGAAGGTTGGCGTGGCGAAGAGGTGGCGAGTCGGCGCCTGCAGCAGGCCTCGTTTTGTGGTGGGGGGTTCCCAGGCGTAACTGCAGGATTGCAGAGGAAGAGACAGCGGGCAGAATCGCCTTGGGGTGTGTGGCTAGTGTAGAGGCCAACGGGGAGCCTCCCTGGTGAAGAAGCCGACAGTGTGAAGGTGTGTAGAGGCCGCCTATTGTGGACAAGGCTGGAGCGCAACTGTAGGTGCACAGCTGCTGGTGAGAGACCTAAGAAGGAGGTCGCTTTGTTTCGTGTGAGGCTGGCGTAGCTTTATCTTCGTGTGTTCGTAGGTGCGGACAGAGAGAGCCGTAAAGGAAAGTGTGGGGAGCCGCCAAAGAAGGGCAGGCGTGAGAGCAGTTTAGGCTGGTTGGCGCAAGGTAAGTGTGAAGCGCAGCTGGACGTGCAGGTAGCCGCTTGTGAAGCACAACTAGTAGTGAGCTGACGGGCTGTTGAGGTGGTGGGCCTGGGTTCGGTTAGCCGACAGAAGACAGAGCAGGGTGCCGAGTGAAGCAGAGAGAGATGAGGTGCTGCTACTGAGCTGTGGTGGGGCCGGTAGCATTGCGAAGACAAAGGGCAGATAAGCTGCAAGTGAGTTTGGACCGGCTGGCAGAGGATGCTGTCTGTCTGGCGTGGGTTGGGTGGTGAAGTGTGAGAGAGTGTTCCAGCCGGTGGCTGGTGGTGGTGCCCCCGTTCGTGTTGTTATTCCAAGTTTGCGAGGTGGAAGGGCTGTAGAGGCAGGTTCTTTCTTCTTTTTTTCACCTCACATGCTTCTGGTTCCCCCACTGAGGAGTTGCTCTGGCATTGTTTGACTGAGGATAGCTCTGGCATTGTTCTTTGCCTAGAAGGGCGTGTGTTCCACTGAGGAGAGGTCAGGGACTGGTACAGGTTGTCATGATGTGGTCTTATCCGGAATTTCAAGGCCGGAAAGGTGAAGATGTGTGTGACTTTTTGGAGCAGATGGAGTTGGCATGCATTAGCAACCATGTCACGGATGAAGAGAAGGTTCTGAAGTTGATAAAGATTTTCTTAAAGGGAGATGCCCGAAGCTAGCTTAAGGATTTTGAAGCATAGGATGCTGGTGTTTTGACCTTAGACAGGTTGAAAGAAGGCCTTTTGGAGTGTTTTCAGCAAGTGGAGGATCCTAGTGTGCTTTGGCAGGAGTTGAGCATCTTGAAGCAGGTCCATGGGCAATCACTGGATGATTTTGTGCAGGTATTTACATGTTTGTGGAGTAAGTGGTGCATGACATTAAAGCAGGAAGTTCCTCCTATGTTTTTGAAAAAGAGCCTGTTTATTGATGGTCTGTTACCCCATTTGAGGGTCAGGGTTGAATTAAAGAATCCCAGGTCATTTGATGATGCAGTTAGGGTTGCTAGGGAAAAGGAAGGCAAGGTTTTGAAGCAGATGGAGATGGGTATTTATCCGTATGAAAGTGTTGTGTCTGTAAGGGATATGCATGTAAATTTGGTTGAGGTGGATAAGAGTCCTATACAAAGTTGGATTAAACAGGAGCCTCAAAGGCCGATACAGGTGCAAAGGGGTATGTTTTATATGCCTTCTGATTTTTTTCCAAAGTCTTTAAAGCATGTGCAGGTGGATGAAAAGCAGGTGAAGGAGACTTTTGCAGATAAGGAGTTGCCAGTGGATTCTTCTTTGGATGAGGATATCATGGCTGTACATGACAGGGATCTGGATGATATGCATGCACATGGAAGCAAAGAGGATGATGTCTTGGGATTGGCTGATGATAAGAAGGAAGAGCAGCTGGATACAGGATGCTTTGAGGAAGATTCTTTGCCAGATTTTACAAGGGAGGAGGATGGGGTAGAGACTTCTGATGAAGTGAAGATGGTTTGTGATGCGGATGTGGAGAGGATGGAGGAAGATCCTATTATTATGAATTTTCTGGGACAGCTGGATGGTGGTCTGGTACCTGCGATGGATGATATGGATGTTGTTCCATTGGATGCATTATGTGCTGAGGAATCTTTGGACGATGATACCAAGGGGGTTGGCAACACTGAAGAAGGTATGCATGAAGAGTTGGCTGATGAAGAGCGTTGTGAGGTGAGTATTGTGCCTGAGGATGATATATGGAAAGTTGCTAGCCTTGATGAACAGGAGCCAGAGGTGGAGATGGATGCAGATATGATCGAGAGTGTGGCAAAGGCTTCTTTGCGTATTGCTGAAATGCTGAAAGCAAAGTCCATGGATGACAAGGGTTCTGAACCAGTTGAGCTGTATGGTTATGGAGAGATGCCTGAAGTACAAGAGCTGGAAGTGCTTGTGGATGCTGCGGCTGATGGAGAGGATGTGGATCTTGGTGTGCAGAAAGGTCAAGATGCTGGAGCGTGGCCTTCACAGGTGTTGATGTATGGGATGCTAGATGCTGCAATGACACAGGTTTTGAAGACGAGGAGGTTTGTTGTGGGTAAAGAGCAAAGGCTTGAAGATGATGTTGTGTGGTCAGAGTCTGTGAATGGTGATCAGATGATGGACAGAGATGATTTTGTGATGCGCGAGGTTGATGTTTGGTGTGCAGTGATGCAGCCATGGTGTTTCACGGATGTCAGGGAATGGGATGGTGAGTTGCTGTTTCCTTTTGATCCTGGTGGATGACTACTGGAATTGTCTTTTGCTGTCTGCTGAGCATGAATGCTCTAGCAGATGGGGGGGTTGGCAAAGTATGTCAGGCGTTTTTTTGAGAGGTCTTTTCGGGCTTGTGTACATACGTGTGCATGGCTTGTGTGAAGAGGTTTTGCTTTTGAGGGCATTGCCAGGTGTACAGGGTGGACGGCATTTGATTTGGGTTTGTTGCAGGCCTGTCCGGTAAGAGGTTTGCTGCAGGTGGTTTCAGCCGTTCGATGGCTTGAAGTGTGGGCACGTCAAAAATAGAGCGGGCATCGTGGGTTGCATTTGAAGAAGGTTGTGGAAGATTATGGGGCCAAGGTAGTATTGAGTATTGGTGTGAAATGGTGTGGAACGGCCGCCATCCATTAGGAGAGAGGAGGAAAATAAAAAACATGATGTATACAGTGTCTTCTGGAAAGTATACATGGAGCTTTGAGCTGCCGCCAAAACGGGTATATTCCAGAAGGTTGGCGTGGCAAAGAGGTGGCGAGTCGGCGCCTGCAGCTGAAAAGGGGAGATCGCCTCGTTTTGTGGTGGGGGGTTCCCAGGCGTAACTGCAGGATTGCAGAGGAAGAGACAGCGGGCAGAATCGCCTTGGGGTGTGTGGCTAGTGTAGAGGCCAACGGGGAGCCTCCCTGGTGAAGAAGCCGACAGTGTGAAGGCGTGTAGAGGCCGCCTATTGTGGACAAGGCTGGAGCGCAACTATAGGTGCACAGCTGCTGGGTAGAGACCTAAGAAGGAGGTCACCTTGTTTCGTGTGAGGCTGGCGTAGCTTTATCTTCGTGTGTTCGTAGGTGCGGACAGAGAGAGCCGTAAAGGAAAGTGTGGGGAGCCGCCAAAGAAGGGCAGGCGTGAGAGCAGTTTAGGTTGGTTGGCACAAGGTAAGTGTGAAGCGCAGCTGGACGTGCAGGTAGCCGCTTGTGAAGCGCAACTAGTAGTGAGCTGACGGGCTGTTGAGGTGGTGGGCCTGGGTTCGGTTAGCCAACAGAAGACAGAGCAGGGTGCCGAGTGAAGCAGAGAGAGATGAGGTGTTGCTACTGAGCTGTGGTGGGGCCGGTAGCATTGCGAAGACAAAGGGCAGATAAGCTGCAAGTGAGTTTGGACCGGCTGGCAGAGGATGCTGTCTGTCTGGCGTGGGTTGGGTGGTGAAGTGTGAGAGAGTGTTCCAGCCGGTGGCTGGTGGTGGTGCCCCCGTTCGTGTTGTTATTCCAAGTTTGCGAGGTGGAAGGGCTGTAGAGGCAGGTTCTTTCTTCTTTTTTTCACCTCACATCCTTCTGGTGCCCCCACTGAGGAGTTGCTCTGGCATTGTTTGACTGAGGATAGCTCTGGCATTGTTCTTTGCCTAGAAGGGCGTGTGTTCCACTGAGGAGAGGTCAGGGACTGGTACAGGTTGTCATGATGTGGTCTTATCCGGAATTTCATGGCCGGAAAGGTGAAGATGTGTGTGACTTTTTGGAGCAGATGGAGTTGGCATGCATTAGCAACCATGTCACGGATGAAGAGCAGGTTCTGAAGCTGATAAAGATTTTCTTAAAGGGAGATGCCCGAAGCTGGCTTAAGGATTTTGAAGCACAGGATGCTGGTGTTTTGACCTTAGACAGGTTGAAAGAAGGCCTTTTGGAGTGTTTTCAGCAAGTGGAGGATCCTAGTGTGCTTTGGCAGGAGTTGAGCATCTTGAAGCAGGTCCATGGGCAATCACTGGATGATTTTGTGCAGGTATTTACATGTTTGTGGAGTAAGTGGTGCATGACATTAAAGCAGGAAGTTCCTCCTATGTTTTTGAAAAAGAGCCTGTTTATTGATGGTCTGTTACCCCATTTGAGGGTCAGGGTTGAATTAAAGAATCCCAGGTCATTTGATGATGCAGTTAGGGTTGCTAGGGAAAAGGAAGGCAAGGTTTTGAAGCAGATGGAGATGGGTATTTATCCGTATGAAAGTGTTGTGTCTGTAAGGGATATGCATGTGAATTTGGTTGAGGTGGATAAGAGTCCTATGCAAAGTTGGATTAAACAGGAGCCTCAAAGGCCGATACAGGTGCAAAGGGGTATGTTTTATATGCCTTCTGATTTTTTTCCAAAGTCTTTAAAGCATGTGCAGGTGGATGAAAAGCAGGTGAAGGAGACTTTTGCAGATAAGGAGTTGCCAGTGGATTCTTCTTTGGATGAGGATATCATGGCTGTACATGACAGGGATCTGGATGATATGCATGCACATGGAAGCAAAGAGGATGATGTCTTGGGATTGGCTGATGATAAGAAGGAAGAGGAGCTGGATACAGGATGCTTTGAGGAAGATTCTTTGCCAGATTTTACAAGGGAGGAGGATGGGGTAGAGACTTCTGATGAAGTGAAGATGGTTTGTGATGCGGATGTGGAGAGGATGGAGGAAGATCCTATTATTATGAATTTTCTGGGACAGCTGGATGGTGGTCTGGTACCTGCGATGGATGATATGGATGTTGTTCCATTGGATGCATTATGTGCTGAGGAATCTTTGGACGATGATACCAGGGGGGTTGGCAACACTGAAGAAGGTATGCATGAAGAGTTGGCTGATGAAGAGCGTTGTGAGGTGAGTATTGTGCCTGAGGATGATATATGGGAAGTTGCTAGCCTTGATGAACAGGAGCCAGAGGTGGAGATGGATGCAGATATGATCGAGAGTGTGGCAAAGGCTTCTTTGCGTATTGCTGAAATGCTGAAAGCAAAGTCCATGGATGACAAGGGTTCTGAACCAGTTGAGCTGTATGGTTATGGAGAGATGCCTGAAGTACAAGAGCTGGAAGTGCTTGTGGATGCTGCGGCTGATGGAGAGGATGTGGATCTTGGTGTGCAGAAAGGTCAAGATGCTGGAGCGTGGCCTTCACAGGTGTTGATGTATGGGATGCTAGATGCTGCAATGACACAGGTTTTGAAGACGAGGAGGTTTGTTGTGGGTAAAGAGCAAACGCTTGAAGATGATGCTGTGTGGTCAGAGTCTGTGAATGGTGATCAGATGATGGACAGAGATGATTTTGTGATGCGCGAGGTTGATGTTTGGTGTGCAGTGATGCAGCCATGGTGTTTCACGGATGTCAGGGAATGGGATGGTGAGTTGCTGTTTCCTTTTGATCCTGGTGGATGACTACTGGAATTGTCTTTTGCTGTCTGCTGAGCATGAATGCTCTAGCAGATGGGGGGGTTGGCAAAGTATGTCAGGCGTTTTTTTGAGAGGTCTTTTCGGGCTTGTGTACATACGTGTGCATGGCTTGTGTGAAGAGGTTTTGCTTTTGAGGGCGTTGCCAGGTGTACAGGGTGGACGGCATTTGATTTGGGTTTGTTGCAGGCCTGTCCGGTAAGAGGTTTGCTGCAGGTGGTTTCAGCCGTTCGATGGCTTGAAGTGTGGGCACGTCAAAAATAGAGCGGGCATCGTGGGTTGCATTTGAAGAAGGTTGTGGAAGATTATGGGGCCAAGGTAGTATTGAGTATTGGTGTGAAATGGTGTGGAACGGCCGCCATCCATTAGGAGAGAGGAGGAAAATAAAAAACATGATGTATACAGTGTCTTCTGGAAAGTATACGTGGAGCTTTGAGCTGCCGCCAAAACGGGTATATTCCAGAAGGTTGGCGTGGCGAAGAGGTGGCGAGTCGGCGCCTGCAGACAGCAGAAAAGGGGAGGTTGCCTCGTTTTGTGGTGGGGGGTTCCCAGGCGTAACTGTAGGATTGCAGAGGAAGAGACAGCGGGCAGAATCGCCTTGGGGTGTGTGGCTGGTGTAGAGGCCAACGGGGAGCCTCCCTGGTGAAGAAGCCGACAGTGTGAAGGCGTGTAGAGGCTGCCTATTGTGGAAAAGGCTGGAGCGCAGCTGTAAGTGCACAGCTACTGGTGAGAGACCTAAGAAGGAGGTCGCTTTGTTTCATGTGAGGCTGGCGTAGCTTTATCTTCGTGTGTTCGTAGCTGCGGACAGAGAGAGCCATAAAGGAAAGTGTGGGGAGCCGCCAAAGAAGGGCAGGCGTGAGAGCAGTTTAGGCTGGTTGGCGCAAGGTAAGTGTGAAGCGCAGCTGGACGTGCAGGCAGCCGCTTGTGGAGTGCAACTGGTAGTGAGCTGACGGGCTGTTGAGGTGGTGGGCCTGGGTTCGGTTAGCCAACAGAAGACAGAGCAGGGTGCCGAGTGAAGCAGAGAGAGATGAGGTGTTGCTACTGAGCTGGTGGGGCCGGTAGCATTACGAAGACAAAGGGCAGATAAGCTGCAAGTGAGTTTGGACCGGCTGGCAGAGGATCAGCACAGAGAGACTGAGAGAGAGGTGTGTTTGGGTAGCTGCTGCTGCTGGTGACACATACAGAAGTGATGGGCTGCAGAGAGTTGAAGGTTAGCTGGTGTGGGCGCCTTCTGAAGTGAGAGTGGTCGGATTCTTTCTGGTGTGGTTAGTACAGCAGGCAGGCGAGTGGATCATGTGGTGATTGGGGATGTGGTGTATCCTCGGCAGTGACAGGTCTGAGCCTGAGTGTTTGTGAGTTGTGTGAGTAAGGCTTCTGTGTCGGGAGAAGCTTGTATGGTATATTGTTTCTGGAAATATATTGCTGGGTGTTTATCTTGTCTATGGTGCCCCTATTTTATGCTGTCTGTCTGGCATGGGTTGGGTGGTGAAGTGTGAGAGAGTGTTCCAGCCGGTGGCTGGTGCCCCCGTTCGTGTTGTTATTCCAAGTTTGCGAGGTGGAAGGGCTGTAGAGGCAGGTTCTTTCTTCTTTTTTTCACCTCACATCCTTCTGGTGCCCCCACTGAGGAGTTGCTCTGGCATTGTTTGACTGAGGATAGCTCTGGCGTTGTTCTTTGCCTAGAAGGGCGTGTGTTCCACTGAGGAGAGCTCAGGGACTGGTACAGGTTATCATGATGTGGTCTTATCCGGAATTTCATGGCCGGAAAGGTGAAGATGTGTGTGACTTTTTGGAGCAGATGGAGTTGGCATGCATTAGCAACCATGTCACGGATGAAGAGCAAGTTCTGAAGCTAATAAAGATTTTCTTGAAGGGAGATGTCCGAAGCTAGCTTAAGGATTTTGAAGCACAGGATGCTGGTGTTTTGACCTTAGACAGGTTGAAAGAAGGCCTTTTGGAGTGTTTTCAGCAAGTGGAGGATCCTAGTGTGCTTTGGCAGGAGTTGAGCATCTTGAAGCAGGTCCATGGGCAATCACTGGATGATTTTGTGCAGGTATTTACATGTTTGTGGAGTAAGTGGTGCATGACATTAAAGCAGGAAGTTCCTCCTATGTTTTTGAAGAAGAGCTTGTTTATTGATGGTCTGTTACCCCATTTGAGGGTCAAGGTTGAATTAAAGAATCCCAGGTCATTTGATGATGCAGTTAGGGTTGCTAGGGAAAAGGAAGGCAAGGTTTTGAAGCAGATGGAGATGGGTATTTATCCGTATGAAAGTGTTGTGTCTGTAAGGGATATGCATGTGAATTTGGTTGAGGTGGATAAGAGTCCTATGCAAAGTTGGATTAAACAGGAGCCTCAAAGGCCGATACAGGTGCAAAGGGGTATGTTTTATATGCCTTCTGATTTTTTTCCAAAGTCTTTAAAGCATGTGCAGGTGGATGAAAAGCAGGTGAAGGAGACTTTTGCAGATAAGGAGTTGCCAATGGATTCTTCTTTGGATGAGGATATCATGGCTGTACATGACAGGGATCTGGATGATATGCATGCACATGGAAGCAAAGAGGATGATGTCTTGGGATTGGCTGATGATAAGAAGGAAGAGGAGCTGGATACAGGATGCTTTGAGGAAGATTCTTTGCCAGATTTTACAAGGGAGGAGGATGGGGTAGAGACTTCTGATGAAGTGAAGATGGTTTGTGATGCGGATGTGGAGAGGATGGAGGAAGATCCTATTATTATGAATTTTCTGGGACAGCTGGATGGTGGTCTGGTACCTGCGATGGATGATATGGATGTTGTTCCATTGGATGCATTATGTGCTGAGGAATCTTTGGACGATGATACCAGGGGGGTTGGCAACACTGAAGAAGGTATGCATGAAGAGTTGGCTGATGAAGAGCGTTGTGAGGTGAGTATTGTGCCTGAGGATGATATATGGGAAGTTGCTAGCCTTGATGAACAGGAGCCAGAGGTGGAGATGGATGCAGATATGATCGAGAGTGTGGCAAAGGCTTCTTTGCGTATTGCTGAAATGCTGAAAGCAAAGTCCATGGATGACAAGGGTTCTGAACCAGTTGAGCTGTATGGTTATGGAGAGATGCCTGAAGTACAAGAGCTGGAAGTGCTTGTGGATGCTGCGGTTGATGGAGAGGATGTGGATCTTGGTGTGCAGAAAGGTCAAGATGCTGGAGCGTGGCCTTCACAGGTGTTGATGTATGGGATGCTAGATACTGCAATGACACAGGTTTTGAAGACGAGGAGGTTTGTTGTGGGTAAAGAGCAAAGGCTTGAAGATGATGCTGTGTGGTCAGAGTCTGTGAATGGTGATCAGATGATGGACAGAGATGATTTTGTGATGCGGGAGGTTGATGTTTGGTGTGCAGTGATGCAACCATGGTGTTTCACGGATGTCAGGGAATGGGATGGTGAGTTGCTGTTTCCTTTTGATCCTGGTGGATGACTACTGGAATTGTCTTTTGCTGTCTGCTGAGCATGAATGCTCTAGCAGATGGGGGGGTTGGCAAAGTATGTCAGGCGTTTTTTTGAGAGGTCTAAAATCCTCAAGAACCTCATAATGAATGTGCTCCGACATTCAAGGAATTCCTTTATATGTTTTACTACATCAAAGATGTTTTTCTCTTGTGGTTAGAAATTACATGGATTTTAATTTAACAAATTTGCGCAATTGTTACAAGTCTTTAGCAAATTATTATATAATGTGGTAAAGTTCAATTGACCACATAGTTTAAGGAAAGCTACACTTTCCTCTCTCTAAAAGTTATTGCGTTCTTCCAAGAATAATTCACACATCTTGCAAAAACAAAGAGAGTACTAATTCTAGCCGTTGAGTAGATACATGCCTATCCACATGTTTACTCTTGCAACCACTTTGGTTGTTTGGCAATACATATTTATGTCTCTATGGCCAACCATGTCTCTACGGACATATTTATGGGCCATCTATGGTCCCATTCAAAAGTTAATAGCACCATCTAGACACACCTCTACAAGTGTGGTCTCAGTGGACACCTCTACTATGTGAAAAAGTATTGTAAACCATTTCAATTATGGGAAATTATTTACTATAAAGTAATAAATGAGAAATTCTTTATCGCTTACCTAATCTGTATATACATATGCTACAATATGTGGATCATGTATGCCTTCAAAATATCTTCAATCTCTGTACTTCGAGACTGCTTTGACATGAATAACACAACATCCAATTTGTGTTCAATACCAATATGAAGTCTGGTGTATAACAAATCTTTGTTGCCTCTCCCCATGATAGCGGCAATGCACTACCTACCCGTATAGGTGGCAATATACTACCCAACTGTAACCGATGACAACAAAAATTAATGAGTCCTTGTATGCACTTCATTAACATATTACAAAACACAAATGTGTCTGATTATTCTTTTTCTTAGTAAAGTAAAGAGGAACAACATCCACTTTACCCTGTCTATCAAAACACCAAATCGTTCCCTCAATTTAGTTGAGTAACTTCATCCTCCTCTAACAGTAACTTTGTACCCATGAATATACTCTTCTCAATTTGGGATATTTATAGAGTCGTCTTTAACAAGACACCTGAGCCACTTACTGTGAAATGCTCATGTAGATTAAATCAAAACCTTTGGCACTACACCACAAAGTATAGGGCATTTTGTTGGAATTAGGGTTAGGGTTGTAATAATGCATACACATAGAATAGAGAAGCTTGAGAGCACATAAACTCACTAGATTAGAATGAACAAATGTGTGCCAGATACTAAAGATAAGTACACACCCCCAAATGAGTAGATAAGAGGGTGTACATATGCACAGGGGAAAAAACCTCCTAGTGAGGGAATGCTACAAATCCCCCTAGAGTGATAATGTGAACGTGTATAGGGTATGGTCGATCAATCATGAAAAGGTAGTAAGCCCAAAGCTTTACAAAAATCTTTGAACTTTTCTCGAGGACGAACCTTCATGAATAAATCTGCCATGTTGGCATGTGTAGGCACATAGACCAAGCTAATCTCTATTGCAGAGAGTCTTTCCCTGACAAAGTGGTAATGCACCTCAATGTGCTTAGTGCGAGCATGAAACACTGGGTTCCTCGCAACTGCTAATGTGCTCTGTCTGTCAATGAAAATTAGTGAGACGACTGTCCAGCACCCAAATCAGCCATAAGACGTCTGAGCCACACACACTTAACTGTAGTTGTAAAAGCAGCCCTCTTGTACTCAGCTTCATAACTGGAAGTGGCCACTGTAGGCTGCTTCTTTACTGAGCCATGATATACATGAATCACCAAGGTGAAATCAAAACCTACTAGTGGAGACTTGTGTGTCATAACATCCAACCCAATCTGAATCACTAAAAGCATGCAGTTGTGACTCACCCCCTTCGGATAAAACAATCCAAAATACAAAGTGTCCTACAAATAGTGGAAAACTCTCTTGACAGCCTGCCAATGCTTTGTACCTAGGCTATGCATAAATTTGCTCAACTATGAGACCGCATACTACATATCTGGCCTCGTGTTGTATACATAAAGAAGGGATCCAACAGCTTGCTGATACAAATTAGAATCAAAAGAGTCTCGTGCATCTTGAAGACTAAGTCGAGTACCTGTCTCCATAGGTGTAGCCACCATAGGTTTACAGTCTTCAAGATTAAACCTCTTTCAATAGCTTATGTATATATTTAGACTGCAGCATAACAATGCCATCATTGCGCTGCATAAACTAAATCCCCGAATAGTAATGCAAGGGTCCCAAATCTAACATCTCAAATGATGACTGCAAATCAGCCTTAAAGGCTGAAATCTGATCTATATGGAGTCCCGTGAGGGAGCAGCATGTCATCAACATATAGAACGATAACCAAAAATGTGTCCTTACTCCTCTTCACATAGAGGGTACTCTTCACATAGAGGGTACTCTTTGTTGGATTGTTACAAAAATCATTTGCAACCAAGTATGCATGAATCTTCTCATACCATGCTCTAGGAGCCAGCTTAAGGCCATAAAGAGCCTTTTTTAACCTACATACTTTAGACTCTTCTCCTTTCACATCAAACCTAGTAGGCTGCAATACACACACCTCCTCATGTAATCCCAAATTGATGTACATTCCACCCATGATGTGCTGCTAAAATACACCTAATGGTAGTCATATGAGATATGGGTGCAAAGGTCTCATCATAATCGATGCCCTTTTGCTGGGCATACCCCTTTGCAACAAGTCTGCCTTGTAGCGATCAATGCTACCATCTGCTTTGTGTTTTAACTTGTAAACCTACTACCAATGGCCTTCTTGCCCCATGAGGTAGATCTGTCAAATACCAGGTGTCATTCTTAAGTATAGAGTTATACTCATCCTGCATAGCATGCATCCAATATCATCATCCTACTTCCTCAAAGGAAACAAGTTCCTCCTCATTACATAAAGTAGAAATGAGAACATGATCCATGAGAATAATCTGCATGATGAGAACCTGCACGAGTTCTACTAGGTAAAGGATTTGCCAACTTACTATCCCTCAATGTCTACACAAGTTCTACTAGGTAAAGGATTTGCCAACTTGCTATCCCTCAATGTCTGCACAAGCCATTTTGGCATACGCCTAGATTCTTCTATGGCTGCTCTCTCCTCATCCACTACATCCTCAATAATTGCCTCATCATAGGCTGATTTTTCACCTACAAAAGGCTGAATTTGAACACTTGGTTAAGCATTCAATTGCTCTACATATGGCTGGCCTCCATTAAACAAAGGTAGGAGCGAATCAAACATGTCCTGTGAGTCTACATTCTGCTATTTTTTGCATGAAAGCATGGGTTGAATTGAGTTTTTGACAAAAACAACATCTCTACTTACCAAAATCTGCTTTGAGGTCGGACAGTAGAGTCTATATCCCTTGCTTTCTGAACTGAGTTTTTGACAAAAACAACATCTCTACTTACCAAAATCTACTTTGAGGTCGGACAGTAGAGTCTATATCCCTTGCTTTCTGAACTGTATCCCACAAATATGCATTTAACTGCCTTATCATCAAGCTTAGTGCATTGTTGCTCAGGCTCAAGTTCATAAGCAAGACAATCAAAAACACGCAAATGAGCCACAGAAGGTTTCCTACCATGCCAAGCTTCATAAGGAGTTTTAAACTCTACAAGGCCTTGGTAGGGCATTTGTTTAACACATAGTTTGCGCACATAGTTGCCTCTAACCAAAAACCATGAGGTAAATCTTGGGCTTTCACCATACATCGTGCCATCACCCATGAGAGACATGTATTTTCTCTCAACCACACCATTTTGCTGAGGTGTATATGGCAATGTACATTGATGCCTTATGCATTTTTCAGCCATTTTTCAGCCATATATGCATGAAATTCCTTGGACATATACTCCTCCCCTCGATTTGAATGAAGGGTGCTAACTTTACATTCACATGCGTTTTTAGCCATGAATACAAAGTGCCTAAAGCACATAAAAACCTCTAACTTATGCTTCAATGGATACACCCAGCTATATCTGGAGTAATCATCAATAAAAGTGACGAAGTAGAGATATCCCCCAATAGATGGTGTCCTCATAGGACCACATACATTACTATGTATAATCTATAATTTCTTAATAGCTCTCATAGATCCATCCTTTAGAAATGATACCTGATGCATTTTACCAAGAATACACCCCTCACATACATATCTAACAGGGGTCTCAAGAGTTGGCAACTCAGACACCATATCATGCCTTTGAAGGCGTAACAAACTGCCATAATTTAGATGGCCAAATCGTGTATGCCATAATTTTGCATCACTCATAGCACGAGTTGTAGAGACTGAGCAAGCATCATGCTGTAACTTCTCAAATACATCCATCTTGTATAGGCCATAAAACAAGGTACCTGAGGCAATGATAGAATAACCATCATTTCTATCCTAAACTATATATCTGTCATCCATAAATTTCACCGTCAAGCCTGACAAGGCTAAGGTTGAAAACTGACAGCAAGTTCTTCTTAATGCTTGCACATATAAAACTTTTGAAAGAGTAAATGCGCCCCCATTTACGGCAATGAGCAAAACTCTACCAACTCCTTTGACAGAATATGAGGAATCATTTGCACATGTGACAGTTCCTGCACTTGGGACAGATTCCAGAGATGAGAACAAATCTTTTTGTGAAGTAATGTGATTACTAACACCATTGTCAAAGTACTAGGCATCCGATTCTGCCACTGACATGCATACATCATGAACAAAAGGGTCATAACTGCAATGTACAGTCCATGCCCAATCCTCTTGCGGAAAACTTGTAGATTCCTTCTTCTCTGCACTTGGTGGTGTAGATGCATCAGCCACACAGTCATGCCCGATGCTTTGTTTTTCTCCTTCTTTAGCCTTTTCTTGCACTCATGTATGTAGTTCCCTAATTTCCTGCAATAGTGACACTTGCCCTTCTTTTTAGGCTTATCACCTTCTTTCTCTGCATCCTTACCTGAGGATTCTGATTTTGGCTTATAGCCACCATCTGCGAAGAAGCTTTACCTTTGCCTTTCTGATTGGCAACAAAAGCTTGGTCACCAACTCGCATATTAGATCTGTTTTTCATAGACTACTATTCTTGCAAGAGCACAGAAACTAGCTCATTAAATGTAAGGGCATTTGGATTTCCCTTCATCATTGGTCTAAGGGTAGAGGAAAAACTCTGATAAGAATCCGGTAATGCATTGAGAACTATGGGCACCAATGTACTATCAGGATATATCTCATCCACACTAGCAAGCTACTCCTTAAAATCTTTGATCTTGGTTAAGAAGCTATCCATTGAGTCTCCCTCATTCATGTGCTTAGACTCCAACTGTTTGCGCATATATGCAACACGTGCTTTATTGCGTACCTGGTATAATACAACAAGTGCATCCCATGCCTGTTTTGAATTCTCACATGACCGAATATGAGGAATAATGCTTCGCTTCATAAAAAGTGCAAACAATGCATGTGCTTGAGTATCTCTTCCATCCCATCTCGTTTGAGCAGCAATGGGAGGTACTGGTGGTGCAGGTGGAGGAGCCACATATGTATTAGATTTTACTTCTATACTTGCAACACCTGGCTTCACGGTAGTTGTGAAATAGGACGAGTTTCACTACCACTGACCACATTCCAAAGGCCTTTAGCAACCAATATATGCCTCATCATATAGGACCATAATGGGTAGTTAGTCCCATCAAGTTTGTCCTCAGCAGACATGTTGAATACATCACTACTGCTAGCCATGACTTTCTACCAAATGCAAAATCTTTCAACACACTGCAAAAGTACGCAGTATTCACTCAATGCAACCTTGGATGGTTGCTAACTGACTGAATCACCTGTAAAGTGTATGAAAATTAGCACAAAGTAGAGAATAGAGTGTTATTGGCGAAAGTATGATGGTGGATGTTGTTGAAGCCACTGTAGATACTGCTGCACACCAAATCTTTGCTGCTACACAGCCTAAACACCCAAAATCGAGCAGAACCAATCCAAAATAATGCCTCTCCAAAACGTCTGCAGAAACCTTATGGTGCCCAAACGCACCCAAATCGCGCTGCAGACCTCGAAAACTTTGTATACTTTGTATACAACACACTTGTATACTTTGTATACAACACACTACAGTATACACCTTCTTCTCCTAAGAGGGTATCTCAATCGGAGACAGAAAAATAGGGTTGTGAGGAGGGAGGCAGACTACTCGATCAAGTGTTAAGGAAGTTAGCTCTGATACCAATTGTTTGAATTAGGGTTAGGGTTGCAACAATGCACACACACAAGATAGAGAAGCTTGAGAGTACACAAACTCACTAGAGTAGAATGAAGAAATGTGTGCTAGATACAAAAGATAAGTACACACCCCAAAATGAGTAGATAAGAGGGTGTACATACGCATGGGGAAAAAAACCTCCTAGTGAGGGAAAAAGTACCGGGGTGGTCCTAAGTGTGTTCACACACATCACTACCATATAATACTACACATTCTAGCACCAAATTATTTTTGATCCAATGACATCTAATCAATAACTATGTCAATCTCTGAACTCTACGGTTAGCATCTAACCCCATGAGTCCTACTAGGCCGTGATAGTAGGCTTAGACTTTAACTTTCCAGTGTGAATATAAACAGCAAAGTCCTAAAGAAGTTGCTCAAGACTTTGTGGTACCACTTCATGGCCATCTACCATGCCTGAGCATAGTGTGAAAACAATTTCACACATTCTCAACTACACACCGAACACTCTTACCAATTTAGTTTAGCACCAAATTGACAAGGTTAGGGCTTCATCTAGAATAATAAGCACCTAAGGTTTGTGACTTTCCATAAAATTTGAGCTTGTTGGAAGTCAACACCTATATTGGTTAAATGAATTTATCACTGTCTTCTAATAAATTTATCACCCCCATTTAACACAAGGTCAAGTGGGCATGAAGGGTCCACCCCTGATGAGGACTCCGTTCTCAGTACTTCATTAAACTCAGAATTGAAAGATCACTACGGACCTCACTTTAAGATCACTACAAATCTTAGAAGAGTTGATCTCTACGGACCATGCGCACGAGCACTTGCATGTGTGCAGACTAGCATAATACACTTTGGTTGCTACGTAGCATAACATTTTGGTTGTTTCGTACGTCCTCATCCAAGAGATCGTCTCATGAATCTAGGAGCTACCCTGAAATTTCCCATGATAGTCATGTGAAACATATTCTATGTAATATGCTTATCATCGACTATGTCTTCCATTTGCATGGCCACACAACATTAAGAACAATTCCAAGGCACTATGTACTGACATTTGTGTGCTTACGTCTTCTCTATCCAGAGGTGCATTTGATCTTTCACAACTTGATTTATCAGAATTCATCAAAAGAGCCCCACCTTCTAGGAGATTAGAAGATGAAGGAAAAGTCCGATCAAGGTGCTCTTTGGTTTATGCAAACTTGCGAAACTCCCTAATACCAGAATACCCATGAAATGTTTATGGGCAGCCATCATCATGGCATGTGTGTGCCTTGGAAAGGGAGGATTTTTCATCACATGTGCAGTGGAGCAAGCCCATCACGTCATTAGCCATACAAAAAATTGCCAGTTTTAGAAGGTTACACACACTCATGTTGTTCGTTTAGGGCGGGCAATTATCTCGACAAATGTACACATGATTCATTGATAATGTAAGAACACTAGCAAATCATGATGTCTCATGTATCACAAAATTGAATCATGTTGTCTCATGTTTCACATAGGCCTTGAGAACCATCACTAATCATGTGTTTGTAGGTCACACAACTCGTAGTATGCTTCTTTGCACATAGTGAGCAAACACCCCCTCCATTAGAACGTGAAATTGCATGGGGTTTGTGCAATGAGGCCACGATATTCCCTACACAGAACTTTATGCGAGAAACTTCCACCGATTCCAAGGAGTTCTTTGTTAACAACGAAGCACAATTCTTTAACACCACTTCGAGGTGGCACAGAAAGGCATCCAAACTTTTGCACGTAAGTCTACCTTCTTGAAAATTAAGTTTCTCCCATTATACCAAAGTAAACTTGGCTTAACCAATTTGTATGTAGTGCCCTTGTTGCCATGTGCATGAAGACAAATGACACTATCATTAACTACTTTGCGGGAGTTGGGAACATGGCCAGAGTTTGCACACACACCGCATCCTCTCTTTACCATCACTGCATCAGCATTTAGAGTGATCTTCAGTGTCATGAGTAGTGCTTAGGCTGCATTGGGACATGGTTCCCTTTGCGAGAGTTACCTTTACCACATGTTTGTGAGGGAACTTGGCACTCTTTTCTAGTCTAGGTAATTCAAGTTCCATTCCACATGAGAGGACGGTTGTAATTTTCAAGTTCTTTTCCATAATATTTTGGCAATCTTTTCATGAGTTTTGATTTGATTTTGTACTTTTTGTGTTTCACGAATAAGCATGCTTCAAAATTTTCATAGGTCAATAGGTCTTAGCACTCTTTGCGTGTTACTAGTGCCTAGTATGGCCAATCAGCAACAAGTAACACCTCCACCTCCACCTCGGCCTAGGTCTGTTCTTGAAGAGTGTAGTAGTCTCATGAGCTAAGCACATATGGAAGTGGCCGAGCCAAATCTCCTCTCGGCAGGCGGCATCATTAGCTGAAGTCGCTCCCTTACCTCAGGTGAATACTGCCATGGCCATAGCCATAGGAAACATGGCCATGGACATAGTTGAAGCTGGTGTCATTGTCGCCATGGCCATACGAGTCATTGATCCAGTAAGAGCCATCAACATCGACATAGCCATGTAGTAGCAATAGCAGAGACAACCATCATCACAATCATACGCATAGTAGGCGCATTCGTCATCACAATCATACCCATAGCATGCGCAATCATAGTCACAGTCATATACCAGCCACAACCATGGTCCTAATGATAAGAGAAGTCAAAGTTGCCCATCATACAAGTTTAAAAGATCATGGCACATAGACCTCCAAGCAAAACCCATGGAACCAAAGCTCGCAAAAAAAGCTCGCTCTGCTAAATTCTCACCAAAATAAATTCCCCAACATGATGGGACCTAGCCTTCAAGAGGATAAGAAGCCAACGAGGCACACTCTTCTAGTAGTTTGGGTGAGTAAAGAAAATCCCCAAGAGTAAAACCCAACCCCAACAATGGGTGACCCGAAAGCCACCCCACCAATGCTCTATAAACGTCATGTTAATCCTTCTACATCATCCTATGTGAGATTACCTGCTTCATCCATAGTTCAACCCCCTTCCTTGAGCTTCTCCCCCAACTTAGTGACCTAATTACCCACCCATAAACATCCTGTCAATCCTTCTACATCATCCTATGAGAGACTACCTACTTCATCCATAGGTTAACCCCCTTCCTTGAGCTTCTCCCCCAGCTTAACCACCTCATACCTACATCCATGAGACCCCCATCATGAAATCATTCCATGAGGGTCCACACCTTAATAAGGCACCACTGCTATCAATTTAGGAAAAAGCCAGTGAAGATGACGGGAAGGACCCACTAGGGGTGTCCTTGCCCATCCATAAGCATTAACTCACTACCCACCCAATGTGTGGGACCTCATATTCCAAGGAAACTTCCATGACAACCTTGATACACCCTCCTTTGACATAGCCAAAATCTGTCTGGTAAATCAACACATGGATCACCTATTTGTCCAATGGAAGATTGACATGTAGCACACTAGAGGAGGCTTGATCCAAGGGATTACATAACCGTAGGTCACATAGGAGTACAACCCAAGTGGCGTAAGCCCTATCTCCTTAATGTGGAGAGAGTACATGGCTGCACTAAGAGAACTCCACATTAACCCCCTATTCATACTAATCTAAAGAAGGTGGTCCTAGCACAAGTTATGACCATGGAAGGAAAAGGTCCCCTCTACAACTTTCCATACATTGATGGACCTACACCACTCACCACCATGGAGAAGTAGCTTTGAATGAATAAATTTAATGATCTCTCGCGTACATCAAGTTCCCCAACCCAATTACAATGGCCACATCCTAGTTCTTCCAGCTCATCATCCTCATCCTTGAGGAGGTGCCAAAGCACCAATGGACAAGCAAATAATTCATAGTCTTTAACCTCAATGGAAAGACCCAAACTTCCATTAGTAGATATGTATGTCATGGTCAAATACTTCCACGACCATAGAACATATACCAGGTTCTGGAAACCCTTTGATATCATGTGACAATCTAGTCTTGTTGGCTTTCCTACAAGCCCTTCATCGTGTCCTTCTATGAGACTAATATCTTTGGCACCAATGGGGTGCATCTGTGGAGCGAGCATGAATCGGTGAGCAGATTGGGTTATTGAACAACTTACAAGTGCATGAGTGAGCAAGAGGGAGCCAAAAGATGTATGGATATGTACAAATGTAGCAATTAAAAATAAAGGAATACTAAACTACCTATATTTACTAACATCAAATAACAAGTTGATCCATGAATTGACAAGTAATTTACAAATAATACAACATAAAAAATATACTAGTGGTAATACTGAGGCAAGAACAAGTAACATTATAGTGCTAGTTTTTAGGAGAATCTGAGACACATGGCATTTCATTGATAACTTCAAAAAGTCAAAATTTCTACCACATGGAGATGCTTATGCTGGTATTTCTGCCATCACAAAATAGTGCTATACTAGGTATTCCTGGTCTACCAAAAAGGAGTACAACATAAAAGGAGGCAAAGGAACTCTAGCCTAATGTGAAGTGGAAGGGTAGCTCTAGCTTTTGTGAGCCTATTCTTCAAAACATGTTGAGCTATTTTTGCTTGATGGATGTGCATATTGTTATTCACAGAGCTAGCCCAAGCACCAAAAAAAATACAAAATATATATGATTGCAAGCAAGATATGTCTTCTTGCTAATTAGCCTTTCCATAAATGCACCACTTGAATAGGAGGGTTGCTTTTGTATTATCACTTCAAAGGGTGGCATCCCTTGCTCATCAACATCCTTTGTTTTCACATAGAACGTTTCTTCGACACCAACCTTGTATATGACTTCGCCAACAATCTCGGTTTTCATGTCCAATGCTTGTTGAATTTGTTCAAATGCAACTTTAGATATACCTCTTTTATAGGGAAACTTATGGCTTGTTCCCTAAAAAGGTCACTATCATCGTGTGAAGTTGTGGATGTTGGGAGATCCTCAAGTGAAATAACAATATCAAAACCTACACTAATAAGCTTTTGTGCTTCCCCAATATTCAAGGAGTTTCCCTTTGCAATGGGCCATACATTAGGAACACTAGAGGGTGGATGTAAAACTAGTTTTTGAATCTTCCATGTATGTCTTACATCAATATTGCAGAAATAGAACATCTTATCTTTTGTCCATTGTGACAACTAATAGTTACTTGAAAAACAAGGAGTGACATCCCCACCTCGCAACTACACATCACATTTATGGCCCTTTGAGACCAATGATGGCACTTTACCCTGCTTGTCTTTGGAACTCTCCTAATAGCCCACTTTGTATCATGAATTTCTTTTTCCTTTTCTACTAGTTGTTTGTCTGTATCATGCTCCAAGTCTATCGTTGCATCGTTTGCCTTTACAAAGTCCACCTGGTCTACTGTCACAGAGATAAATTATGGTTTATGACTATAATTAGCAGCATTTTCCTCTTCTCCTTGGTGATGAGGTCTCTTTGATTGAATAGTCTTCTTCTCCCCCTTGAATTTTATCATGTCTGTAAACATTAGAGTTCCCTTCAATAGAAGTTGCTCCAACATTTCTTAAGAAAACCTTTGCAGACCCCTGCAACATTAATAGATTTATCATTTATTTACTATTTTACACTCACTTTTATTTGATTTTGATATCTTATAAACCTCACATATATCTTCAACGATTAGTTATAATTCATTTCAATGATTAGTTATAAACATTGCTATATGTTATTCAGTAAAAAATATCAAAATAAGTTTTGCTATTTTAATTTAAAACTAATATTTATCAATAATGATAAAAAATTTCTATTTTATGCGAATAGTAATCTAATCTTTAAATGATATATAGTCTTTTGATTTGATGTTTCAGTTATGGTGAATGAGTTGATTTGTTACACTTCATGGAATGGAGCACCTGTGGGTGTCAGTCTAATGGCTGAGGAATTGATTTTAAGTTAGTTGAGTTAGCTCAGCAAGAGGATTCACTCAGTTAGTTCAGCTAGACCTGATACCAGACCTCACTCATCAGACCACTATAACTCATATGATGACCGCTGATTTTTGACTGCTGATAGACCTGATACAAAAACACTTCTCTTAAACCCAGACAAGCTAATCCAAGCCTTTTAAACCTTCAGCTGACTTCATTTGATGCTCAGCTGACCTAAACTGACTCTCTACTCTATCATCAGATGTTGGCTGACTCAATTCTAACTCAGTTGACACTCGTAGACCCTTAAGACATTCAAACCTTGCAAGAATACATCACTATGGACACTAAACTGACACAGCTGACTCTGGATCACTAATCAAACCACTAACTCATCTTATTGCTAACTGTTGATTTTTGACTGTTGACATACATGATACAAAAACACTTCCCTCAAACCCAGACAAGCTAATACAAGCCTTTTAAACCTTTAGCTAACCTCATCTAATGCTTAGCTAACCTAAACTGACTCTGTACTCTAACATCTGATGCTAGTAGTAGCTGACTTAGTTCTGACTCAGATGACACTCTTAGACTCTTAAGACATTCAAACCTCACAAGAATCCATCATTGTCAAACTGATGGTCAGATGGAGTGGATTTTATGCCTATTTGGTTTGATCTATCTGGAATCTTGAGTGTTTGAGTGTTTGGATGAGTTAGAGGACATAGGGGTGAAGAAGTTGGAGTCAATTGGATCAAGTGAATTAGCTATGTCATCTGTGTCACATTCAGTTAGCATTCATTCAAAGTGGGAGTCAATAGAAGGTCAGTAGAGAGTTGTTGAGTGGTTCAGCAGGGGTTTGATGCAAGGTACTTGAGCTTTTTGGATGTCAGAGGAAAGTCTAAAGGGTTGGAAGATAAAATCTAACAATGGTCAACAATAGGGAACTGAATCAAGCTATAATCAGATTACAGTTAACAGGTGTCAGCTGGGGTTGATTCAGGTCAGAAGGGTGTCAAATAGAAGTTAGCTATGGTGTGTAGGTTGAGTCAATTGGGAAAGAATCTATAGTTTGTTTTGATGAAATTTGTTATGAGAAATCAATTGAGTATGAAGCTCTGAGATATGAGGAGTCAGCTCAGAGTCAGATCAGAAGGTAATAGGTAGTTTATATATCTGACCACCATTATCAATATTTATAATTACTTATTTTCATAAGACATCAATAATTTAGGCTAAGTTACTACGTTGTGCACATTAGGCACATAGTTTTAATCCCTTTGCCATATGCTTTAATTTCAAGGTTGACACAAATTAGGGCTTAGTTTAAATAATAAAAATTTTCAGGGCTTAGGCTTACATGGTAAATATGCACTTTTAGGACCTGAATTGCACGTTAGGCACAAATAGGCATTAATTTAGCTACACCTTAGGCACTTGACAAATTTAATTTTGGAACTTGTCATAGGTTAATTTAGGAGGTACCTTAGGCACATTATTAAGCCGTGGTTAGGTTAGATAGTGAATTTAATTGACCATTAACTAGGCACGTTAAACATTAGGTAAATCAAGTTCATTAAACTAACCTAAAACATTGGTGTGGGGCTACGTGGAAGCAAAACCTTAGGCACTCCATTAGAGAGATAGAGAGTTTTGGTAGTCCTCCACCTACTAAGTATTTCCCTTTCTTTGCATATTTTATTCATTGCAAGTTACATTGTTTAATGCTCTTGAGTCTCAATTTCTGAAATTAGTATCTCAGGCTATCATATGGTGATACAAGAAAGCATCATTCATATGGCTGACACATTTCTTGGAGGGACTAGTTCAGTGTGGGTGTGCTTGTTGCTTAAAGAAAACATAGCATTGTTTTGTGTTTTCTTGCAATTAATAATGATGGGTGATAACGTTGACCAATTTCTTGTAAGGGTTCCTTAATATGGAAAGATTTGTTAGGAGGCTCTACAAGTATGGCAATATTTTTAAGTCCTTCTTGGCACTTCAAGGCTACTCTTTGGTGTGGCTGGATTTTCCTACATTATTGATTATGGATCCACGTACCTTATCTTGCCTACATGGAATGCTTGGACAAGGGAACTCATGGAACCTAAGTACAACCTCATTATAGGTTGTAATTATAAGTACAACCTCATTATAGGTTGCAATTATAAGTACAACCTCAGTGAGGCAATTAAAACCTAAGTACAACCTCTCCACGAGGCGACAGCACAGGAGAGAAGGACGTAGGAGAGAAGGGTGCAAGGGAGGGTGACATTGGGGGTGCATATCTCAGAGCTTCCATTTTTAAACTCTTCAAAATGAAGAGACCACGCCTTGAGAAATTCTCCCCTTTCAAACTTGGCATCAATCCTAAGAAAAAGGTTCCTACCCGACTCTCTCCTCTCTCTCTTTTTGGCTGCGAGCTGTACATAGCGATGAGCTACCCAATATCCAAAGCATGGCCATGTTCCATGGCATATCTCGCATGTGATTCAATCATGCTGAGCGCGATTAAACCACATGGCTTGTAGACATATGTGAGGTTTTTAAGATCTTAATCGATTAAATATGTAGAGAGAGGGCGATGAGCTACCCAATATCCAAAGCATGGCCACGGGTCAATGGTCCTTTAATCAATGTGGAATAGCATTGAATCAGTGTACACAACTCACCAAAGTATAGAAGGAGTTTCTACTTAGCTTAACAGTGGGAGATCAGTTGAAGCTCAACATGATAAGGGCATACCTATGCGGTTGCTATTCACTCAGGATAACAGTGATGAGTAGTTTTGCTTGTATCTACACAAGCCATGGAACATGGCTTGTGGAAAGATATTAGCCGGTGTTCATGTGGTGAATGGCAAGGCGAAAATCCCATATACATATAATGGCATGAAAATGACAATGCCAATGACCCATATACATACAATGGCATCAACGGCAATGCTAACAACCCATCTACATACAATGCTAACAACCCATCTACATGCAATGGCATTAATAACAATGCCAACAGCCCGTATACATCCAAATGCATTCGTGGCCATGCCATAACTTATTCAATGATATGAATGGCATGTTGGCATTCTCTACTTAGGCAAGGTCTCCTCTCAAGAGTTAGAAGAAGAGACCCATTGAATCTTGTTTTGTTTAAGAGTTTGAAGACCATAGAAGAGATATTAACATGGGCCCTCTGCATGACAAGCTATGCAACTGTAAACAGCCTGAGGAAGAGAGACGTAGGGATGGAAGGAGGCCAGCAAAGCCATTCGTTTGCAAGATGGATCGTATTCTTATGAAAATGATGTGCACAGAAAGGAGTAGTGAGTTTGAAATACAAAGGAAGCAGGAATAGGTAATGACTTCATTATGGTCCCTTCTATGCCTCCCCTTCTCCTTTTCCCTCTCCTTACAGTGCATGTCCTTGCCTGCAAAAGACCCTTTTCAATATTTTGCCTTACTTTCAAATACAAGTTGACAAGCTACAATGGATCATCACTTATGTCTCTTATACAAGGGGCATAGCTTGAGATGCCCTTGAGAGTAAACAATGAGGATGAGATGTTTGGTCATGATCTTTTCCTGGACCACTATAGGCCTAATCACATGAGATTTAAATCAGACACAAGGACTTTAAACACAAAGATTGTTCGATTCAAACAGATTTTTTGAAATTAATTAGAGACAAAAACTTCACAGATAGAGGAAGAATTAATTCGAAAACATATTATTAAGTAACTTACATTGTAGCTGGAGATGGGGACTTCATATAGATAGTGGGAGAGGAACTTACATGGTAGCTAGTGTTTGATTAGCAATGCGAATTAAGTAATTTTTTCACCTTTTTCTACATGTCGCTATTTATACATTTTGAGCATCTTCTTGAATGCATGGTATTCAAAATATGTATTTGTTTTATGAGTGCCAAGGTCGTGGGTGCACGTCACATTATGAGTACCAAGGTTGCGGGTGCAATTTTGAGATACGTGTATGGATATTTGTTATCATTCGCTCTGTAACGAAATGAATTCCCCATCCCAAAAAATTTAGAAATTTTTTGAGATATGTGTATGGATATTTGTTATCATTCGCCCGATAACGAAATGAATTCCCCATCCCAAAAAATTTAGAAAAAAATGAAATTTTATTTTAATTTCTATTTCCAATAAAATTTAAAACATGTCATTGCTAATGTTTTTCCATTTCACTAATAGAATGGGTTCACCTAGCTTGTCAAAGGGTAGTAGATATTTTACAAGGTCATGTTACTCTCTGAACCTGACCGATTGTGTGAAAACATGGAGGTTGAATGTCCAAGACCTAACCGTAAGTGAAAAAAGATTGTGTACGTGCGTCAGAGTGAAGGAGCAGAAGGCTCATCTACTACTGCTAGGGGTTTGTTCGAGTCTGGAGAACCCGACATTGAAGAGCAGCCTCTTGTTAAAGAAGAGGAATCCCATTCTCCAAGCAACCTACCCAAAAAAAAATCTAGAAATTTTTTCAAAACACAAATGTAATTAGAAAATAGTGCAAGATTTTTCACCAATCCAACGAGCATGACATAAGCACTTACATAATTTTCCATTCACACCTCACCATAAACCAGTTGGATGATATCAAAGTTGCATGAATCACCAAAACACAAACCAGTCTATATTAGAGTGCATTTATAAGTGACCATTCGTACATAACCACAAATCAGTTGGAAGATCCCAAAATTTCCTAAACCACCAATACACAAAACTAGTCCAAAATATATGTAAAGAAACATTCTAACTACACAAAACTGAATTGAAGCAAATGGGCACAACAATCCCATGTCCTGCAGACCCCAAAAAGGCATAAACATCTAGCGATGAAAAAAATCCACATTTAATTGCACTTTTTCAAGGTGCGACATTGGATCAAATACCTCCAAGTGCTTGAAAAAACTCAATTTTTGTTAGAGCTACTTGGTGAATAAACTCATATGAGCAGTCGCATCCAAACCAAGGACGTGCAAGTAAACAAAGTACATGTGCGTGCATGGAATGTACAAAGTGCACTTACTCTCTTTTTTGAAAATCTTCACATGTGCATCATTGTGGAAAGTTGCTGATTGTTCACGGAGTAGTTCACTCCCAACACTCTAGAGCCATTGGTGCTTACATAGAAGATATGAGGCTCGTTGCATAAAATAATGGCCTCACGGATTACGTGTCCGTCCAAGTTTCAACCCTTATCAACATTCTCATTAAATTCTTTTGTTAACCTTATCCTCCATCTCACAATTTTCCCATACACGAAACCGGGGACAAAAAGCACTAGCATGCGTAGCATTTGCAGCCATATTATTCTGTGTGCTTTGCAAAATAGCAATCCTTTTTTACAAAACGAATCCATTTCTTTCAAGCATTTTCACCTCATGATAATCTAAATTGGTACCTTCTTCCACATGCCAGACCTCGGGTACTGGTCCTTGTGCGCCAATCACATGGTCCTCATCAACATCGCAAGAGTGTGTCAGAGACGAATTATAGAACCAATCATACCCTTCAACAACTCCATCGAGATACTTTCTATGACCCTAAAAACATGGAGTCGGAACTCCAATGTTTTGGTCCAACCCCACATATATAATTTAAGAGCCACATTTGCCATTCTGTCCTGGCAAGCACCTAAAAAAAGTTACTTTGCTACCAGAAGTAGTTCTACGAATTGACCACATTGTTTTGGGAATTTTAGTCTCCACACATGTACTTGTCTCCACACTCTCTGCAGTCCTCGTGCTACCTTGTGGACGATCTATTGTCACAGTCACATACTCTGGCCGATGATTGTCTTCTTCCAAGATCTCCCTTGGATCCCACATAGTGGATGCTTTTGGGGCACACTTTGTTGACCTCTCTTGCCACGCTACATCTCAGGAGAGTTAATCCCCATCTACTACATTGTTGTGTGAACCAAATTAATGAATCTTTTTCTAGAAGATGTTTTTTCACCCTTATAAATCTGTCAGCCATGTCTTGCATTTTTGGGCCTGTGCCAGAGTGCTCACCTTTCAAGGAAGCATTATACTTCACACTTTGCAAAACAGCCAATGTCGTGTCTGCACATGTGGCCTTGAACAAGCTAATCTAACTTTTATAACCTACTGATTCTCTCATACTCACATGCTTTGCCTTAGCAAGGTTTGTCCTTGGGACAAAAACTCTCGAGTCCTCCTTTGTAACAACCAAGAGCCCCAGTGAAAAGCCCTAATATCCCACCAAGCTAGCCATGTCTCCAATGCAGGAATCTCTCCTTGCATAGCATGTCAAGAAAAACAAAACTTTCTTAACTCATTTTTATAAGCCTCTGGCTATTCTGAAGGAGAATTTCTCCATTTTCTACATAGAGACTTGTGTTCCTCAATGAAAGATGGTCGAATACACGTACGCGAGTGCCTCACTATACTTTGTTTCCAATGGAAAACAAAACTTCTCTCTTTCTCATGCAATATTTTCTGTGTTATGGCCACCCTATCCCTCCTTGAAACACATCCAAAAAGAGATTACTTGGTAAACCGAAACTATCGTCTCGTGAGGATCTTTCCAATGGCCAAGCTCATATACCCTTGAGGTCTCCAAGCTCTACAACTCCTTGAGAAGCAATTCCACCGTGTCTCCCGCGAGCGTTGTCACACCGCCACGTTGCACTACGGGTCCTCGTCCCTCCTCTCACCTCACCTCACTCACACACACTCACTAGCATGCATTAAGGAGAGAGATTAGCAAGAGCAAGACTCAATTGCACAATGGAAGAGTATGTTGTATTATGAGATAAATTCACTTATACATGGCCATAAGTGTTCACACTCACTTAAACTATGGCCGACCGGGCACTTTAGGCTCATAAGAGACCTAATGCTATTACAATGACTTTTCTCATAATATATCCATGAAGTACATCACTTTTAAGACTTCATCCTAACTTGCTACCACATGATCTTGAAGTGGGAATCACCATAAATACTCCGTCACACCATTACGGGTGCCCGTCCAAGTTATAGCTTTGGACACTATTGCTTCATATCTTGAATGTATGACCCTTTGTTGTATCTACCATGACTCCTTGATGTAAGATAATGGCGATAACTCTTGTTAATCCTAGAATTGGATTAACATTCGCCCCTTCCTGATGGCGATCACGTCCACGTGATCGCGTTGAAGACCGTTGTGTGGGGAGAATGAACAAACTTGTCAATGGCTTTGATGTTGAACGACGTTCAATGGTCTTTGTTCCTCCGGAGGAAATAAGAAAAGCTAGTTAATAAATGAAGAGGTTAGTTGTGTATTGGGAATTCCTAATGGGGTGGGGGGTTTTGCGAATGATTACATTTTTATATTTGTGTGAGCCCTTTTTTTTGCCCACTTTGCTTTTGGCAATCATCGGCAAAGTTACATGTGTTTTTGTTAGTGGGGACACTAAGAGATGTTAATAATGGGAGAGAAGAGAGAGAAGGATTTGGAGGAATGTAGACTTAATCATCAGAACGAGATGGTGATTCTCAGTTCCTCATTTGATTCATTGAAGCGACATTCATCATTTGAAGTAATTGGCTTGTGACGATTTCCCTTTGTGTGGCAGGATTCTTATCAAATGTTGTTGAGTAGGACCTGATCCTGTCTTCTTCTACCCATGTGCTTTTTATGTTTTTATGCATAATTAAGTGCTCTTAGAAGTAGATTTTCACCGGGTTGGTGAACTGCGCAATAGTTGCCCTAATGGCATTTGTACAGGCATGGACAATACAGCTGCGAGACTTCCTATGTCTCTGGATTCTCTAGTGATTGAGGGTTCCCCCCCAGGTGTGTGTCCTGTATTCATCCATAGGGAAGGAATGGATGGACTCACCCATCGCATTTTCCTCAAACATTCTGGACATTGTGTTTGTTGGAGATCCCTCTTCCGTTCTTTTGGAATTGGAGTAGGTACGTCCAATTCCCTTTCCCTTGTTGGCTTGTTTCATTTGGATACATTGTATTCCTGACTCGGTTAGCCCCTTATCTTGGCTTCATGAAGCCACTTGTTGGTAAGGATTGAACTTGCGAGGAGGCTAATATAGATATCTTCACTAAGGATTGAAGATCATTGATTTGTGAAGATGGTGGCGTCGTTTGGAGAGGTTTGTAATTTGAAGGAAAATTCCAAGTGATGGGTTGTACCATTGACTAGGCTTTCGCCCACCATGGGCCCCCCCATTCAGAGATGTACCTAGAAGTTGTTGATGGTGAGGCTTTGGTGCAAATGTTCTGCAGTGCATGAGTATGGGTATTTACTCATGGAGCATCTACTACATTAATTTAGCCAAAAGAATAGTAAGCAATAAGCTAACAGATATATAATGGCTATTGAAGATTATTGGAAAAGGTTAATGCGTGAGATGTCTTAATTCGTGAGTGATGAGGCTTAAATTGTGAAAGTGTAGGTTCTTAAGCCGTGAGATGGAACTCCATGAATTTACAGATTTTTACCCCTTTTTATTTTATTTTATAGGTAATCTATGTCATGATTTACAAGCAACAGCTTCTTATGCGCTCATTTCTTACTTCCAGAGGGGTGACAAGAGCATTGTTATTCTGTTCTTGATGTGCTCCTAAGTCTCCATATTTCTTCTTGAATTTGTTGTGCTGAAAGGATATCAAGGCAGTAGGGAAGACTGCTGATTGTTTGCTTGAATAGACAAGTTTTTGTGTTGGTGCTAAATGCACGAGAGTGGTCGAGTGATTTGCTTGCTATTTCTTAGGCCTCCATTCCTGTTGAACTTTAGGTGAAGTTATTGGGGTTGAAGTTGGTGGTGAGGTTTTCTTCACATTGTTCGATTTTGGCAACCATACGATGGAATTACATCATAGTATCCTTGTTGTTGAAGTACATGCACATGCACCTATCTTTTACAAACACTATAACTTGGTGGCCGATGTGCTTGGTGTTGAGGCCTTCTTCTTTGAGCAAGCTTAGGGGACTTTGTTATGCGCTTGGGGACCCAAGCTTTGGTATTTCTTTGGTAGTACCCTTGTGCTTGCAGCAGTGTTTTTAGTATCCACACTTGTTGCATTGGTGGAGTTCTTGAGGAACTTGCATAGGTTTTGTGGACAGTGTTGTGGAGTACTTTTTTTTTTCCTTGGCTTTTGAGTGCTACGTTGAGGAAAAGGTTTTGATTGTCGAGCACCCAAATTTGATTGGCACCTTCATAGTAGCCTTGAGCTACAAGTAGCTGCTTCTCCACCCACATTTTGATACTCTTAAGATACCTTGATTGTGGTTGTCGTGGTGGAGTTTTCGTTTGGGTTCATGTGGAAGGTTTAGGGTCCTCCTTGACTTTAATTGGTGCTGAAGCTATAGGGGTTTGAGACTCATGGGCATTGTTGATGATGATGAGGTTAGAGTCTCTTGTGGAGTGGCTATCGATTTGAATGGATCGTATATGTGGGCAAACCTTGTGGGCCATCCAGACACCCTGTGAACATGGTCAAAATGGACCCACATATGTTGCAAACTACCACCTGGTCTCATCTTATTAAGCAAGTCTAGTCCGCTACCAAGATCATTTGTAGAGACATCTTAAAAACATGGGGTTGATGTTTGTCCCCTAACTGGCCCAGAAAGAGAACACTTTGAAGAAAAGGGTATCGACACTTGTACTTAAGTTCAAGTACAACCTCAAGACCAGTTGTTGCTGAAATATTTTTATCTCGCTTCACATATTCCAAACATCTCTCAATGTGTTTCTTATTGGACAAAGGAGTAACATACTCCAACATTTGTGCAAACTCATCATCCCCAATATTTGAGTAACCATGTGCCTCATCCTTCATTAGCATATCAAATATAACATCTTGGGCCACTATTGTTTGCAACTGCTTTGCTGTAGTGAAAGGACTAAGGGCGACTGTACAATTCACCTTCTCTTCCAATTTTTCCCAATGTATGTACTTATGCCTTCTTTGTTAAGGATGCGCATGACTACCCATATGTATAGCACATCTACTTGTATTTTGGTGATCTCTTGGAAGATAGTAATCGATAACAGCTGGACATATTTTCACACATTTAGGCATTTGATCACAATGTTTGTAGGAAATATTACCAAACTATGAACCAACCATTTCCTTTGAACAATTTCTTTTCATAGGCCTTTCCATTGTGTCTCATTATGCAAGTGCATCCTGACGTAATAAGGACAATCTACATTCACACACTGCAAATGGCCAGAGGATCTACTAAATCGAACAACACCATAAAAAAAACCAGTACTGCATGCTATGTACTTAACTCATGAGTGTCCATCCTCCCTCTGTTCCATACCATACATTGTAGAAGCGCTCCCACATGGCGGCAGCTCAAAAGCAACATATCCATCATATGATGCTGGCAACTTATCCGCTCTATGTATATTGATGGCACTGTGTAATGCAACATGCAAACTACTATTGAGAGGAAGTTCCCTAACAACATCTAACACACTTAAAACATAATCTTTTGGAGCATTATTTTTGTCCATGTCAATAAAAAACTTATAAAATGATTACATATCTGCATCAACTCAAAACCCATTTCACCTGTATTTAGCCAAACGGGGTCCAGTTTCAAATACTCATAGCTTAGAGAAAGGGGCTTCAATGCAATTGGAAGTCCTGCCAGATGAAAATAATCACAGACTGTAGATAAGTTTAGCTCAAAAATTATGTCATTAGAGACCAGGCATAGTTTTTTTCATGGACTAGAGCCATACATAGTAATATTCTTGCTCATTGTATCCTACATGGTTCCACTAAAAACAAAAGGAGAAAAACGAAAGCTCAACTCTATACAGTTTCAACCACCCGGTTCCTTTGTTTTTGAACTAGGCTAAGTCACTCCTTGTATTACCACTAATAGTAAATAATGATTTTTAATAAAATATCCATTCTTTTTCCAAACAATTGATTTTTATACATATATTCTGATTATTAAAAAAGCTCACAGTTACAACAAATCTCCAAATATTCTTTTATTTATGAACACCTAGTGGTGCCTTCAAAGTAGTCACTGTTAATGATTATGTGACGGCTTTGAAGACACATTATATTTGCTTATTGGGACCATGTCTTTCTCATTTAACACTAAAAACACAACCTATTTTTTATTTTTAAAATTTTAAATATTTATCCACTAGGTAAATTTTAATTCCGAACCTTGTTTTTTATATAAACAATCTAGTTGATTTTCCCAAATTACTCTCATGTTTGTACTACATATTTCAAAATCAAATTTCTTTAATTGTTTAACAATTCTCCAATTCCACCAATTTCATCAAAAACTAAATTAATAATTTTGTTTTCTTAATTTTTACCAATACAAAAATTATGCTTGTCTTTCTTAATTCATCACAAAAACATAAAATTTTTAATATTTTTAAATTAATCAAGTAGTTTATAGACTATCATTTATTATTTTATATTTAACAAATCCTATGGTAACTATGAAGAAGTAAATGACTATATAATATCAGCGGGGTATATTATAATGAAAAACTAAACACCAAATTTTTAAAAATTAATAAAATTAAAAAAAAACCTTAAATTATTAAATAATTTGTGTATTATATACTAAACCATATTGCAGAGAAACTAAAAACTTCATTTAATAAATAGTGTAGTATATACAATAAACTAAATAGTATATAAACTGCATTACATTAACTAATTACATTAATACAATAAAAGACACATAATAAATATATTATATAGCATTTATTATAGAGAAATTAAAAAACTAATGTGTATTTTGCAAAATAAAATTAAACTATAATGTGTATTATCATTTTAATTTAGTAGTACAAAATAATTTAAAATAAAACTAACCTAATAGAAGGATAACACTTGAAGTGTTTCATGGGAGAATAAATGATTCTGTCTGGGTGAGGGATGGAGGAAGTGAAAGAGATTAAGCACGAAGACAAAGGGCACGATTAGAGGTTCTACCCATAGCTTGGAGCACTGTCTTCTCAAACTTTTGGCCAACATGCATCTGAGGAAGCCGCCAACGCCCAGGTACGCTTCCTAGGCTTCAAGTCCAAGTGCTGCTATTTAGGGTTTGACACATTAAAAAATCCTAGAAAACAGGTTGCACCGCTCCGCGGACTGTTTCTAGGATTTTTTTTATGAGCTTTGTTTAGGTTGAGCAAAAGAGCAATTGTGAAAAAAAATTAGGTTTTCCTTATTAAAAGGGGGTTCTTAACTTAGAAAAAAAATGCCCAAAAATAGGCCACGTGTCGATCGCGGCCTATTTCTAGGCATTTTTTCTTCATGTGTTTACAACATGTTCTTGATATGCTCATGAAGGCTTTCCTTATCAAAATGGAGTTCTTAACTTCTTGAAAAGAAATGCGCAGAAACAAGCTGTGCCACTACAGCCTTTGGGCATTTTTTTAAAAAATCATGTGTTTGTAACATGTTCTTGATATGTTCATGAAGGCTTTCCTTATCAAAATGGGGTTCTTAAAAAAATGCCCAGAAACATGCGGCACTGGCGCAGCCTATTTTTGGGTTTTTTTTTCATGTATTTGCAAGGATTAATGGTTATGTTTGGAAGGATGCATAGTTAAATGTTTTGAGCATTAGTTGGACTTGAATATAGAAGACACAGAATGTCATCTTTGTAAGTGTTTCAAGAAAGGTCATCAGCTTTATGAGAGGCCTCGTAAGCCCATAATTTGATTTAAAAAATCCCCAGAAAGAGGCCGTGCTGGCATGGCCTATTTCTGGGGTGTTTTTTTCCATATAAAATAGGGGGAATACACATAGAGGGCTTGCACTAGATGGATGATTAGAGCTTCTTATTAGATTATACAGGGGGATAGAGATTTGATTTTGTTTAATAGCTATGTTCTTATGTATTTATGCACATTTATAATCGTGTCTGCTATAATTTGTGTTGTGTGTGTATTTTTTTAATGTGCAGACCATCCACCACTGGAGGCGGGGGAAAGCATACCAAGAGAGAAAGGGTACAACCAGTTGAAAAGGAAGGGGAGTCTCTTGCAACAGTTAGCTTGGACCAAATTAGTCGAGTGGTGGAGACTAATTTTGAGGGTGTTTAGTACAGTGATTGACTCTTTACCGGGTAGCTCACATGTGGTTGTTGATGATATTATCATAGGCAGCACTCAAGAAAAGGGTGGTAGCACTTTATCAGGTACCTCTCTTAATAATGTGGACGAGTGGACGAGCAAAGAAGCATTTTTACAGATTGTCCCTTATGTGATGAGTTCGGAGGTGCCTCCATTAGAGGATAACAGAGATGAGAATAAGATTTACATTAACAAAGGTAAGGACATCATGCAAAAAATTAGATTGTTTAGTGGTTTTCAATGTCCTATGATCCCTTTGTGCATACTTATTCCCTATGCCCATGTTAGGGGTTTAAGGGAAGATGTTTCTTATCTAAAAATTGCATTTGGCAAAGAGGGGTATGTGCCAAAAAAGGGAGCATTTATATTTTCTCTTTGGACATGTGAAAAAGAGACTACCTATGTTAACGATGATGAGATTACTAGCGGATGGGATGCTATTTGGCATGACATTAACATGGAGTTTGAGGATGAGGTTAGAAGTAGGCCAGAGTTGCAAATTCTTGAGGGTAGGATGTTTTATGTATGGGAGGGCAATGTTGGAATTAGGGCTGCAAGAAAGCAAACAAAGCTTAGAGAAGAAGAAGCAAGAATGCACACAACACACAATGTATTAGATTGTGTCAATGTACAAAAGATGAGTTAGCCCTAGAATAATGGGCGTATATACAAGCCGGAGGAAAAAACCTCCTAAAGAGGGAAAAAGTGCCCCGGTGGTCCTAAGTGTGTTCACACACATCACTGCCTATATATATGGCAACAAATCCCCCCTGGGAGTGATGGTGTGAACGAGAGCTGGCACTCATGTATAGGGAAGTGCCATGCCCTAAGTAGATCAGTCCACAAAGGGGAGCAAGCCCAAAGCTTTGCGGAAAGCTTCAAACTTCTCACAAGGAAGCGCCTTTGTGAAAAGATCGGCGAGGTTGTCCTGTGTTGGCACATAGGCCAAGCTGATCTCTCCTGCTGAGAGTCTCCCCCTGACATAGTGATAATGCACCTCAATGTGCTTTGTGCGAGCATGAAAAACTGGGTTTCTCACAACTGCCAATGCGCTCTGACTGTTGTGAGGTGAAAAAAAGAAGAAAGAACCTGCTTGTACAGCCCTTCCACCTCGCAAACTTCCACCAGCCACCGGCTGGAACACTCTCTCACACTTCACCACCCAACCCACGCCACACAGACAGCATAAAATAGGGGCACCATAGACAAGATAAACACCCAGCAATATATTTCCAGAAACAACACACCATACAAGCTTCTCCCGACACAGAAGCCTTACTCACACAACTCACAAACACTCAGGCTCAGACCTGTCACTGCCGAGGATACACCACATCCCCAATCACCACATGATCCACTCGCCTGCCTGCTGTACTAACCACACCAGAAAGAATCCGGCCACTCTCACTTCAGAAGGCGCCCACACCAGCTAACCTTCAACTCTCTGTAGCCCATCACTTCTGTATGTGTCACCAGCAGCAGCTACCCAAACACACCTCTCTCTCAGTCTCTCTGTGCTGATCCTCTGCCAGCCGGTCCAAACTCACTTGCAGCTTATCTGCCCTTTGTCTTCGCAATGCTACCGGCCCCACCAGCTCAGTAGCAACACCTCATCTCTCTCTGCTTCACTCGGCACCCTGCTTTGTCTTCTGTCGGCTAACCGAACCCAGGCCCACCACCTCAACAGCCCGTCAGCTCACTACCAGTTGCGCTCCACAAGCGGCTACCTGCACGTCCAGCTGCGCTTCACACTTACCTTGCGCCAACCAGCCTAAACTGCTCTCACGCCTGCCCTTCTTTGGCGGCTCCCCACACTTTCCTTTACGGCTCTCTCTGTCCGCAGCTACGAACACACGAAGATAAAGCTGCGCCAGCCTCACACGAAACAAAGCGACCTCCTTCTTAGGTCTCTCACCAGCAGCTGTGCACCTACAGCTGCGCTCCAGCCTTGTCCACAATAGGCGGCCTCTACACGCCTTCACACTGTCGGCTTCTTCACCAGGAGGCTCCCCGTTGGCCTCTACACCAGCCACACACCCCAAGGCGATTCTGCCCGCTGTCTCTTCCTCTGCAATCCTGCAGTTACGCCTGGGAACCCCCCACCACAAAACGAGGCGACCTCCCCTTTTCTGCTGCTGCTGCAGGCGTCGACTCGCCACCTCTTCGCCACGCCAACCTTCTGGAATATACCCGTTTTGGCGGTAGCTCAAAGCTCCACGTATACTTTCCAGAAGACATTGTATACATCATGTTTTTTATTTTCCTCCTCTCTCCTAATGGATGGCGACCGTTCCACACCATTTCACACCAATACTCAATACTACCTTGGCCCCATAATCTTCCACAACCTTCTTCAAATGCAACCCACGATGCCCGCTCTATTTTTGACGTGCCCACACTTCAAGCCATCGAACGGCTGAAACCACCTGCAGGCAAACCTCTTACCGGACAGGCCTGCAACAAACCCAAATCAAATGCCATCCACCCTGTACACCTGGCAACGCCCTCAAAAGCAAAACCTCTTCACACAAGCCATGCACACGTATGTACACAAGCCCGAAAATGAAACTTGAGTGTTGCATAATCCCTTGGTCGTAGTACTTAAGGAAAATATGTGTTGTGTGTCTTGCTTTCCTTGTCGTAATACTTAGGGAAGTTACAGGCATAGATGATCATATGGTCTACACACAAACACTTGTTTACAACTTTCAAAACCATTTTTGCGGACCAAAACTTGTCTTGAAGGGAAGAGTAAATAGATCAACAAAGTTTCTTCCAACTAAAAGATGTGATAACATCTAAGCTCGCTAGGCTCATTATCAAACATCTCTACAAACTATGGCCTGCCTGTAGATATAGTATTGGGTAGAGATAGAAAGTTGGATAGTCATCTTTGAAGGAAAACTTCAAAGGTTAAATATCACTCTAAGTAATAGTGAGGTCAACCATCCGTAGATTAATGGTGGTCAAACTAAAAACCCAACAAGGTTCTAAAGCATATACTTGTGCATAGATGAATAATCTAGTGTAGAGGAGTACCTCTCACCTTTGGAATCTATTTTTTGTTGTTCATGACTAGATTTTCTCCATTTATGTTGTTTTATGGACTCTAGTCTGCATCTCCTATGGCCGTAGAGTTATGTAAGGAGAAGAATAAACAAGTTAGTAGAATAGCATGGTAGTGTAGTCTACAAATGTGTGCTATTGTAGTCTACGAATTGGAGTTACTGGAGAGCTCTCGAGTACACCTAGTTTTTCATGTCAGTGGCATGTGAAAACAATGTGTCACCCCCAAGACAACATAGTTTGTCTTAAAGTTGTAGTTGAGTCCTCGGAGTAATCGCACTTCCACATCATGAATTGAGAAAAAAATTTAGGTTCAAAGATCAAAACACGAGGTGTACTGTGTACCAATGAGAAATTCTGACACATATTTTCTTTTATCTCTCTCTCTCTCTCTCTCTCTCTCTCTCTCTATATATATATATATATATATATATATATATATAATTGGGATCTTATAAATTAATATCTAAAGTGTGAGAAATATTTAAAGAATGTATGCTAAAGTCTATTCTATTCTTACTTAGATAAGTGAGGTGTTAATGAGTTTCTCTAAATAATAAAATTATTTTTGAATTATTATCCTAAAGGTTGAGAAGGTTTCAAATGAAATTTAAGTTATTTTCTTGAATCTCTTGGTAGAGTTATCATTTATGGAATCTAAATATTTCCTCGATTTTCCAATTCAACCTAATCTTAATGTTGAATCTATGGTTTACTGAGGTTTACATTTAGGTCTTTAGGTTGTAGAAATGATAAAACAAATGTGAACTGTTTGCGAAAAGAAGTAAATATGATCTACATTGTTTAATAGTATATTGCTAATGATACTCTCTTGCTTGAGATATTTGTCATCAATTGTGGATGTAGATAAGAACTTGTTCTTCTTTTTCATCGGATAGTTTTTAGCATAATGTCCTTGACAGCATCTATAACATGTAATGACACATTTCTTGGATTTTTTTGGTTAATAATGGAGCTATAAGTGTCTATTTTCTTGAATTTGTTCTTTTCTTATTTCTTTTTTATTGCTTCTACTCAATCGTTTTTTAAGTTTCTTTTGAAATTCCTCTCAAAGTTCGCGTTCTTTATATAAGAACTCACGAAGAGAGTCAATTTGTTCTTGTATTGTAGCAAATCTACCATAGTTGAAACTTAGGATAGAACAAATATTTTTGATGAGAAAAGTGTTAGAAAATACATATCTCATTATTGCGGTGTCGTTGAAATTGTCTAGCAAAAATAATTTAATACTCCAAGAACATGTGAAACTATATACTTTCTATGCAACGAAGTATAAACTCTTTTTTAAATTAATTTTAAATTTTGAGGAAAAAGAGAAAAAAAACAACCAATATTGATTTTAAACTTTCTATTACAATAGTATTGAAAACAACAATTCAAGTAAAACTTGAGATCATAAAATAAAATATAAACTGATTATTCATATCAAGGTAGGAGAGACTTACTTTAAATTGATGAGTTATTTGCTATAAACATTTTAAAATTTGAAATTGATAAAAACAAGTTCAATAATGAGTTTTACAATCCTCTAATAATACAGATGTGATTAGATACAATTACTTTCTCAGGTGTTAACTTAGATTTAAGGTAGTGAAGACAAGTAAGAAATTCCTCAATCAGATACACTGTTGGGTCCTCTTCTATGCTATATCCCCAAATGATATTTAGGTGTTCCATGACCTGACAAAAAGCAGATGTTCGGAGTGAAAACTCTGGTGTTGTTGATAGGTATCATGACAAAGCATTCCTCCTGGTTGCATATCCAATCTTCGACCATTCATCGTCTTGTTTATCACTAAAAAAATATAAAAATTGCTAAAATAGAGTGTCATTTCATTCGGATAAATAAGCTAAATGTCTACACTTTAACGTGACTCGTAGGGTGGATAAGGGTCATGTGGAGATGTCCCGGGTCATAGTGCTACACAGACAAAAGAATTTTGGTAATCAGAACTGTCCAATTTTTAGGATAAAGAATCCATTAGGATCTTCACTTTTGTTGGTGTAGTCTCTTACATCTATTTTTATCTCAATTGTTGGGGGCTCTTTGATTTGATGTTAGATTGTATTACGTGAGTGGACCATAGACAAATAACTTTCAATACATCTAAATTTAACATAAAAATAATGAATGACTAGTATCAATCTAGCAGCCTTGACTAAGTTGATAAAATGAAGACATAAATTTAACTATTTTACTGTAACTCTCTCTTTTAGTATAAAAATTTAAAATCCAAGACAGGTCAGTTAATGTCAATTGACATTGCTTGAGAAAGGTCATAAGTAAGGCCTCTAGACTAGGTAGCACTTTGGGTTTTGTACAACCTTTCAAAGAAGGAGTCATGATTATGAACCTGGTGTAATAGAGTTCCATGTGAACTCACGTGTAGCAAAAGAAGTAGGCACAAAGACATAATGAAAAAGAATGTCTTACAAAGTCTTGCTGAAAGGAAAGGAAGTGACAAGAGAATTTCTAAAATCTTAATACTAAACTTAGAAGTAAAGGTTTAGTATTTAAATAGAAAACTTAAAGTGGATGTAATTTAACTTATCTCAAGCTAAATTTGTATGTGAAGTTAGAATACTTATACTCACAATGGATAAAGTCCATGTCTTAATTCTATTAAGTCTTGTAGAGTACATGTGTCTCTTACACTCGAACAAACAACCCTATGGTCATAATTTTTCAATTAACATATAAGTCTAACAGAAAGTATCTTAAAGTTTTTCAATATAAGTCTTGTAGAGTACATGTGTCTCTTAGACTCGAACAAACAACCCTATGGTCATAATTTTTCAATTAACATATAAGTCTAACAGAAAGTATCTTAAAGTTTTTCAATAGAAATTTCCTTGGTTGTTCCACCATCTCTTGGTTTTAGAAGGTCTTAACTTATGATTACATAAGTGAAGTAAAAATAAACTACTTACAACACTTGCATAAAAATTATGCTTAAGGCTTTGGGAGACTTAATTTTGGTTTTATGAGCTTAGACTTTGGCATAAATTAGGCTTTTTTTCAGAGCTTTATTATAAGGTTTTTAAGCCTTATAACTTTAGTAGCTAGGCTTTATAGCTTAGAATAGCTATACCATTAGCTATTAGCTATTATAGCTATTACATATAGCTTAGCTAACTTTAGCTTGTTTTGAAAATAGAGAAAACAAAAAGCCAAATGGCGACCAACTCAAAAGGGAAGCATAAGGCTTTGATACAATATGTAAGCTTGAGAGTTATAAGCTTTTTGAACAGCTTATAATATTATTAAGGCTTTAAAGCTTAAACTTTATATATAAAAAAGGACGTAACTTCATGGCTGTAGACCTGCGCAGCTCGTAATTGAGAGAGAAGAGGGAGAAATTTGCCATAGCCCATTTTTTTGCAAATTATTACCATCGTCATCGATTGGGTGAAGGAAACAAAAAGAAATTAAACTTTGATAGCCTTGCCTTGATTAGTCTTTAATTTCAAACTAATTAATTAGGAGCTCAAAAAGTAAAATTTTCCTTTTTCCTTCAATTTGCTTGAGAGTCCACCCCATATAGCCGTTCATTATAGAAATCTGACTCCTCTATGGTTTAGCAATCCAACAATTGAACCCAAGCCTCCTTTAACTGATGATTTCATCCATATGATTGGATTTGGAAGAGGTTAAGGATTTTGAAAAACCATTTTTCATGAAGAAGGGTGGCTTTTAATTACACATAGTGGTTTTGGACAAGAAGGTGACATAAATTAAAAGCCCTTGATCTAGTGTTAGATCCAATGATCCAAAAAATTCACACAAACCATTGAAACCCTTTACCCAAGGTCCAATAGTTCATGATTCTTTTGTCCAAAAGGCTCAAGACCCCCAAACCCTAAGAACTATTTGTACACTCCACGGTTCAATTTAACAGAAGCTTGCAAGCCTTTAAAAACTATTTTCATACCCTTTAAAAAAAATTAAATCAAATCTACAAGAGATTTAGGCATACCTTGGAATTTCGAATTGCTTCAAAATTATGGTATTTGGATTTAAACCTCCAATATGTCCTTGTACTTGCCAGAGCTCTCATATCACTGGAACATGAAGCTTTCTCCAGGTACAACTTTAAACCATATTCTCACAATATAATTAAATTGAATAGAGAAAAATAATACAAGCACATAGAAGATGAACGTGAACACTTGAAAAATACTTCACCACACAAAACACAAGCATTGGGTGTAATCTCCCCTTGACGTGTGTGGCTTCGTCTCCTACACGCGGTATTTATGTCATATTCATATTTATAGCCCTTGGAGCCAATAATAGCACTTTTTTTTAGTTTTGGGCTTTTGCATTACATAAAAATAACCTTGTCAAAAGTTTCTAATGTTTACACATAACAAAACCTTTGCCCAATAATAAATACTAATAAGCCTATACACATAACTACCTGTGCACACACGTACATAAAATAATCTTATGCACACTCGCACATAAAATAATATTGTGCACACACATATAAAATAATCTCGTACACACTCCCACATAAAATCTAGCCACATTATAGGCTATAAATGATTAATAAAATTCTAATACATGATTAGCACATGATCTTCATCTTCACACCACTGTTCAATCCACCATCCATATGACACCTCAATTGGTACCCTCATATAGCTTTTAAACCCACTACATAATAATGGCATTTTTACCATAATGCAAATCTGTAAAATACGAACTGTCACTTTTGAGAATTGAGTACTGACCAACAAGAGCATGATCCACAAAATAATAAGATGCATGATGAGAACCTGCACATGTCCTGCTAGGTAAAGGAGCAACTAATTTACTCTCCTGTAATGTCTGCGCCAGCCATTTTGGCATACTCTTGGACACTAGTATTTTCTCATCCATTGTATCACCCATAATTCCTTCATTAATAGGCTGATCTGTGGACTAAAATTTAAGCTAATTGTCAGCCAGTATGGGTTGATTTGCGACACCTTTTTTAGTATTCATTTTCTCCACATATGGCTACCCAACATTATACAAAGATAAGAGTGTATAAAAGATGCCCTCTAAGCATACATTTTCCTATTTTTTACACAAACACAACATCTCTACTCACCAAAATCCATTTTGTGGCAAGATGGTAGAGTCTATACCCTTTGCTTCCCACAAAAATACATTTATGGCCTTATTATCCAGCTTATTGCATTGTGGCTCATGCGCACAAGAGCATAACAAGACAACCAGAAATACATAAATGAGCCATAGAGGGCTTTCTGCCATTCAAAGCTTCATAAGAGGTAATTGTCTACAAGGCCTTGGTGGGGCGTCTGTTTAGCATATAAGTGGCACACACAACCGCCTCCAACCAAAAAACACGAGGCAAATCATGGCCTTTAACCATGTAACATGCCATCTCCATAAGAGATCTGCTCTTTCTATCAGCCACACCATTTTGCTGAGGTGTATAAGGCATTGTGCATTAATGTTTTATACCTCTTTCAGCTATATATACATGAAAAATACATATACTCCCCTCCTCAATCTGTACGAAGGGTGCCAAATTTACATGTGGACACATTTTTAGCCATAGAAACAAAGTGTCTAAAGTATGTAAAAACCTAGTTGTGCTTGAGTAGTCGTCAATATAAGTCACAAAGTAGAGACATCCCGTGATCATCAATGGTATCCTCATGGGATCACATACATTACCATGTATAAGTTATAATTTATCGACAATGATGCTCATTACATCTTTCCCCAGATACATCCCTCACATACATGTTTGATGAGGGCCTTAAGATTGGCAACTTTGACACCATCTTTTGCCTTTTACAGCACAATAAACTACCAAAATTCAAGTAACCCAAGCAGGAATGCGATAGCTTTGCGTCACTCATAACATGTGTGGTACTACGTGAACAAGCATTATGTGCCAATCTCTCATGTTTATCTAACCTATAAGACCATGTCTTAAAACCATAGTGATGTCTCCATCACTTCGGTCATGAACTGTACACCTATCAATCAACAAATTTGACCACTAGGCCTACCCTAGCAATGGTAAAGGAGGCTGACAACAAGTTTTTTTTAATGCCCGGCATAAACAAGACTTCTGAGAGAGTGATTATCCCACAATTTACAGTGGTGAGAACAACCTTGCCAACTCCTTTTATTGAGAAGTGATGTTCTTACTAGTACCATTATCAAAGTATCAGACATGCTGTGATCTATCATTGATATGCATACGTCATGGACAAAAGAATCATAATTGCAATGCATACGTCATGGACAAAAGAATCAAAATTGCAATGCATAATGAATGCCCGATCATCTTGTGTATTGTTCGACGATGCCTTCTTTTCAGTACTTGGTGATGTTGCATCAGCCCATAGCTATGCATGACTCTTTCTTCTTTTCCTTTTCCAGTCTTTTTCTACATTCATTGATGTAATGGCCTGGCTTTCGATTGCAGTTGCATTTGCCTTTCTTCTAGGCTTATCACCCCCCTTCTCGGCATCCTTTCTAGAAGATTGGGCTGATTCTGCCTTTAGCTTATATAGCTGGCCTAAGAAAAGGCTTTCCTTTTATCTTTTTGATTGGTAGCAAATGCCTAATCTCCCGCACAATGCATACTAGTTTGATTTTAGTGAGATTTCTCTTCTTTTTTGCAAGAGCACTGCAACCAACCCATGAAAAGTAACGTCATTGGGGTTACCCTTCATCATGAGCTAAAATGTAGATATAAAACCTTGGTATGAATCTGGTAGAGCTATGGGAATAGTAGATACCAAACAAGTGTCTGAGTAGGCCTCATCAATACATGCCAGTTGCTCCCTAAGATCTTTAATCCTTATGAGGACTCATCCAATAATCTCCCCATTAAATCCCCCTCGTTCATATTCTTAAACTCTAGCTTCTTGTGCATAAGTAGGCTACTCTAGCTTCTTGTCATAAGTAGGCCACTCGTGCCTCATTATGCACCTGGTAAAGCATAGAAAGTGTATCCCAACCATGCTTCACAGTTTTACATGAGCAAATATGAGGAATAATGCTCCTTTTCACACTCAAAGTGCCACTAATGCATGTGCCTATGCATCCCTGCCGTCCCACCTAGCTTGTTTTACTGTGGGAGGTGCAGAGGCAGATGCCAAACTTATATCACCATCCAAAGTACCTATATTATTCTATTATGTTGGTGAGACAAGGCGTGCTTAAATACCAATAACAACATTCCAAAGCCCTTTACCAACCAATACATGGTGCATTATAAAGAACCACAATGGGTAGTTGGTCCCATCAAGCGTATCCTCAGTAGCAGAAAGCATCCTGAATACATCACTACCTACAAATAACTAATTTTTGACACATAATACAAATATCCCAACTACCTACAAGTATTGTCAATGCCCACAGAATGCAACCAAAATGGCCTACTAATAGATCACTAATGACGATGGAAACCTACAAAGTGTATGAAAAATTACAGAGTATAGAGTATGGAAATAATATTTAGCAAGAATGCCAAAAAGATGATGATAATGTTGATGACGTTGTTAAACCTGTTAAAGATGAAGATACAATGTCGAAGATGACGACATCACGATCTGCTGCTGCTGCTGCTGTTATGTAGAAAAGCCAAAATCAAACAAAAATATTTCAAATTGACACTCCTCAGGATGCCTTTGGATACATTGTAGCATGCGAATGAGCCCTGAAACACTCCCAAAATGCTTTGACACACGTAAAAATGGTGTTAACATAGTTAACACACACTATAAAGTATACCTTCTCCTCCTAAGAGGATAGCTCAATCTAAGGCAATCAAAAGAGTAACTTCAGAAGAAGACGACAAAGAGGTGAGAGTCAAGAGAACTTGCCCTGATACCAATTGTTGTAGATCAATGTAGCAACACACACAGATGTAGTGAGCTCAATTTTGGCTCTCTCTCATGTTGATCATTTTTCCATGTTGAGGAATGAACCCACAAACACAAGTAGAGATTACACTTACAAAGAATGATGGTATAAAAACTATAGCACAAGTAGTGGCTACCCCAAGGTGGTCACTCTTTAGAAATGTAAGATATCACACGAGTTAATCGACGAGATATTTTAAAATCATGCCATATACAATGTATACAAGGGGTATATTTATAGGTTTATTTTATAGTATTAATACATAGGGGGTGTAAAAAATATGGCAGGAGGCCGATAAGACCAAGGCCAATTTGTAACCAAAGGCATGCTACTAGGGTGTTAGTATACCAGAGGATAGTACAGAAGAGAACCCCAAAGAAAGGGCCAAAATAGTATCTAAATTAGTCGAGGACAGTTGGCTCACATAGGGTTTAATCCATCACATAGGGTTAAATCCATCAAAACCACTATATTTAATTAGTTGAGGATAGTTGGCTCACACCGAGTTTAATCCATCAAAACTTGGCATCGAACATGCCATGGCATGCTAATCGATTTGATGGCGTGCCATCAAATCCATCAGGTTTAAAGTTTAATCACATTAATTTTGGTCTCATCAAATCCATCCTACCATGCCATCAACTCTATCTGGGTTCAAGATAACCCATCATGCCATGTCAGCATATTGAACTTGCTTGTCCATGTCATGAGATCAAATTTGTTAGGTTCAAAGGGCTACCCCACGACATTGAATTTGCAAGGCTTGAAGCCGTCTTGCAACATCATCCAAACCATCGAGTTCAAGATCACATGTTAGTTTGAATTTGCCAAGCTGCATCATCAACATCAAACAAACTGGATTCAACTAATCAAATCCGCCCTAGTTTTAACTTTTAAAATCGTCCAAACCGTTGAGTTTAAGATCACTCATGTTGGTTTGAATTTGCCATGCCGCATCATCAAACACACCGGATTCAACTAATCAAATCCGCCCCGATTTTAACTTTCAAAATCATCATATTCAATCAACACATCGATCTACCTCACCACATCATCGCCATCAAACTTGTCCGTTTGCTTATGCCTCAATTTCACACCACTGGCAAATCTACTGAACTCGGCATGTGCCCAAATAGTATATAAAACAAACGTGTCCTTTTTTCTTTGCAAGGAGGATCCTGTGACCCCTATTTTGTATGCTATCAAAACCTTGTTGAGGAAACACGTGTCTTCAACTCATTTGCTTCACACTTACGCCTCACGTCTACACCACATATGGACTAGGCATGCACTTCACTTTCTGTAAAAATGATTTTTTTAAAGCATCTCTTCCTATTTTAGTGAGCAAGGCTTGGTTTCAACCCCTGGTAGGTTTGCTTGGTTTAGCTTGACAATTTTGTTTGTAGGTTATTTACTCTTCTTATCCTCTTTTTCAAGCCACGTGTTGAAACTAGGCTCCACACTATGTATCAAATAGGTTTCACAAATCTCATTTTTCCTTCCTTCTCCTCAACAATATATGTTCAAATCAACACCAACCTGTGTGTTTGAGCTCTCAGCTCCACATAGTCCGTTCACTCTACTATGAGTCTATTCTTCACACTCTACAAAGTAAGTATTTTCATAAGTGCCTAGCATGTTGTCTTCTTCCCTTTCCTCACATAGATTATCCAAGTCTAGATAGTCCCTCATCGTGGTTTTTTTTTTTTGAGTGGGGGTGGGGGAGGGGGGGGGTTCAGCTCACTCCCCTACTTGCACCACTTGAAATTCATATGTGCACTTACCAAAAGACTAATGATCTATAATTCATGCACAAGGAGCTAGCACTAAACCAAAGATGGTGGATGGGCCAGACAAAACTTCGTAAAAGTGCATCATGGGACCTCCTCCCACCTTTCACATAGAGACAGAAGTCACGGTCAAGGAGGATGCTCCATCAACTTTGAGGAGCCTTGGTCAAGATAGAAGTCAAAATGGACGATGACCACCAAGGTGATGTACCCATCTAGACTCTCTCTAGGCCCTGGATGTCACACCCTATCTTGACGAAGTGGGCCTAAGAGGACCAAGGGAGCAACTACAATGGGGAACCTTCCCCTAACCCTCCATTCCATCAACACATACAACAAAAACGATAACATGGGAAGTGAAGCTTTTGTGGATGACACCAAGCTGCAGGTGACTCAAGATGTGAGGACCATGAGCCTTAAACCTCCTCATGGTGCCCCAAAAGATTACATGGAGGGAGGAGCACCATCAAGAGATCGTCAACACAAATGGGCGATATTCAAGTACATCAACATTCACGAGCTCGTGGCCCCCCACTAGAGTCCCCACTAGAGTGCTGACTTTCTTGGCTCAATAGAGGGCAAGCGACCCGCTAGAGTGCCGGCTTTCTTGGCTCAATACCTTAGAGAAGGCAAAGGCCAAAGATAACAAAGCAATAAGGGTGGGCAAGCAAGTTCTTAGAAGATCTAAAGAGGGCTAAGAAGACTGTTGGGATGTGAAGACCCTAGAGAGAGCAAAGTGGAAGAGCATAGACGATGCTTATAGGGAGCTTCTTTGAAGAAAGGATGAGACTAAACCATTTCATTTTTGATCCATCCCTTCTTTATTCCCTCCTTCCCTACCCAATTATCTTGAATCTCCTCACCTGGTGACACCTTATATCCAACTCTGAATGCTTGCTTAGAGCATAACTTAGAGCTAACTTCCTTGACCTCTTTAGAGTTTTGCGATCGTCATCGATGCTCAACTCCACTCAGGTTGTTGGACCACCCCAACACCCAATACCCACTAGTAGGCAACCTTATACTTTATTAAATTGTGTGCGAACATCTGGAGCACGTCATAGCCACCATCGACACAATCCATGTGGCCTATCCACATGACATCTCCGATGAAGAAGCCTAGAGTGCTGGAAACAACTTTGTCGATGATGAAGATGAGAAGAATGGCCACATGCCTATCCACATGACATCTCCGACGAAGAAGCCTCAAGTGCTATTAACAGGCTTTGTAGCATATGATGAAGATGCGAAGAGCGGTCTTGTCGCCATCACGCTTCATGTGATGGCTCACATTGTGCCATTCTACCGAGCATTGGTGAGCCATGGAGATTGTTATGCCTACGCATGCCTCCACACGCTTGTCCTCTTCCGATGCTTGCTCGTCTGTAGGTTCGTGCTATCACTTTAATTTATAATCATTGTCCCTCAATGTCCTGTTCCCGAGGCCAATGTTTGAAATAAATTGATGTCTTCTAAAAGCCAAGCAGAACTCTTTAAGATAAGAGGCTTTTCACACGAAGCTGTTTTCATCCTAGGTCCAAAAGAACGGGTGGGCATGGTAACATGGTACACCACGTGTCTCTATGGCCGGATATGGCACGATTTTTTTTTTTTGCATTTCCATTAAATATATTTCCAAAAGACGGGTTATTCAAGTTGGCCAAAAACATTTAATATTTTTTATTGCATTTTAAAAACATGTAACTGCAGAAAAAGCCTGTAATTAGTTTATTTCTTTCCCGCCCTTCTGTGTTCCAAAGCGAGCTTTTGTTGGTCTCTAACGGCGGCTTTAGAGCTTTGTCAACAGTTATCGCCATGTCCAGGTTCTCTCAATCGTCCTCCCAGCGACTTCCTAATCCTCACCGAGTCTCTCAGACCCCCATCGCTGAGGATCTGTCCCAAATCGATCTCCCCAAAGAGGTAACCACTTCTCATCTGTCTTTTCTCTTCTCTGCGAATTAGGGCTATTCCACTAACCCTATCCAATCCGGTCTAAATGGGCCTATGGAGCCAGTGCTCCTAAGGTTAGGACGATTTGTTGCATAGTAGGGTTTGGCCATTTTCTGCGCTGCAGAGTTACTTTTTCCGAATAGTGTAAAGTGACGGAGAAGATGTGATCTTCTGTGAAAATTAGGGTTAGGGTAGGGCATGGCTTGAAGTCCAGTCTTCTCTGCAGATAAGGTTAAGTGCATGGCCCTTCCTGTTATATTAAGGACTGCAATACTGTCTTAATTTTACAGGAAGTAGAAAGATTAATTTCCGAGGTCATGCGGCACATGCTGTTCAAGAACTACCAGCAGTCTGGGGTCCCAGTCAGAAGAGAGGAGCTCGTTCAGATCATCACCAAGACCTACAAGACCCGGAACCTCCCCAGCCTTGTCATACAGCAAGCACAGCAGAAGTTCAGAAGCATTCTAGGGTTTGATATGAGGGAACTGATCAGGTCCCGGCAATCCAAGAATGCCAAAACCTCGCATTCCTCTCAAGGCAGGTTTTTATGAAGGGACCCTTTTCCTCATTTGAATTGTCCACGAGCACCTCTCTTTGTATGTGTTTCAGAGGACTTTCCATGCATCATATCACATTGTCAAGCCATTCCAGTGATTGGGTTGTTACGATCAATAATGTAACTGGCCTATCATTGACATAGACCATGTCTGGTTTCTCTGAATGTCCAGGTGCTGCTGCAGATGTCAAGTGTTTCGTTTTGAAGAGCATTTTGCCTGAAGAATTGCGTGAGAAGTTTCTTGATACCCATGAAGGCTCTGTGGCTTCCAGTCTAACTCTACTCGTTGTCTCTGTCATCAGCTTATGTGGGGAAAAGGTTCCTGAAGGTAAATCTCTTATCTATGTTTAATTGCCAAGCTTTCGTATGAGTGTGGTGGGATTGATAAATATAGTGTCGAAGGCAGGTAAAATAGTATAAGAGCGTGCTGTGGAGCTAGAAACACCTCAATCACAGTCACAAAACAAATCAAAGGGTCTAACTTAACAGTACACAAAATGCAGTTCATGTATCATTGCCGTTAATTGATGCAGGTTTAATTTTTTACAAGGATCTGGGTATCAAAGGTAGGGTTAATTGAAGCGTAATAAGAAGTGCTCATCTCCTTATTTTTATTTAAAAATCTTTTCAATTGTCCTTTTCCTTGCTTTGATACCGTAAGGCGCCGTGTGTGCAATGCAAGTGGAACATGTGAGGGAAAAAGGACGAAAGGACCATTCCACTCCCGAGTATCCCTTGCGGAGAATCCTCCAACCTCCTCCTTGCCTGAAGAAAATGAAACATCGGTGTCCATCACCTCAAGGTGCACAAAAGCCGGAGTTACAGCGTTGACTGTTGACCGCTTTTGACCAAAGGCGTTCATGCAACTTTGTTGCAAAGAGCATGGAGCGGGCCATATCCATGATTGTACGGTTCTTGTGCTCAACCAAACCATTTTGTGAGGGGAAGTTGGTGGAGGTGAGCTGGTGTTGAATGCCCTGCTCTTGCAAGAACTCGACAAATTGATGGGAGATAAACTCACCACCATTGTCACTACGAGCAATTCCAATCGAGATGCCCATTTGGTTGGTGACTAACTGAATCCATGTTGTAATCCCAATGGAGCGTGCTATGACAGACTCAACCACGTGTCCAAGAGATAGAGATTAGAGAGAGAAGGGAGAGAATGGAATAGGAATCTTGCACAGTACACCACACTCAGCGGCGGGGAACACGCTGTCTCCTTTCAAGAATTTATTCAGGAACAATCCACGGGCACGTTGGCCAGGATCAATACAATCAATGAATACAAAAGCAAACAAATATGTTGATGTAGGATATCCAAGTCGATGTCGATATCTAGGCACGAGATCTCTGATGCCGAGCACACCATGGGGATGACCCACAAGTATCTCTCCATGGGCTAGTATCAGATCCAATATCCAATATCCAAATCTAATGATTCCAAGTCCAATGAATCCAAATCCAAATCTCAAATCTAAATCCAAATCCAAATCCAAATCCAAATCCAAATCCAAGCCCAAATCCAAGTCCAATTTCAAGTTTTAGTCCAAGTTCCAATCCAAGTTCTAATCCAAGTTCCAAGTCCAAGCTTTAGTCCAAGTTTCAATCCAAGTTCTAGTCCAGGTTTCAAGTCCAAGTCCAGGTTCTAGTCCAAGTTCAAATCCAAGTCCCAGGTCTTGTAGCACCCTTGTCATCAGAGCTTGCACCACCACCACTCGGGACGGCAACCCTCTCTGCTCTTCATCTACCACCTCAGGTACAACAACACCCTTGTCACCAGAGCCTGCATCACGTCTTCTTCCGCTTCCACTACCACCTCAGAGTGCCTCTGCTTCCACTGACGCGAGCCTTCGACACCAACCACCTCTCGGAGTGCTTTGCCTCACATCGACGCGAGCCTTCGTCACCGACCGTGCTTCAGCTCCGACATCATCTCTACTTCTGCACTGGTCTACTTCTCAGAGTCACCTCACATTAGAGGGCTCTTGTACCATATGTTCACTCACCATTATATATAGACTCACTCACATATTTCATGCTGTGTTGATTTGCTTTGATCTCTGATATATCTGGTCCTTTTGTCCTTTTGCCCTCATAGTCCAGACATTTGGCAATGTGTGTAGTATCTATTCTTTTTGGGAATATTCTGCCAATAGGGAGTGGGCGTCGAGGCATGGTTTTTGGGATCATTGTTTTTACCTTGAGGCTTGCCTTGATTACCTAGGTTGCTGTTCCCCTTCCCTTGTTGCCCTTTGTGGGTAGAGGTGGTATTGGAAACAAGGACCTCCTCTTGGGTAGAGGTGGAAGAAGATGGCTTCTTGGGATGAAATTGGTCATGCAACTGAGCGAAGCGCAGGAGTTGACACTCACACTCATACAAGCATAGTTGCAAACATTCTTGTTTGCATAGGTTAGCAAACGTTGCTACATTCTCACGTTTGCAACACCTTGCAAACTTGACTTTTTTTGCAGCTTAAAAATTTGGGCGGCCGGCCATGTTTTAGGTTTTTCTTGGGTAGCGTGTAAATACTAAACATTGGGTGGCATGGCTCATCAAAGCATACCGAATTAAAACGTTGCTGAATGTTGTGAATCGCACTCAAGTAAACTGCAATGCAGGGAGTACAATCGTCATTCACCTTTCAACATTGTGAAGAAGCTTGAAGGTGTGAGATGTACCCCACAACCCTAGCCCACTATAGCCTAAAGCCTACAACCTCTAGGTAGAGTGTCTATTGATATTTTTGAAATTTGAAACTCTCCCATAAAAGCTCCAAATTTGACATGTTAGTCTACCGAGATGGTTTTCTTTTGGAAATTGGCCATCTAGTAAATGTCACGAATGCATCTACGCCAAGGTTTGAAGCATTCTTCAAAAGCAAACTTGGCAAACTTGAATGCGAATGCACGAATGCAATGAATGCTTGCAACTATGCATACAAGTTGGGCATAGGTTCTAAACTAATGGTCTATGTGGCAAAAGTAAATAAACTAGGTGACCTGGTCTTCTTGAGACTTGGCGGAGCCAGTGGTGGCATGCTCCGCGTTAAGGCGTCGGTACTCAACAACCTTGACTTTCAGGTCATTCCCCTCTTTAATAAAGAATTTTTGGATTTGATGCTCGAGATCAATGTGATGTGTGCGATCACGTGTTGCATCTCTTTGCAAGGTGTGTCCATCTGTTAGAGACATAGGGAAATTGCTAGACTTGTGAATGAAACTTCGACAGAAGGCCTTGCATGGGCTCTACTATGGCAGTGGCATTCCTAGCTTCCCAATAGCTGATGACTTCAGGAGGTGCTAGTGCGGGGTGGGGTTTCGGTTCAAGTCCCTTCACTAGGTTTCAAGAACCTTTTGGAAGTGAAAACCTGTTCCAGAAGGTAAACCTGGGTGATGTAATTAGACCCATTGAAACGAGTCTTTTCTGTGAAAGCATTTTTGGACATAGAGACATGGAGGGAAGGAGATGGTGGGGTCCATGATGGCTGGTACCCATATCCGGAGTGTAGAGGGTTAGGTGATACTCTAGAATAACCACTAATACCCAACATAGGTGTAGGACCTGGCTATGGTAATCTATAAGATGGGATATAAGGCTGGGCACTCGGCACAAGTGGAATACTTGGCTGAGGCACAAATCCTTCAGTAGGCACATAAGCTGGTACTAGTGTAGTGCCTATGATGGGTTGATAAACTACTTGATATCCCGGAATGCTGGGTGGCGACACAATGCCAGTAAGCATAGTGCTGAGAGATCCCTGTGTTGGGTAAAACCCATACGCAGGTCCTTGTGGAGGTGCGGCCGGTAATGGCTGCATGCCAACGCCAGTAGGAAGAAACATGGGTTGGGCGGGAGAGTTTTGTGCTTGTGGTTGTGCAGTATTCCAAAACACATTAGGAGCAAGAATAGAAGGTGAACCAGAAGAGAGAAAGTTACCTCCTTGCACACCAGTAGTCTGGGAGTGTACTCTGCTCCAGACCCTCCTCTATTCGGGTTCACAGTACTCTAGGGATCAAGGGTAGAAGTTGGTACCATATGCTGAACATGTGCTGCAGAAATGGACACCTAGGTAGTGTTAGGCACATAAGAACTCAAAGGTACATACGAACCTGACACGGTCTCCGGCTGAGTTGATGATGATGGATCTCCGGAAGACTATGGTGGTACTTGTTCTCCTTGAGAGAGAGAAGCAAATCGAAGTCCAGGCTGTCGGCTAGATTGCGCAGCAAGGCTCTCCAGATGAAGATGACTACCGAGCTGCTGCTATTTGTGCTGTGCAGGTGTTGTAGCGCTGGCTGCAGATCGTGTGTCGATTGGTTGATGTTGATCAATATGCAATGATTACATTGGTTGACAAGAGGCACATTTGTATAGTGCTTGGCTAACCAACAAGGGCAGGTCGGCCAGCCCAACTGACCTGGAAAAAGGATTTTTAGGTAAATAATACGGGCCTTTTGGGCCATTTGGGCTGGTAGTCACACACCATAGATAGAATGAACAGCGGCTGCAAGGGTGAAGACGAGATAAAATGAACAGCAGAAGACTTCAACACACAAGCATTCAACTCTTGTATTTTGTACAATGGAAAGAAATACAACTGAATGTTTTTGATGTACAAATAGCAACTCCAAAAGGTGGACCAATCTCAGAAGTATGTCCTTGTTGCAATAGATCCCAGATCTCAGCAAACACTAGCCCTGCTTCTGCAAATCCCTTTTCCTATAATGCACTATGTGACTGAAGATATACAATGGGGTCACGGCATATGACAAATATCATCCTACTGGGTTCTAATAATGTACAAATGTAGCATTGTTGATGTTGATGAGCCATCTTGTCACCATGCACTGAGTGCATAGTGCATGTGACAACATAATTTATTGGTTGTATCAAGATAGTATTGCTAGATGCATTTTGGGGAAAGGCTTATTCTCTCGATGGGTTTTGGGTAGATGCGTTCGACAAGGCTGCACTCTCAGTGCCTTGCTCTATGCTATTGCTACTCATCCCTTCTTGACATATATGGATGAGCTCACTGAGGCTAGCAAATTACATGGGCTTCGTCTCCTTGATGGTCGGCATTTGGTTGCTTAGACATGTGTTGATGACTCTTTCTTTTTTCCTTAGAATATGCAATCAAATCTGCAATGTCTCATAAACACTTTGCATATGTTTGTATTGGTAGCAGGTCTTTTTATCAATTTAAAAAAATCAAAATTGTTGCCTTATAATGAAGCTCAATGGCACAAAATTCTATGGCGTGGGCAAATCATATCATTTACACAACATGTTAGACATTTGGGATATCTTGTGGGATGGAATCTTTCACTTTGTGATGCTACAGATTGGGTGTTGCAAAAACTTATGATTAAATTGGAACATTGGAAACTCTCTACTTGGCCACTTCATGTCATATTGAGAATAGTTCAATCGATTTTAATGGCATATATTCAGTTTTTTCTTCAACCTATGGCATGGTCTAAAAACCAAATCTTTTGTTTTATGACAAAAGCATTGAGCTCTTTTGGCGAAATTCTCAATATAAGAAGGCCTTGCGCCTCCTTAAGTATGAGTTCATATGCTTGTCGAAAATGCATGGAGGGCTTAATATTGTGAATATCCATTATCATGTTTTGGCATGCAAAGCCACTCGGCTACCGACTTTCATGATTGCAGCTCTTTGCTTTCATGTGAATATAGATGCATTTGGCAAATGGCAGCTAACTCGTTGGAAACTTTTATTTGGCTATGTGGAGGGGAAGATTGCTGGATGCCCTTATATCTCTCGCCTCCTTGTAGATTGGAAGCTTGTTCTGCAATATATTTAGTGGTCAGGTAGACCTCTTGAGATTGGCAATACTTTGAGACAAGAAAATATCTTTTAGAGCTGTGCATTCCTTACTCCTTTGGCTCTTTGTTTCTCTCGGCAAGCAAGCTTTCTTTCTACAGAAGGCATTCAAGTTTGCCAAGATGTTGATGTTGAAGGAAATGTTTTGTCCTTTCCTCGAGCTCAAAGCCATTGGTAGTTGGGTATGCACTATAGACCTTTATGGCGCATGTTACAGGAACAATTGCAGCCTTTTACTCTAGAACAGAGGATTGGATTTTCCATAGGGTAGATCTTGGACCTTATCCTAGATTCTGTTTTCCTAAGGTTTCGGTTGCTTTGATCTATAGGTTGATTATTCTTGCGCGTTGGTTTGTCGATCGAGTTAATAAGATTTGGCTCCTCACTAAGACAACTCGGTGGTGGAAACAAAATCTAAAGAAAATTTGGCTTAGTAAATAGCCACTCAAATGTAGATTGTTTTTATGGCGATGCTTGTTGGGAGTGCTCCTAGTTGGAGAACTTCTTGAAAAAAGACACATAGTTGCACCAAAATGCCCTTCTTGCCCTCGCATAAAAGAAACATTGGTGCATCTTCTTTGGTCTTGTCCGCAGACCAAAAGTTTTTTTTTTTTCCAAATTTCACATTTTCTTTGACTTAAATTTCTAGGGTATTCCTCCAGATTTTTTTGGCTCTTTGGCAGGTGGCCTTCTACATTGGATCATGCACAACCCTTTCTACTCTGGACTACATATTGGGCTTTATGGACAATATGGCATGCAAGAAATCAGTGGGTTTCTAATTCCATAAGGATTGAACGCTATCCTTGCTTTCGTCAATCCTTGCGTTAGTCTTTGTTTGATTCCATCCACCTAGATCATATTGATGATGGCGAGTTGGCTTTATTTGTTCAGTGCTTTTAGCTTTTGTGATTGCTCTTTAAGAAGTTTGCCTCTTCTTTGAGGACTCCTTTCTTTGTAAAGTGAAGCAATAGAATATAGTCTTTTACAAATTTTTTTTGTGTGTGTGTGTGTGAACATACATACATACACACACACACACCTTTTTTTTTTTTTGGGTAATATCCAGTGCAGTATATTTATATACTCATAAATTTACAAGATGGGAAGTCTCCGAAATGGAGAGTATCCCAAATGTCAGAAACATAAAGAGAAAAGCTCTAAGCAAGAAGCATCCATATCACCCTCATGGCAGGCATCATATAAGGATTACCGCAATGAGGCTCGGAAGGATTCATATGACTGATGATTCTGCCGACCCAAGTATGCCAAATTATGCTCACTCCAAATTGTCCAAAGAGCCCAATATCTCACCCAAGAGAGAAACAGTGAGTATTGGGACAAGGACCGCATAAATCTGCCAAAAAGTCAGAAATGTTTCCCAAATCTGTGACTCGGGAAACGGAGCCGAAGAAAATCTGAAATTCTCCTGAGGGGGATCTTGGAACAAGGGCAGTGCCAAAGCAGATGAAGAAACAATTTCTGAGGGAGCCTGACATCTTAGACATGTGGAAGGTGCAATGTGACGTTTAGCAAGTGTGACCCCCACTGACAATGTGCCTGTCAAACATCTCCAAAGAAAAAGTCTTTGTTTCAATGGCATTTTACACTTCCACAACATCCGGAGATTCTTCCGCCACCGTGAGAGGGGCTTCCTTATATGCCACAGAGAATTAGCATGTTGGTGAATCCATGGGGGAGGCTGAAGAAGCCTGTAGGCTTTTATGGAGGTTAAGGCAGGAAGGGGAATAGGATGAATGCATGTAGTAGATGGCTGCAATTGCCAATCCATAAGCCTGTCTGTGTCAGCCACAGGTGGAATAGGTAAAAAGGGATGCAATAAATCAGCAATTTTCTTCCATATCGACCTATGATGCATTCCCAATGCATAGGAAGCAGTGGCCGGGGGAAAGGATAAGACATATCCCCGATCATCTACCACATCATGTATGTACCTAATTCCCAATTTCATAAGATTGTATGCCCGAACAGGTTCCTGTAAAGCAAGTGGAGTGTCAAAGATGGCACTCCTCTACACACACACACACACACACACACACACACACACACACACACATATATATATATATATATATATATATATAGAGAGAGAGAGAGAGAGAGAGAGAGAGAGAGAGAGAGAGAGAGAGAGAGAGAGAGAGAATAACTTGTAAAGATGGTCTCTTCAGAGACCCTCTGGTTGCATTTGGGCAGATATGGGATCAAACAAGATGTACAGCATCCTGTTTTTGGAGATATCAAGCAGTGCATGGAGTCAATAATCAAGCAAAGGTGAGTTGTTGGACTTGGTTGTTTTCAAAGAACCAATATTAAATCCATTTTATATGTCAGTAATTTATGGCACACTATGTTTTAACCAAGCAAGAACATGGATTAGATGCTGGTGCTTCGGAAATATATTAACTCTGGAGTTTGTAACTGCATATTTTGACTCAAGAAACGAACATCTTAGTGAGTGGCAGGTTGAGATCCTACATATTAGATCATATCCAACATCCAGTAGTGCTTTGGACATCCTTACTCCAGCCAGAAACAAGCTGGTTTAAAGTTTTCTGCCCAAAATGGGTAGACGAAGGGCTCAATCCAGAGCTTGTGGATGACATCATCTACATTAAGGGCCAGAGGATACATAAACCTAGGTGAGCAAGCCACTGAACTTACTGTGTTGGTTTAGCAGCAGCCACCATGAGATGGGAATTCTCGTTAGCCCAGTTTTACTCCCCATGGTCAGTACCAGAGGTGGTTTCTCTGTGTGGAGAGTGGCTATCATGAATTACAAGAGTAACCCCAACCCCCAAACAAAAGTGCCCCTGCACACCCTTTCTCCATTTTGTTGGGAACGAGTAAAGAGCATCCTGAATATTTACGCCTTTATTGGTAGTATTTTTGAGATTCGTGATTTGGCCATGGGGGATATGTCTTCATCTACAATCCCTTTTGACAACCATCAAGCATGGCAGCATGTGAGAAATGCATCATCATTATTTGGTAGATCATGCTGCTTCGGATAGAGACATCAGGTTTGGAGATGGAAGTGTTGAAACAGCAAGTCAAATCCTACCAACTTTGAAACTAGTTCTGGATGTGACCGGATGGTGGGATACATCAGGTGATGACATGGCATGATAGAGGAGAGTCTCTATAGACTATTTTACACTAGCCATGTAAGACTACTAGTATGGTGAAAGTGTGAACAGATGTAGATGCACAACGGAAGACCTGCAGGAAGACTTGCAGCACACCCGATCGTTCACAAGTATCCTTTTGTGTTGTTGCAAATAATAAATTTACAACTAAATGTTCTTGTTAAGACCCAAGTCCCTAGCAAGGTTAACAAGTCCAGCATCAGTTAGGTTAGCCATGGATTGGGAATTAGGCATCTTATAGGGAGGTTAGTGGTATTTGTGAGGCATGGGCTATTTATGGCTCCTAGTTTATAGGAGGCCTAAGTAAGTGACTTTAGAAGGCAGTTTGAGGGAGAGCTCCTCGGACGTGGACTCCAGGCCCGTGAGACTACTCCATGCGTGCGCTGGAGGGGTGCCCTGGTGGTATGGGACGCCAAGGCTTTGCACATGGAGCCATGTCTCGGATGCTACTAAAACTCTGCAAACATAGAGGAGCCTCCTGGTAGGGACACGGCAGCTTTGTCCACAACCTATGGCCCAAACCTTAGGGAAAGCTCTTGGCCAGTTTGGCGTGTTCTGAGTTAGGGCATTTTTGTGCCAAGTTCTCCCAAAGGGCCAAATTTAACCGTTTTGATCGACCCTAAGCCTTCAAAAGAATGCACCATGCCCCTCACTTCTCATCACCAAATTATGTGCCTTCATCTCCATTGGAGCAGCTCCCAGGAGATTGGAAGGGCAGAAAGACGGATTTGCAGCCAGCGTTTGTCTCTGGACAGCAGGTCTGCAACAATTTGGGCTGAGATCAACAGATTAATCAGGTTTTGTACATCAGAACTGTAAGACCCACGTTTCAGAGGAAACTTAAAGACACTGACATCTAATTCACAGCCCAATGATCATACAGCCATTCAGGCTCACCCCCGAGAATGGAGGTTATTCTAAGGGAGGGGTTTCGTTAAGATTATATTTTGTTATGGAAGTCCCTCTGCTCTCTTTATGCTCGAGGGAATTTTTATAGTGCAATATATTTGTTCAGATAGGTTGTCCACAAGGGCTGAAGAAGATCCATTGCTACATACATACAGGTACATTTTGAAGGAGAAAGTGTCCAGTGCTGATGGTGATTCCTACGTGTATGAGCTTGCTGAGAAGTCTCTAGACCAAGCTGTAAAATCGAAACTTGATGCATTCATCACAAAGGTGAGACTGGGTCGGCAATCATGCTGTAGACCTTATTTTTTTGTGTACAAGGCAGAGTTGGTCATGGGTTTCTTTTTTGCAGATGGTGAAAAAAGACGGGCTTGGTTTTGATACATCTATAACATGTTAGGTTCTTTGTGTTGGCGGGCATGGGCAGCGCAGACGGGGTCCACTTTTGCTGCTCTACTGTCCAGATTTGGACTGACTGTTTTCAACTTCCAGTGCTTTTTATGCAGTGAAGTGCTTAGGAAATACAGCAACTGAAAAGGCCAAAGCCGATCTCAAATGTTCATAGCTATGAACTAGTTTCTAAGTAGGATAACTTTACACAGCATGACATCATGGAGGATTTAGTTTTGACTGACAGCTACAATGATGGGGTTTCTAATGCTTTGGAGCATAAGATTGATAAACTATTTTATTAGAAGGGAGAAGGAAATTGTAGTTTTGCAATGCCTCTACTTATCTTCTAGTACTCCAAGGCATTAGAAAATATGGCTAATCTTGAAAAATAGAAGCTGAGTCATTCTCTCAATTCATTTTTAGAATATTCTCTTACCTTCCATGGGACTAGTTTTATTCTAATAAGTAGTGTGGATAAATTGACAAAAGGCTTTGATGTGACTGCAAATGGAGTGCTATTACCTAATACGACCTGTTATTTCCACATATATTTCTCATGTCTAGAGAGAGCAAGGGTGGTTTAGTATATGATTCATCTACCCATTATTGCACAGGGCTAGAAACAGTGGCACTTGTATTGTTTGCTTGGCCGTCCAATTACATACAAAGAAAGATTTCTGAGGAACCAATAGAGAAACTTATCATGTTAAAGCATGTCGCAGAAATTGGAGTAGTGTGCTGAAGTCAGCTCTCCTACACCTGCCTACATTTTCTTCCTTTTAGGGTTTACTATCTGCAGCTCTGAGAACTTTTTAGTATTATGGAAGAAACTGGCCAAAATTGTACAATTCTACTTGTTACCCATGAAAGTGTGGTGTCCCTTTTGGGTATTCTCTGTGAGACATGAGGCTTTTTCACCCTATCATTTTTTTGTTCTCTTCAACTTAATATGATACTGTCTAATTTTTGTCTACAAATTTCATACTAAGAATATTGAAACACCAAGAAGAAATTGGGATGAACTATGATAACATGTGTTTCAGCTAACACAATATAGTTAGAGCTAAATGGACTTTATCTTCATTACGTAAAATTTGGAAATTAATTCCTCACATGGTTGGTATCATGATGCATTAGTTCGGCCAAGAAAGTACATTTAAATATGTTGAAAGAATAAGCACATTTATACACTTAATAGTTATCTCAATCACTCTCACAATTGTCAAAGGTTAGCTTGATAATTTTTAAGCAAAAGAAACAAGGGGAAGAAACTAATATGATGAGTACATAAGTTGATGGAAACTTGAAAGCTTGTGTTAAAGATTTTCCATTGACTTCCAACAAAGTAACAAGTATAAATAGCAAAGGAGTTTGAAGTTTGCCCAAAAGTTATGTAGATAAAATCTTGCAAATATAAACACAAGCTTGACCTTGGATGGGTTTGGACGCACCAGCCCATACACATTTTTGGCTCCCATTAGGGGGGATAGTATCATCAAATGACCAAGACTCAATTTCACTTGTGATTCAGTATCAAAATTTCCCACCAAAAGTACATATCCCAAAAAATCACAAAATATTACTCTAAGAAGTGTAGGAATAGCTCTAGGCATTCTATCAATATCCAATGATATTGATATTTCCATGTGCACATTAAAATGGTGGAAATATATGTTTAATGGAAAGACTCCCTTGATGGTAATAGACTCTTAAAAGAAAACCAAGCAAGTCTATAGTCCTACCAAAGGCATGCCAAAGAATCCTAAACGAAGTCTTGGTTCAATATGGTTTTTAATGCACAAAGGGAATCATTTGGAGTGACAATCAAATCTTCCTTTTGATTGAACGTATTATAAATGTTTATTTTCATGCTTTAGGTTGTGCATTTTCAAGGGGAAAAAAAAAGACTCAAGGATGGAGTATACACGGCAAAGATCTATAGCTTGTTGAGTGCAGAGGATCCACAAAGGCCATTAGCAAAGCTCACAGAGATCCTAACAGAGGCTTTACATATAGCTGCAGCGATGGCCTTCCCACACACGCAGCCCACAGTACGACCACTGCCTGGGAGCATGCCCCAGAATAGTTGGTATGATGATGACTATAGGGAGCTCAGGGCCCGGCTACAGAGAGAGGTGGCCACAGGTGTTACTACATATAGATAGTCACGCATCATCTTCCGATCCCTCATTCGGCAGAAGAATAGAACATTCTTAGCTCGGCTGGAGAGAGACATCTATCAGTTGTTTTTGAGTCAGGATTCTGGGGAGGCCTGGAGATTGTAGCCTCCCTCTACACAGTACCAGAGCAGCCACCACTACCCAACCCTCTAGAGCCTTGTCCACCCACTTCTACCTTCTTCACAGCAGAGATGGTGAGGAGGGCCATCAACAAATTGCATACAGGGAGGGCACAGGATTATGAGGGCATTGTAGCCGAGCATTTCATACATGCTAGAGATATGATTGCAGACTTGCTAGCTCTCACGTTTAATAGAGCCATGTGTGAGGGGTTTCCTGGGACTTGGAGTACTTCCACGATTGTGCTGGTACTCAAGTCTGAAGATCCAAGCTTGCTGCCGACTAACTACCGCACCATTATGATTGGTCACTTGCTTACTGTTCGCCGCCACCTCGCTATGCTGGCCCGCCTCCCTCTCCGCTAGGCTCTGTGCCCCCCTTTCCCCACCCACCCTTGCTCAGGCCCCCAAGGCAGCAACATAACTCTCTCTCTCTCTCTCTCTCTCTCTCTCTCTCTCTCTCTCTCTCTCTCTCTTCCAAGTGATGTAATTTATGGATATATTATGAGAGTAGTCATTGTAATAGCATTAGGCCTCTTATAAGCCTAAAGTGCTCGGCCGGCCACAGTTTAACTGAGTGTGAATGCTTGTGGCCCATGAATATAAGTGAATACCTCCTCTCATAATACAAAGAACTCTCCCATTCTGCAATAGTCTTGCTCTTCCTAATCCTCTTGCTAATCTCTCTCTAATCCATGCTAGTGAATGTGTGTGAGTGAAGTGAGGTGAGAGGAGGGACGAGTACACGTATTGCAATGCGGCAGTGTGACAACGCTTGTGGGAGGCACGGTGAAATTGCTTCTCAAGGAGTTGTAGAGCTTGGAGACCTCAAGGGTTACGAGTTCATTCATTAGAAAGATCCTCATCACGATAGTTGTAGTTCACCAGGTAATCTTCTTGTTAGATGTGTTCGAAGGGGGTTTTGAGATTTTTGGTGTTGTTGTCGGGGAATCATCCCTTGGATTTTTTCATCGTTTTTCTCCACTCTACGCATCACCCATTGCCCATTGTTTTTATTAATGATTCCCCCTGAAAAAGATGTGGTTTTTATGGAGATTTGTGTGTGATTGTGTGAGAAATAGCTTTCTTTTTTGCCTTTTGAAAGAATGTTTTTTTTGGCTTAAATGTGTTGTTTTGTTAGTTTAAATCTAGTTTTTAGTGTTTATTAAGTGTGCACATAGAGTGTGTTAGGTTTAGTTTGCATACATTGCATTGTTTTTTTAGTTTGCATACATTGCATCAAACAATGCAATGTATTGTAATTTTATGATTTTTAGCTCTCTTTAGAGTAAAACATAGAGCTAAAATCATTAATTTTTGTTTGATTTGTGTGTTTTTGGTTTGATTTGTATGCATTAGAGTGTTAGCAAGTATTAGGAGTAGCTTAATTATTTCAATTTTTTCTCAAAAATATTAAAAAAAACTTTTGAAATCGACTAATCTTCCTTAATTGACTGGTTTTTGTCATTAAGGGGTGATTAGTCCAATTCAAGAGGAAAAAAAACTAGAAAATGTGTTTTTTTAGGTCAAAATTAATCATGTAAGACGTCAAAATTAACCATGTAAGAGGTTAAAATTAGTGTTTCGGAGTGTTTTGAGAGTATCTAGATCCATCAAAACACCTAATTACATCAATTGGAGGAATTTTCCTCCCTTTTGCTTAATTTTGCATAAAGAGAAGAGACTAAAATTAAGAGTTTAATTAGTCTCTAATTATGGACTAATTTATACATTAGTTGATGCACATAGCTTAGCAATTTCATGTCCTATCCAATGATGTGCTCACTGGTGTGAATTAATTAGTGATTTCATGGTTAATTTAGAGCTCTTACTTAGTCTAAAAGGAGAAAAGATTAAAGGAATGATTAATCTTTGATTAACTTCTAAGTACTTTTTTCCATAGCTCATTAGTGAGTATTGAATGAAAAGATGCCAATGAGTTGTCAATTTGTCCATTTTGGGAAGTCATTTATGAAGCGTGTAAGGGGGTGTCATAAAAGTGCGCTTTTTTATTCCCACTTATCTTTTTGGGAAAATGCCCATATCTCTCCAATTTAAAATTTAAAAAATATTCCTCCACACAAGGAAATTCGAATTTCCTACTAGACTCCAAATCCATGAAACACCTAGTTCACATTGTGAACCGCATCTGCTAGTTCACATCATGAACCAGGGCCCCACAGGTAAAAAAAATAATCCATGAACTACCTAGTTCACGTCGTGAAACATGCCCACGTGAAAAAATAATAATAATTAAATTTAATTAAATCCGTGAGATCCATTTCATGTCGTGAATTACACCTGCCAGTTTACGTCTCATGAAACAGGTCCGTGGACCAAAAATAAGTAAATTTAATTAAATCCGTGAGATCCATTTCACGGCGTGAATCGCACCTGCTAGTTCACGTGTCGTGAAACAAGTCTATGGAAAAAAAAAGGTGCCTAGAAAATAGCCCTATTTGGAGGCTCATATCTCTTAGACCATGAGTCCAATGAATGCATTCTAATGCTCATTGGAAAGCCAGCATCGAGCTCTTTAAAATTGGTCTTGAGCATCCGAGGGCAAAATCCATCGTTTCAGATTTTGACTAGCAGCCTCAAAATTTGACCTGAAAATTCAAGCAAAAAACAGACCTTAAAAGCACTTAAAAATGCCTAAAATAGCCCGAAAAAGATCGCGTATCATATTCGGGCTACTTTTTGAGTGACTAAACCAAGAAATCACAAAAAAATCAAAGAGTCAAAGTTGTACTCCAAAAATACTACAACTCTCTCATACAACATTTTTTCACGCCTTATGGAACACATCCAAAAACGAGCTGCAAAACAAGAAAAATCTTTCCCGAAAAAAATTCATCTTAAGGTTGATGGAAAATAGGTTTAAGACCTCCTCTTCCATCTGGGATGCTACTCGCATGCACGTTTTTTGAAAAAGTTCATCCTAGGTGTTTACATGCGGTTTTAAGACAACTTCTATCTGGGACACTAGTGGTACGTACTTTTTTTGAAAAAATATCTCTAAGAGGTTGTTTACGTGCGCTTAACGCCTAAGCTAATCAAGGCAAACGGACACTCATTTGACCCAGAGAAGAGTGCGCCAAACCTCCTGAAGAAAACCTAAAAAGCAAAAAAAAAAACACGTGTACTTGCTCATTAAGGAGTAATTGGCAACATCAAGATATGGAAACGATAGAGGGATTATGTGGACTCACACCCAGACTGAACCCAATGGCTAATATCTTCGAGCCGTTGAGATCCATGCCCAAATGCATCTCCCAATATCACTTGCCATGCTGACAATAAGTGTGTCATCGGGTTTTACATCCCCTGTCACATCAATCCCTCCGGGATTTGGCCCCTTGCCTTGCACTACCACAAGACCTAAACCTTTAGAAGGACTAGGAACCAACCCTTTGCAACCCCTAAATGACAAAACCTTGGACATATTGACTAATCTAGGAAGGGGGGTTGCCCAAGAACTAAATGAGGTCCTAACCACATTAGCACCAGTGATACTTTGCAAGCTATATGTGAACGATGTGGCATCGATCATATATTCCAAGATTGCCCAAGGCAAGTTGCTTCAATGCAACTTGTCTCGTAAAATATATCTCTTAACATCTTGAGTGTGCAAAACGGGTAATTGTCCACAGTACCCTTGAAAGTGATTAGAGACTTGCAAGCCAAGGCACAAGAAATAGTCAAAAATAATACAAAAGAACACACTTCAAAATGAGTAGAAGAGCATGTTTTAAAAAAGAAACCAAAAGAGGAAGCACAACCTTCTAAATCCAAGAAAAACAAGGGCCAACAAACTGTCAAAACCAAGGTTAAAATAAAGGACAAGGAAAAGAAGCCTGTGCCAGTCCTAACCCCAAAAGAGCCAAAAGCTACACATGATGTAGAAGCATCCACCTCAAAGGCTACCACTCAAACCACAAAACCCACGGGTAAGACAGAGAACAAAAAAGCAAAAAAAGAAAGTTAATTCTCGTCGCATGGGCAAACATAATGAAAACTTGATAATCCAAGGAGGTCAGAAGATGAAAAAAGTTATAGTGCATCACTTAGTGAGGAGGAAACAAGTTATGACTCGTCACTCAATGCACCTCACAGTCCAATCAAGAAACTAGAACCCATCCAACCACCCCAAATTGAAAATCATGATCACATGATATATGAGGAACGCAAAAAGCAAGCTCATGAGAGCATGCTTAGCATTGTTGAGTGTCATACAAGATCACCGGTTATGAGTGAACCTCATAATGTCAAACCTAAAAAAGTAACCAAATACAAAAACCGGAGGACGATCACTTCCCCTTTAAAGAGGAAGATATACTCTCTACAGAAATAAACTGAAGTTTGCACGAATACTGTGCAGTTGAAAAAACATGTAAGGAATTCGATAATTCCCTTATGAAATTTAAGCAATCTCTCTTATCCTCATTTGGAGGAGTTCTCTTCTCTTGTGGGGTGGTGAAGCTAGCATAGCTTCACCCCTTGCACCTTTAAAAGCTAAACATGAGTTATACCAAGATATCAAGAGTTACATAGAACAGAAGTGTAAGGATTCGCAAGCTTCCAAACAGACCTTAGTTAAAGTTGTAAAAGGACCGAGTGTACCATTGTACACATTCGACACTCTTGAAAAAGCTGAGAGCCAAGAAGAGGATGAAAGTCCAGGGAAGGATTACTAAGTGAGGCATGTATTAGGGTTTGTGTCAATTTATAAATAATGCAAATTTAAGTAGCAAAGAGAGCATAAAAATACTCTAAACAAATCTAAGCGATGCACCTTGGTAAATCACATCATTCCCTCTACTGATTTTAATGTGCTTCGTTCATCAAATCTCTCCCACAAAGCTGTACGAATGGCAGCTTATTTTTTACTTTTTAGCAAAGATCTCTTATAGATCAAAACCACCAAGTTTCTTGTTGTAGCACATATCTCTTATAGGTCAAGTAGCAACACATCTAATGCTAGCATTGCTTGATAGCTTTAATGCAACTTATTTAGCTAAATGTCACGTGCCTCTCCATATTCAACAAGGAAAAGCACTAACAACAATATTTTGACATTTTCTTATATGTAGATCATTGAAAAGCTTGAATCTAGAATTCTCCATTTCCAACCACAATCATTGATTTAATTTTCCCCACAAGCTAAAACAAACTCAACATCTACCTCTATTAATCATGTCAATGTAGCCATACTACACTGATAGCATCAAGAACTCCTACAATAGTGATGATTAGCACTCTCCACAATGAACTCAACATCTCTCTCTATTAATCATGTCAATGTAGCCATACTACATTGATAGCATCAATAACTCCTACAATAGTGATGATTAGCACTCTCCACAATGAACTCAACATCTCTCTCTATTAATCATGTCATTGTGGCCATACTACACTAATAGCAACAATAACTCCTATAACCAGTGATGATTGGCACTCTCCACAACAATGCATTATCCATTCTCTTGTAAACACAAATAGTTGTAGTGTCTCTCATCAACATGTGGCTTGTTCTTCTCTACACTCAATAGCAACTTCATCCCAATATATATAATGGCATTAGCAACATTGCTAGATTTGTAAGAAATCTTCTCCCTTTATTTTTATATAAACAATGACCCTAAGGTTCCTTAGGGACTATGTGTGAAGGGTTTTTTGAGCTCATCAAAATAAAATATGAGTCACGTGCCTTTCAAAACTTTTGGTATAAAAACATATGTGAGTCACACGTTCTTCAAAACTCTTAGTTTAAAAACATAGGGGCGTTCAAGCCTATACACTTGATAGCCATGTCAACCTCACCATCATTAACAAAAGAAATTTCATTAAAGATGGGCCTCATCAAGGTCTTGTGTGACCAACTTCCACATCATTGGAAAAATCTCCATGGGCATGATTTATATCAACATTTTATTTCCACTAAAAACTTCCACATTAGAAAAATCTCCATGGTTATGATCTATATCAACATTTTATTTCCACTAAAAACTTTGCAATAAATGTTTGTTTATATATGTATAAAAAAAATAGTGGAATATATCAAATTTTTAATTACAATGGGTCACATGTGTTCTCTCAAATTTGTCATAAGTAGGTAAGTGTTCTAAGGGCATGGATCAAACCCTTTGTATCCTATTAATGGTATCCCATTTTCCATGAGGATGAACAATGGAACATCCTTGTCCATGAGGATGGAAAAGTTTGGGGAAGATCCAACCTTCAAATGTAACTCTTTGAGACTACTTAGTTTAGAGTACAATGCAAGTGTTAAGGAACTCCATCACCAAGGGGAAGAATGGTGATGAACATTGTGGTCAAGGGGAGTAGAGTCCTTGTATGCAATCCTAGAAGCTTGGTACAAGGGTGGTGTCAAGGAACTCCATCACCAAGGGGGAGTATGGTGATGACTATTATGTACTAGAGGAATAGAGTCCTTGCATGTAAAGGTCTAAAATGCCTAACATTATTTGAAGTTTGTTGTTTTGTTACAAAACTTGATATTTAAAAGCAAGTAGGTGCCTCATTTATAAGAGAAGATAATTAACCATTAAGCATAAGGAAAATATAGAAAACTATTGGCATTCAACACCTAAAAGTAAATCCCAAAATGTATGTGGATGGTGAGAAAGAGATACATGGGTAGTACTATGGATATGCATGTTGCATGATGCTTTTTGAAATTTGTAAGACCTTTAAAGCTACATAAAAGATGATGTTCACAAACTTCAAAACAAAGATAAAAGAGTTTTATGGGGGATTTCTTACTTGATTTGCATGTGCAATCTAATTATTTAAATTGATTTGGCATTCTGATGTGACAATGGAGTGAGAATGTGATGGATGAGCTAGTGTACTCACATAGGGAAGACCCAATGACACATGCTTCGGCAAGGCTAAGGTAAGATCTTGACTTGAACACAACCACTTCATCCTTGCCATCAAGCTAAATTGTAGCTTCACAAAAATTTACCCTCATTTGTATAGAATTTGTAAAATATTATGACACCACCTCCACTTTTCATGTAAGGATTGGTCATTGTTAGGTTCATTTTTCTCCCTTATATCTAACATTATTTATATGTGCTCCATTTGGAGGCACTCTATAGTGACCAAGGGTGCCTACAATGTGACTGTGGTTACAGCCTAGACCATTCTCCTTGGACTAGTCTAGGAGATCCTCCTTGGAACATCCTTATTGGACCAATGTAGCTGAAACATCCTTATTGGACTAGTGCAAGGCCATCCACCTCTTGATTGGAACGGATCCCTAAGAACCTCCAAAAGCATAAGGCTCATGTGTTATTGAAGGCACCACACATTGATTGGCATCTTCCCACCACTGATGTACCTTTGGACCAAAGATGGAGGAATCTCACCAAATGGCATCCTCTAGCAGCAGTGAGATTCACTAGAGCATTTAAAGATGCATCAAAGGAACCAAGGGATTGAACTCTTCATGCCACACACCTTTAGCTCGTCCTCTTTGTCATCATTGTCATTGTCATTCTATCCTATGGACTTCCACCTCACTATGACCATGTGCATGGTTCAGTGTGGGGTTGTAACGTCATGTGGAAGTGATACAATAGATTAGGTCTTATTCGCATTTGTTCTATCTCTTCATCCAATTCTGTTTAAGTGTCCTTGTGTTGTGTGTGAGTTGAGGACTCTAGGACATATTGGCTAGAGTAGAACCACTACTCTCGTAGTAGTGTGTTAGGAAACTAACCCTACTACAGGTACACTAAAATTTGACATGCGCAATGGGGCACTCAAAACTTAGAGTCCTAGTTCACCCTTATCTCTTTGTGTCCTATGTATGCTCACCAATACATGCTCATGTGGTAGTTTGGTCAACCCATCCAAGAGTCCTCTCTCAATATGTTGTTATAGTTGGAAGAGGTTTAATTACATACCACCTAGGGATCCCCTTCCACCCTTTCTTATAGCAACCAACCTTAGTAATCCCACCTTCAATAACAATGCTAGAGGCCAAGCCAACCCTCTTGGCATGAAACCCCTTTTCCACAGTTCTGGGTCGGGTCAATGTCAAGCTTCCAACTTTCAAAGTGTCCTCCATTGAAGATGTAGTTGGCCACATCCAGTGGTTCATCTCTATATGCAAGAGCCGAGGCCTTGAGCTTGGGAGGATGATTTCTCGGTACTCTTCCCATCCACTCTAAGAGGCTCTACTGCAACAGACAATTTCCAACATACCACTTTGCAAACTAGGCCACCTTGAAGAAAACCTCCCGCACCTTTCATCCTCGTAACTATGAGGACTGCATTCTCCAGGAGCTAGGGAACTTGCAACTTCTACCAAAGGAGAGGGTGTTAGAACTAATGACATGTACCATAATGTTGGCGGCCTGCCTTACCAACGTACCTGGGTGATTTTACGATGTGTCAATGGGTGACATAGGCCTTACCCAAGACCACCCAATAGAAGATTTGAGGAAGCATGCCAACACCAACCACCTTGCTAGAGTTCCAAGAGCTAGCTTTTCAATTAGAGAATGCACGCCTAATGTTCAAAATGTTGGAGACAACACATGTTCTCTAGCCATTTATCATTGTGTACAGGTTCCAAAGTCAAAGGGTAGCTTACGTGTGAACACTCCTTATGAGTTTACTAGTATCTGTAAGTGTGCTTATGTGTGTGAACCCACCCTTGGGTGGATAAGATATTATGTGTGTGTAAAGTAAGAAATGATGTGAATGGCCATGCCATGTGTCATTCACCTAGTTGGTTTGATTGAGTCAAAAGATAAGGCTACTTGCCTATGAAAGCATGTACTTGGTGGAGCCTTCATGTACATCAATCTAATTTTCATTAAGTCGTGTAATCTAATCCTCCTTGAGTCGTGCAATCTTCAGCATTATCATCTCTCTCTCTCTCTCTCTCTCTCTCTCTCTCTCTCTCTCTCTCTCTCGTCTTGTGTTCGAATCTCACTCCCGTCTCGGATAGATCATATTTTGTCTCTTGGGATTGTTCCTACGACGTTAAAAAGGGCTTCTTCTTCTTCTTCTTCTTCTTCTTCTTCTCTCTCTCTCTCTCTCTCTCTCTCTCTCTCTCTCTCTCTTCCTTTCACTCTTCATGGATCTCTTTGATCCTCCCTATCTGGTTGCTCTCTCCTTGGATACCTTCATTGCCAACATGGTACCAGAGCAAGTTAGGATTATGCATGGAGCTGATTGTTGTGCCCACCATCAATAGAAGCCACCACATTACTATCATCAACAACATCTACATCATCATGTTCCAATCTCTCCTACACACAATGTGCCTGTGCTTCACCCCCACTGGCAATGACACTACTTCTCCTCACTTCCACAGTGGAAAAACTTTCAAAAACAACTGATGGGGCGAGGACTACAACTACGTTATAGTACCCATCACCCCAGATTTTGCCACATGTGCTTACATCTGCTCCCACCTACAGTAGTTGAGCCACGACTCAGTGTTGTTAATCGTGCTGTTAATCTCAAAATTCCTCGCTGTGCTACTTCAATTAATCTCCTATGTATTGCAGACAACCAATCTGTGTCGTTGCCTTCTACACACGTTGTCCCTTACAGTACAACTACCTTCCCTTCAATTGTACGAGCAACCACAACTATGACATTGTCTGCATGCACCAATGTCTTCTTTGGCTTGACTCCATGTGCCCAACACCGACATACTGGTCATCGTCCTCACGTTGTAGCTCCAAAGGTTACCTACCTTTGACATAGCCACCAACATTGTCTCTTGAGATTACGAGCTCGATGACAACTGAAGGCGCATGATATGTGCTAGCATGGTTGACAGTAGAATGTGTGTGGCAATAAATGGCCATGTCTAGCTGGCCACAATGTGTGGACATTAGTTAGGGTTATTTGGTGTGTGAACACAACACATGTATTGTGTGGTTGTGTAGTCTTCTTCTATTATGCATTAACATCATTCTATTAGGGTTTGCTCGTGTATGTGTATTCTCTCTCACTATGTGTCTTTTATCATGGTATCAGAGCCTGGTGCTCTCTATTAGGGTTTTGTGAGTGAGTGAAGAAGAGGAAAATTCTGTTTTTGGAGCTATCCATTGGAGCTTGGAGCTTGGAGCAAAGAGAAGCTTGGAGAACACACCTACTCAACATATGTGAAAGCTAAGGATTATGGGTAAGCAAAGCCAAACACCCTTGAGCAGATTGCATGCGATTTGACACAAGCAAAGCAAGATTTGAGTTGCCCAAAAAGAAAGTGGAATTTCTAGTTTTTGCAAGCATTAATGGAAAGCTTGAGTATTTGAATGCAAAGAGGCAAATGCATGTAGTAGGTGAAGGACACATGTATGTGAATGCAATAGCAACTCATATGCAAACCCTAACTTGATTTTGTAGCAAATCTATGCATTGAACAAGATAAAAAATCACTCTTTTGGAAGCTTCACAAAACTAGAGAGTATATGCTCCAAATCGATGCCATTGGAGGTGTTTATTGTACAAATTAGAAGCATTGAAGTGTTTGCAGCATAGCTAGGACCAAAGCTAAGTCATATATGCACTCATTGATTATTAACAAGCTTCCAAAATTCCCCTAGGAGCAGGTGGCGTTGAATCTATTGTGCGTTGGAGAAGATTTTTATAATTTTACACATTGATGTGGAGAAGCTCTTGAAACATTTAGTTGAGTGCATTGAGTAATAAGGAGCTGATTTGGAGCAGATTAGCAAAGTGATTAACCTATAATTAGTGAACAAAGCATCACTAAAACACTAATTACTCTCTCCACTTTCATAATTGGTCTAATTCCTCGCATATAGAGTTAGAGGACATTGATACGAAGCTAATGAATGCCTGGGCCTTGAATTTGGATCTCATTTGAAGCAATTAGAGCAAGATTAGTGACTATTAATCACTGTTTACAAGTTTACATCAAAACAGAGACAACTTTTGGCAAGTGTTTGGCATCATGTAATGAGCTCGGATGATTTTCATATGGATTACGGAGGATGTATGGATGTCAATGTATATGTTCTACACTTGATTTGATCATTTCCCAGTGATTTGAAGGATTGGAAGGCTCGGCAAAACCCTTCACAATAGGGCATAGTGGACTGTTCGTACATAGTTGAGCTCAAATGCTACTTAGGTGAACTTGTATGCATAGTACAGCTAATTGAAGTGTTTTAGAAAGTGGAGGACTATTTCGGATGCGTTTCTCAGATTTTGTGACCGGCGCCAAGTCGTTTTCAGCTTATGCAAAAAGTGGTTTTGAGTCCTGGAGTTTGTTGCCATAAAAAATGTGGGATGTGTGGACAGCATTAGTGCTAAGTATATATATGTATGTGTGTGTCTGAGTTGACTGTTGGAAATACTCAGTGAACATTTTGCTTAGCAAAATGAGTGACAATCCAGACAAGATTGTTGGTGAAAACCTTGATAGACACTTCTTCCACATTTGGAAGTATCGTATGACAAATTTCCTTAAAGGCAAAGGGCTTTGGCATTTGGTGAGACAGGTGAGGAGATGGAGCCAAGGGTTCCCCTAGTGAATGATGTAACACCCGCCCAGCTTACAGCACATCGGAATTGGATAGAGATGGCCTTCAAAGTGTTCCATTATTTTTCGATTTGTGTGACAAATACTATGTTATGTCATATTGAGGACACACATAATCTCAAGGATGCATGGGATACTTTGGTGAAGTATGATCAACTACAACACCAAAGAAGATGCAATTGAAGCAAAAGATACATGGTGTGACTCGAAACAACAGGAGCGTAAATGATTATGTGCAGGCGATCAAAGAATGTTCTGATGCACTAGCATCTATTGGTGCCCCCATGGATGATGATGATTTGGTAGCCATTACATTGAATGGTTTAGGTAAGGATTACAAAGCATTTGAAACCTCTATTAGGGTTAGAACTGGAGACTCCCCAAGTTTTGATGAGTTGATCTCTTTGCTTATTTTGGAGGAGATGAAACTTGGTTTAGGGGCTTCATCTAGTACTGGTGAACATGCAAGGGATCAAGCATATTATACTTACAGCAGTGCTAGGGGCAGGGGGAGATCTAGTCCGAGAGGACGTATAGGTGGACGTGATTGGCAGGATAGGTCACCACAGTCTCAACAGAATTTTCAGGCACCATTTGGTGCTAGAGGTGGTCGTGGTTATGCACCTCAAAGAGGTCGAGGTAATGCTAGTGGAAGAGGTCATTAATAAGGCCAACAATCATCTATGCAGAATGCAGAATGCTATTATTGTGGAAAGTTTGGTCACATGGCTTGTGACTGTTATCACAATCAGAATGATTTGAGAGGGGGTAGAGTACATGGTGGTAATTTTGCATCCAGTAGTCATGATGGTAGTGTAAATCACTTGTTTGCAATGAAGCAGTAGGTTCCATGATGACACATGGAGATAGTGATGATACATGGTATATTGATATGTCAAATCATATAACTTGCCATGGTGTGGTTTGAGCACATGAAACCAATAGATGAAAAAGGATATGTGGAGACAGATGATGACACTCACCATGCTATCACTCATGCTGGGAGTGTGCCATTGGTGATGCACAATGGTGAGGTGAAGTCTATGTTAGATGTTTTGTATTCGAGCCCAACAAAGAATAAGGTTTTATTGCTTTAAAGCTTAAAACCTTAATGCTAAAGGTCTAAGTGGGTCTTTTTAAGAGACAATTTATGTGGGTTATCTTGTGGAGCTTTTCGAAGCATATATGGGGTCTTCAATTACTTTTGCCTTGTCAAAAGTAGCTTTTACAATGCAAGCGAGTCATCATCAGATTCATCTTCATCGGACGAGGGTGTCATCGACATCTTCCATGCTTGGGCCCCAAGCCATAGTTCCATGGAAACGTCGTTGGAAAAAGACTTGTCATCACATCACGACATTAAACCGAGGGGCGATTCCTCTTCCTCGAATAAAACTCTCCTTTTAATGTATGTGTGGGGTACTCTACCCGAATTAAATCTAAAACAAGATGTAATAATAATTGTGTGTGTGTTAGTCTTTTCTTTTATGTGTTAAATTAATAATGCTCCAAATCTTTTAGGCTATCCTTGCTACCAAGGACCTCTTGGTTTGACATTTGATAGTAGGCAACCTCCAACCAGGATTTGTATCAATCCTAAGGGGTTTAGAGCATTTTTTGTATCCAGATTTGTATCAATCTAGAACATCTGAGTATCCAGATTAGTACATATATTGTATCTTGATTTATATCAACCTAGAACATCTATGAATCTAGATCTATATCATTCTCTAGGTATTTGAACATATGTTGTAGGGGGGTTTGTTGGAGACAACACATGTTCTCTAGTCATTTATCATTGTATGGATTCCAAAGTCAAAGGGTAGGTTATAGCCAAAGTGTATAACTATGTGTGAACACTCCTTATGAGTGTACTAGTATATGTAAGTGTGCTTATATGTGTGAACCCACCCTTAGGTGGATAAGATATTATGTGTGTGTAAAGTAAGCAATGATGTCAATGGCCATGCCTTGTGTCATTCACCTTATTGGTTTGATTGAGTTAACAGATAAGGCTACTTGCTTACAAAAGCATGTACTTGTGGGTGGAGCTTCCATATACACCAATATAATCTTCATTGAGTCATGCAATCTTGAGCATTATCACATCTCTCTCTCTCTCTCTCTCTCTCTCTCTCTCTCTCTCTCTCTCCCTCTCCCTCTCCTAGCTGGTTGTTCTCTCCTTGGATACCTTCATCGCCACCCCAACACAAAAGTGAGGTGAGCTCAGCACCTTCTCCAACCACATCACTAGATGACCCAGTGACTCAGCTGAAGAGGGAACTGTAGGCTCTAAAACTAAGTCAGAAGTACCATAATGAAGAGAGCACACTACTCGAGCTTTAAAAAGAGATTGAAGAATTAAAGAACCAGTAAAAGGCTAAGAAGGGGTTGTGGTGTGAAATATGCCAGTCTCCAAGACACACTATTAATGAGTGCTTCTTCTACGAGGAGGGTGGGCATAAAGATTAAGATTATTACTATTTGAAGGGATTCTTCCAACTTCATCACTAGAAAACACCAAATCTTGTAGTAGCAGGTTCCAACCCTAGCCACTATGCCACAACTTCCTTCCAAGTTGTCACACCTTCCCTCTGCCAACCTTCTCCTTAGATGACTTACCTTCCACCACTCATCCCCAATCCACCACCACCCACAACCATGGCAGCTTCTCCCACCAATAACCCTACTCATCCCCCTTCACCCCATAATTGGCGAGTAATGTGTTACAGATGCGGGGAGAATGGTCACTACCAAAGCCACCGGTGCCCCCAACCTAAAGGAACACCACCATCTTGGCATTGCTCGAAATTTAAGGATCATTATAAATGGGATTTCCCAAGCAATGAGCATCCACCTCAATGGACTTCTTTCCAAGGAGTCCCAGCCACCCACTTGGTCTCAGTGGGAACTTCACCAACCAATTCCTCCACTTCTTTCCCACTTGGTCTCAGTGGGAACTTCACCAACCAATTCCTCCACTTCCCCATCTTATCCCACTCTTGGAGTGCCCCCCACTCCCATACCATTCTAGGTGTGAACCTGCCGCGACAATAGCCATAGTGGCTGATCTATGCGTAGAAGAAGGCCATGCCAAATGCAAACCCTTTGGAGGATGACCAAGAAGGCCATACCGAATGCAAACCCTCTAGAGGATGACCAAGAAGATGCCACTATCCCAGTCCCCCACATCATAGATCACTCCTTCTTACAAGCTTTCAGGAAACTCCATGGCCTTCCTCCAGCATCTAGCAAACCAAATTTGTCTTCCTTCTAGAAACCCAAGCCCTAGTAACCAACCTTCTCCATTCACAATCTGCTAAGGGATTGTTAGGTGGTGAGATGAACCTTTTTTATCTTCTGCAAATGAGCCTCGGCATATGATAACAACTCAGTGCCCTCCTGGAGGAGCAAGACTATACCCCACCAAATTTGAGTGGTGGGCCATCTGTTCTTGAGGGTGAACGCATTGCGAGATGCATGGGTATCAACCATATGAACCCCTCTCTCATAGATTAATGGAGTCCTCATCTAATTGCAGAAATCAATGGTACTATACTATCAGGGTGAACACATTGAGGGATGCATGGGTATCAGCCGCACAAACCCCTCTCTCATAGATTATCGGAGTCCCCATCTAATTGTGGAAATCAATGGCTCTTCTATCAGGGAAAATAGTTAATGGTGGTTCTAGGGTAAATCTCATGCCTGAATTCTCATTCCGTGCAATGCATCTCTAGCTAGACCTACCAACTTCTGTGTCATGATGGCTAACCAACAGGAGGTGACTCCCATAGGCTTAGTGAAAGGTGTCACTACGGTGATCCAAGGAACTCCGTTATTACTACAAAGGGTGATACAAAGGGGCTTAGTCATTACTAATTGGGTGACTATGGCTCAAAAGGATATGAGTTTTTCATGATTGGGGGTCTAACCGTTTGTGGATCCTCAGGAGCATGGCCCCTAGGAGCTGAAGCTAGAAGAAAGTTTGGATCAAGGGATCTGTGCTGCCACATTAGCCCTCACATCTTTTGCAACCCTTCTCCTCTGACATTCTAGCTCAACTCACACAAAGGCATTATCTCCCACAGTGATGACTCAGAACTCCGTAATTAGCTTCAAGCAATAGAAGGTCTAACATCCTACATGGTGGACATCATGGAGGTACCAGCAAACCACTATGAGGTAGTGGATCTAGGAGAGCCTGTCATGAACCACTAGATGGGAAAGAGATACACAAAACCACTCCTAGGTAAGGCTTCAGAGTGTTCCACCCACTGGTCTTAAGCCTTGGCTGCAACAACACAAGCCGACATCAGTGGAGGAACCTGCCCATTTTGATAGGCTCACTCTTGGAAGGAAGAACAATATGACAACTTCCCAATCTACTAATAGCCAACCCATGACCCCTCTCTCCTCTCCAAGGCTACTGATACAAGAGAACCCCTTCCTCTTTCCTCTTATTCAAGATTCGATATGTGAATTCAACCTTGGCATGGCGGATGATCCACGACCTATCCTACTGGTATCCTAGTTGTGGGACCTCTTGACCCTGCTAGACCAAGCTACCACCTTCTAAGTCTTACAAGGATATATTTGCATGGACTTGTAAGGATCTAGATGGTTTTCTAGCTAACATTGGTGTCCACACTATACCTCTCTAGGAAGGCACTAGACTAATCCGAGGGTGAGTTACAAGCTTAATCCAAAATATGATGAGGCAGTCAAGGTGGAGTTGGAGAAGATGGAGGCAGCTCACATCATCTCACATGTGGAACAATCAGAATGGCTCTCTCCTATGGTCATCTCTCCTAAGAAGAAGACTAACAAGATCCAGGTGTGCGTGGATTTTTGACCCGTCAACAAAGCCACTATTGATGGGATTTGGTCTTCCATTCATGGATAGGGTCCTAGAGGATGTTGCCAAGCATGCTATGTATCGATCATGGACAAGTTCAGCATGTACAACCAAGTAACCATGCACCCGGACAATTTCTCCAATATTTCCTTTGTCACCTAGTGGGGCACCTACATCTACTAAGATGCCCTTTGGATTGTGCAATGCTGCACCCACCTTCCAACGGATTGTCACTAACATTTTCAGAGAGTACCTCCTTGCCTTTCTTTGCAGTGTCATAGTAGATGACTTTTCTAAGTTCACAAGTACTCAAATCACCACCCGCATAGAGGCCTTTGTGGAACACCTTACCCGGTTGACTCTAGTATTTAACAAGTGTTGTTCCTCCCGCCTATGCCTCAATCCCTTCACGTCTCATTTTTTGGTTGTCTAGGGTACACTCCTATTTCATGTCATCTCTGCTAAAGGCCTAGCTCCTGACCTTGACAAGATTTCTGCCATCCTTAGGTTCCCCCCACTCCCCCCCCCCATGAACTCCAAGGAACTTAAGTTTTTGTAGGGCATACTGGCTACCACTGTCGCTTCATCAATATGTATGCAGATGTGGCTCTCCCCCTGACCAGCTTAGTCAAACCATTTGTTCTATTTCACTAGTCCGCCCCAGAGTCTATTGCCTTTGCTTATCTCAAAAAACGTCTCACAAAAGCCCCCATCATCACCAAATTGGACAGTGATCTTCCACGTCCACATAGATGCTAGTCTTATTGTTGTTGGTGTAGTCCTCACCCAACCCAATCGGGACTACAAGATGGATCGCCCCATCTATTATGTCAGTCGTCTTCTCACCTTGGCTAACAAAACTATAGTACCGCTAAGTGGGAAGGCTTGGCCATTGTTTATACCTTCCAAAATTTTCGACATTATCTTTTGGGCACTCATTTTATCATCATCTCCAATCACCATGCTTTCAAGTAAATTCTCAACAAACCATAGGTGGTTGGTCGTATCTGGAGGTGGCTGCTCCTATTGCAAGAGTTTGATTTTGATATTCTACTCCGGCCAAGCAAACATCACGTAATGGAAGATCATTTCTCTTGCATCAACTCTAGCGATGCAACCAAAGGTATTGATGATGATCTCCCTAATAGTGTTCTGTTTAAAGTGGATGCTACCCCTCGACTAGTATGGGGATGTTCTTGCCTTGCTTTCTACAGGCCAATTTCTACTTGGTGTAAGTCTCAAGGACAAACAGAGGCTTCTAGTGAAGAGCCAACCATTCCAATTTCTAGCTAGCCAACTTTACAAGGCTGGTCGTGTTCTCCGAACGGTGTGTTAGTCCCCACCACGAAGTGCCACACCTAGTGGAGGATGCTCACGAAGGACCAGATGGTTGGTCACTATATATCTAGGACACATTTTAGGCACCCTCTTATTCCAACATGGCTTGTGGTGGCCAGCCATGTTCAAGGACTCCATTCAGTCTCCTGAGTCTTATGGCATCTATCAACGGTGTGGTCACAAACCCACCCATCAAATCGAATCTCCCTCTCCACATATCCCTCTACTAGTTGCCATTTGAGCGGGGGGGGCCGACTTTGTGGGACCCATTGATCCAGTTGTTTGCTAACCTAGTCGGTGCAAATACATCCTGATGGCTATTGATTATGCCACTAAATGGGCTGAAGCCATAGCTACCAAGGATTGTATGGCTAACACAGTGGTTTGGTTATTATACGAGCACATTCCCATTCCTTGGAAATTACTAGTGATAGGGGCTCTCATTTTGTCAGTGAAATCATCACCATCTTACTTACCAAGCACCAAATTTTTCATCGAAAGTCCTGTTCTTACTATCCTCGGGCCAATGGTCAAGTTGAAAGCACCAACAAAGTGCTCTGTCACTTACTTCAAAAGTGGTGCCATCAACACCCTCATCATTGGTCCGAAGTGCTCCTAGGCACTTTATGGGCTTACCACACCACCTTCAAAGCAACCATGTGGCAAAGTCCCTTTCAACTGGTTAATGGGTTGGAAGCCGTCCTTCCCTTTGAATTTAACAACGAGTCGTATCGGGTAGTGTTCCAAATAGTTTTCCACCATCTAGAGTGCACGTTTTCAATACTCTTATTGTGCTCCAATTGACAATCTTAGATGAAACTCAGGTATTGGTCAATCAAGCTCTAGAGGTGGAGCAAAACAAACGAAAGGCCTAGCATGATTGCCACTTAGGAAACCCAAGTCTAGTGAAGGCCAATTGGCCCCAAGCTCGATATCTAAAATGGGCTAAGAAGGTTGTCTTGGCATGCGAGTGACCCTTCTGGATCCATGAGATCCTTACCCATGGTGTTGTCTAGCTCCATACATTGGACAACCACCCACTTCCTTTGATCAATGGCTTAAGAGCAAAAGCCTACCACCCCGGCACATCTTTGTAGACAAAAACCCAAAAAAACCTTCGACCCGACTTGCCACTCACCCCTCGCACCCCCACCTTGGTCACTCACCCCCTCGCACCCCCCACCTGGGTCACTTCTCCTACTCGTCCCCCCCTGCTCAAGTTTATACTCGCTTCCTTCCAAGTGCAAACCCTTTTTTCCTTCCCACCCCACTCTTAGTCTTCTTTAGTTCTTCCAAAAAAAAAAAATCATGTTCGCCACTCCACCTATCCCATTCCCCCCCCTTCCACTTGTACCGATTGCCTCCCCCCACTCGCCCCACACCATCCAACTTGCCCCCCCTTCCTTCTAGCTATCACCCCCTTCCACTTGTCCCCCTCGCCTCCCCCCCCCCCTCGCCCCTCACCCATCCACCTCACCCCCTTCAATGCTCCTATTCACCTCCTAATCTCACCTCCCCCCCTCACCCCCTCCCTAAATCGACCCCCCTCAAACCCTCGTACTCACCTCCCACTCGCAAACCCCGACTCACCCCTCACCCCCTCGCTCCCCCGACTCACCCCTCACCCCTCTTGCTGGAATCCCCCTCAACCCCTCCTACTTGCCTCACCCAACTCCCCTCACCTAACTCACCCGTCACCTCCTCGGCCCTCCCCCTCAACCCCTCTTACTTGCCCCCCTTCCATTCGCATCTCTCTTCCACCATCCCACTAGCCTCCCCTTAACCCTTCTCCTCACTGCCTACCACCTCAACAAAACTCGGTCCTCCTGCTTGATCCCCCTTATCCCCTCCTACTTGCCCCCCTTCCAATCATCCTACTCACATCCCCCTTCCATCGTCCCACTCGCCCCCTACCTTAACCCCTTGACACCCTACCTCAACACCTCCTGCTTGCCTCACCTTTAACCCCTCACCACCTACTCACCCTCCTACCGTCGTCACCTCCGTTCGACTCAGCCCCTCCTACACACCCCTCTACCAATTTGCACGCTCTTTTTTTCTCCCCCAATCCATACAACCTCTTTCAACCCTTTTTCCATCTCATGCTTCCTTCCTCCACTATCTTCCAGACCCACGCCCTCGCCCACATTATTCATCCTTCCCCGCTTCTCTTGGCTTCCCTCTTGCCCTCTAGTTGCCAAATTTATCTTCCACTTCTCCTCTATGCCATAAACCTTCACCCTCACACACTTTGGATATCTTGCAGCACCGCCACCTGCTGATGGTCTACCCACCACATCAGTTCCCTTTAAGCACTCGATTGCTCGCTTTCTCTGGCCTTGCCAATCTTCTACTTCTTCCCACATGACATCCTCAACAATCGTGCCATCTAAAATTCTGCCCCCTGGTTGTTGGTGCTTCCTCGAACCCTGTGTGGCCCGGTGCAACCTCAATATCACGGTAATTGATACTTCCTCAGTTCCACCCTCCACTTCCATGGCTTCTACCATGGGACGCATCATCAATCTTGTCTTCACGCACTTTTGAGTCCTCGAAAGGGTCCTGTACCATCCGTCTGAGGACGATGCCATGTCCATCCCAATCACCGCCACCCCACGCCGAGTTCTACCTCAATCCTCTTCCACTTTTGTCTCAGTGCACCCCTTTTAGATGCTACCATCATCCACCTCTCGCATCAACCCTCTCACCATCAATTTTCCTAATCCCTCCCTGTCACACTGCTTCCTCTCCTTTCCTCTTTGTTCAGCCAACATAATTGGATACATTAGGCTTGTCAGGCCTTGCTTCCCTCCAATCTCTTCCTTTGGTGGATCACTCTTTGTGTCCTCACAAATTTTCCAACCATGCCCAACATTCAACAATTGCATACATCATTTATCTCTACCATGATTGTCCCATCCACCCTTATGTTCTTAATCATCGCCATGACATGCTCATTGGGCTTTCCCCAATCAACCTTTCTGTTGCAACCATTGCACCCACACCTTCCCTTCTAAGTTTATGCACTCTCCACCTTTCTATCCTCTTCCATTACTACATTCGACTCATAGAAATCCCCCCTTTTCTTTCCACTCTCACCATACTAAGGCCTTCTACTGCATGTAGCCCTTCCCAATCCACCATCTCATTTATGAATCCATTCGCCTCCATTGCCATCGCGATTCCAGGCTCAACTCAATAAGCCGAAAATCTCTTCTCATTTGGCCCTATGCCTGCTTTCTCACGTATCTTCTTCAACAACCTCCCATCTCAATTCTTTCCACCCCTCTGCCTCGCCCATTTAGCCATACCTCTCCTCGATAATCTTAGGTCTGCCCTCAGGTGTAACAAGATTCCCCAGCCTCGTCTCGATGGCTCCGACCCACCCCCAGTGTTGCTCTTATACTCTCCGCTCCTTCTTCCACCCCTAGGGCATCTCTCGACACACTACCATCATCCACAGTGAATTTCCTAGTCACCATAACCTCACCGTTCTGCATTTCCACCCCACCCACCTTGCCCCTCACTTAAATAGCTGATTCGAACCCTGCCATAGCCTCACGAACCATCCCCTGCAACCTCACCACCTTCCCCTCCCTCCATATGCGTGGGGTACCCACAGCCCCTCCTATCCCCATGGTCTTTTGGGGTAACTCCTCTCTCCATAGCCGATGGGGAGCCCTCTGTTCCTCTATGTCCTATGACTTCCCCCCATCCAATTCCGTTATGAGCACATGGTCTTGGGCATTTAGATGCTCTTGAGTCACCATTCTCTTACGCTGCCCCTTAAAATTGATGTAGGCAACCTGCCCTCCTTGAGGTTCTTGATCCTCCAGAGCACCTGGTTTTACGACATCCTCATTGAGCTCGCTGCCTTGTCCAAGGCTTGCATAGGCTGACCTTTGTATCTACTCTCACTACCTCACGGACTGTTTCTTCGAGCTCACCAATTCACACAGCCGCTTCAGAGCTCTTACTCGAGAGATCTTCGACCTCAAATTTCCACTATTCAGCAACTCCACGACAAAGATTTTGAGCTTATATGCCTCCACGCTTCTTCCCATAGCTATGATAAAGTGAGTACATGACGGGCTCAGGTGGCTGCTCTTCGTCAGACTCTTCAACCTCTCCAGTTTCTGTTCATTGGCTCTCTCAACCCTCCCCATCTACAATGGCTCCAAGTTCCTTAGTCAGCACTTAGGTTTTCCTCCAGCTTGATGGAGATTTAGTTTTATTTTCATGATGTAATGTGGCAGCATAGTGCCTTCACTCTATTTAGTTTTATTTTCATGATGTCATGTTAGTGCCTTCACTCTATTTAGTTTTTTTTTACGATCGCGCCTCATTGAGGATGTTGAGAACTCTAGTGGTGGGAGACCTATAGCCACCAAGGGTGCCCACAATGTGAATGTTGAGCATCGAGGATGTTGAGAACTCTAGTGGTGGGCTACCTATAGCCACCAATGGTGCCCATAGTGTGAATCTTGTAGCTTGAACCATCCTCCTTGGACTGGTTCCAGGACATCCTCTAGTGGATGTTGAGAACTCTAGTAATGGGTGACCTATAGCCATCAAGGGTGCCCACAATGTAAATGTTGTAGCTTGGACCATTCTCCTTGGATTGGTCCAGGACATCCTCCTTAGACCATCCTCGTTGGACTAGTGCAATTGGATCATCTAGCTACATTGGAATGGATCCCCAAGAACCTCCAAAAGCAATAGTCTCACACATCATTAAAAGCACCGCATGTTGATTGGCATCTTCTTCATCAATCACCAATTGGGATGCACCTTGGACCAAAGATAGAGGATTCTCACCAACGGCATCCTCTGGTGGGTGAGACTCACTTGAGCATTTAAAGACGCATCAAAGGAACCAAGGGATCAAACTCTTTATGTCACACACCTTTGGTTCATCCTCTTCATCGTTGTCATTATCATTCATTCATTGAGTCCTATAGTCATTGTCATTCCTATCCTGTGGATTTCCACCTCCTTGTGCCCACTATTGGGTGTGCACGGTGCAGTGAGGAGTTGTAACAACATATGTGGAAGTGATACAAGGGATTTAGTCTTCTTCGCATTTGTTCTATCTCTTTATTCAAGTCTGTTTAAGTGTGCTTGTGTTGTGTGTGAGCTAAGGACTCTGGGACATAGAACCACCACTCTCATAGTGTGCCAGGTAGCTATCCCTTCATGACTAATTAAAGACACCCTTTGAGAAAGGGTGGTGTGACAACTTCACCAAGCTTGGAAGCTCAGAGGTTTTTGCTCAATAAATTTATGTTCCCTTCACCAATCCAAGGCATCTTAGCATTTGAGTAATTTTTGTGTAAACAAGGACAAGGGACATGACAGAGGTCGCTATTAGCATGCATATGCCATGGACCTTAAGCAAGCAATATTTATCAAAGGTGCTCAAAATGCATAGAAGAATCAATGCAATAAAGAGGGAGACCATGGTATGAATCCACATAGAGGGTTGCAATGCATGCATTTGGGTATTTTCCTTTCTCTCAAAGAAGAAAAGGATTAAAAATGCCTTCTCCTAGGGAAGAAAATGAAACCCCAATCATCATTACATAGCCCTCTCAAAATAGAGCTTCACCAACATCCATTTTAGTCACAACGGATTGGATGTTAGCTAAGAAGGGGGTGATGTTAACCCAATTAATTCTTTGACCAAGTCAATGAGTCCATGCAAGTCAAAGGTCAAGGAAGTAATCATCACTGATGATGTCAATTATACAATAAGTAGCTACAGGAGAAATGTGTGCAGTGAGCACATGTGCGGGTTCTAACCTATGGACATGAGCATTCAATACGAAGGCGGTCAAATATGCTTATTAGAGGTGGCTTCAAGGTTTACACACATTGACCAAAGACAAGTTTCAACACCGAATGATCAAAAACCCAAGAGCATGATGGAAATCCATTTTTGGATCAAAGCTTCATTGAAATAAGTAAATGTACTACTAAACGTCGCCCACTTGGAACATATGCCAAAGGATGTGCCTAGGCCGTATTTTCTAAATTAGAAGCCCAGGGAATAACGAGTTAGAGATAGATTAGTGAATAAGTGAGTTGTAGTTGGTGGACAAGTGTCAAAGCCCATAACTTAAGTTGTATATATGTCAAAATCTCCATTCTTCAATACACTTTTACATGTTTGGAGCTCTCATGTGCACTTTGCCTCTTGTGGGTGCCACATTCTCTTTGTTTAGTCCTCTTCTACCTTTCATGGGACTTGTCAATGTTATACCTTGCATGCGAGCTCTAATCTTATTGTGTTTTTGCTTAAGTTAAAGAGGTGTGTGTGAGTAAGAAAAGCTCACATTGACTTCTCTTTTTAAGTGAAGACATTTTTCTGCAATCACATAATAACCGAGACAAGGCCTTTAAGACCTTTGCATACATACATGGAATACAAGGACTATATTCCCCCTTAAACACACAATGTTTGATAACATATTTTTTTAATACGCTATCAAGGCTAGGTTAGTTTCTAGGAAATGATTTCTAAGTGAGGATATTAGGGTTTATGTTAGTATATGAAGAATGTAAATTTGAGTAGTAAAGAGGGCATAAAAGCAATCTAGACAAATCTAGGCACTGCACATTGGTAGATCACATCATTTTTCCTATTTTTTGAATTCCCTCTATACTGATGTCAATGGGCTTCATTCATCGAATCTCTCCCACGGAGCGATAGAAAATGTCACCTTATTTTTCAGTTTATAGCAAAGATCTCTTACAGATCAAACCACCAATTAGTTCCTTGTTTATAGCACATAGCTCTTATAGCTCAAGTAGCAAGATGAGAGTAGCACATCTAGTGCTAGCATTTCTTGATAGCTCCAATGCAGCTTATTTATACAATGATATCAACAATAACCCCTAAAACTAGTGATGATTAGCTCTCTCCATAATGATCTCAACATCTCCCTCTATTACTCATGTCAATGTTGCTGTAGACATGCTACATTATCGCAAAAATAATTCTTATAACTAGTGATGATTAGCACTCTCAACAACAATGCATTATCCATTCTCTTACAAATACAAATAGTTGTATTGTCTCTCCTCAACATGTGTCTTGTTCTTCTCCATACTCAATAGTAGCTTCGTCTCCCAAAATAGTGGCATTAGCAATGTGTGAGAAATCATCTCTCTTTAGTTTTATGTACATAATAACCCTGAGGGTCCTTACGGGCTATGTGTGAAGGGTTTATTGATACCCTTCAAAAGCTCTTGGTATAAAAACAATAACCTTGAGGGTCCTTAGGGGCTATGTGTGAAGGGTTTTTTGATGCCCTTCAAAACTCTTGGTATGAAAACATATGCAAGTCACACGCCCTTCAAAACTCTTGGTATAAAAACATATGTGCCTTCAAGCGTATTCAAGAATCCCTAAGAAATTATGCGCTTGATACCCATGTCAACGTTAACATCACCATCATTAACAAAAGAATTTTCATTAATGATGGGCTTCATCAAAGTCTTGTGACCAACTTCCACATTAAAAATTCAATGGGCACGATCTATGTCAACATTTTGTTTTTGCCAAAAACTTTGCTTGCAAAAATGTTTGTTTATATATGGATAAAAAATATTATATAAAATATATCAAATTTTTTATTACAATGGGTCACATGTGTTCTCTCAAATTTTCCATGAGTAGGTAAGCATTTGTATCCTATTTCTACTACCTAGGGAGTAAGGGTATCTCATTGTCCATGAGGATGGAAAATGGGACACCCTTGTCCATGAGGATAGACAAGTTTGGGGGGGAAGGTCCAAACTTCAAAGGTAACTCTTTGTCTCCTCTAGTCAAGAAGCTTAGTGTACAATGCCGGTGTTAAGGAACTCCATCACCAAAGGGGAGGATGGTGATGAACATTGTGTTCAAGGGGAGCAGAGTCCTTGTATGCAATCCAAGAAGCTTAGAGTACAAGGGTGGTGTCAAGGAACTCCATCACCAAGGGGGAGTATGGTGATGAGCATTGTGTTCAAGGGGAGCATAATCCTTGTATGCAAAGGTCTAAAAGGCCTAAGGTTATTTGAAGTTTGGTGCCTCATTTCAGAACTTGATATTTAAAAGCAAGTAGGTGCCTCATTTCGAAACTTGATATTTAAAAGCAAGTAGGTGCCTCATTTACAAGAGGAGATAATGAACCATTGAGCATAAGGAAAAGATAGAAAACTATTGGCATTCAAGACCTAAAAGAAAATACCAAAATGTATGTGGATGGTGAGAAAGAGATACATGTGTAGTACTATGGATATGCATGTTGCGTGGTGCTTTTTGGAATTTGTAAGATCTTTAAAGCTACGTAAAAGACAATGTTCACAAGCTTCAAAACAAAGATAAAAGAGTTTTATAGGATAATTATAGGAATTGCTTTACATAGAGAAGAAATATCTTTGGACAATGTTTTTATCTCTCAAATTGAAAAACCCCTTGTACCTTAAAGTGAAAAGGAGAAAGGTATTTAAATAATGTTTGCATCATATCTCTCCTACTTAACATATTCATGTTTGAGTGGGTTATGTTTAAAAAGAAACAAAACAAAAACCATCATAAAATATTGAATTAGAGGTGGGAAAACACACATAAGTAGGTGGGTTTACTGTTAATTTGGTTTTTAAATCATGGTATGCTATGAGTTTCCTAGACTCAAAGTGTATGAGCCATTTTCAAAAGAGGCATCCTTGTTTTTCTTCAAGTGGCTCAAGTTTAGGTAAAGGAAAGAAGACATAGATGTTTGAGCGATCGTTAATAAGAGGAAACAGAAAGGATTGATACAAAAATTCAATGATTGGTGGGTGGATACACATGAATTTTATGATAAGTAAGTTGACTCTTCCTTTGACTTTAAAAACGTGATATGTCATGAATTCCGTAGAGTCAAGGTGTGATGCATGCGTAACTTTTCAAGATTTTATAAAAGTAATTTCCCTTCAAGTAACTTGAGTTTAGGTAAAGGAAAGGAGTAGATGTAATTTTAAAAATTAAGTATTTTTCTATATGCAAATTTTATGTGTTTGATAAAGGTACTCAAGTGAAACAAAATTTTGAGCATGTTTACATCTTTAATTTTGAAAAAGTTACTCAAGTAGAACATAGCGTTGCCTTGCTTTCTTAAAACATACCATTGCCTTGCTTGTCTTGCTTACTTAAAACATAATCAAGTAAAACATACCATTGCCTTGCTTGTCTTGCTTACTTAAAACGTACTCAAGTAAAACATACCATTGCCTTGCTTGCTTAAAACATTTGCTGTAAAGTGTAGTCTAGAACCCACATGCTAGGGAAGTTGGCTAGCTCACCACCCAAACGTAACTCCACTTGGGAGCACTCTCAAGATTGAAGCAATACTCCGCTATTAATGAACCAACCATTTTGCTAAGCCAAAACCCCAATGTATCTTATCATCAAGCCCTAACATCCAATTGTTAGCCTAGCATTGAACCTAGGTCCTCATCTCCTTAGAATCCTCTCAATTAGAGGCTCCATCATTATGAGCTTTTCATTCACATATAGGCTTAAAAGCCCAATAAAACCACCCCTATAATTATAACAAGTCCTTCACACATATAGGCTTAAAAGCCCAATAAAACCACCCCTATAATTATAACAAGTCCTTCACACATTAGGCACCCACCTTAGGAGCATTTGGTATGACCTCCGTTAACAGCGCCACCCCACCTTTTTTTGAGGGAGACACACCCCTGCACACCCATGGGTAGGCCCTCCCCTTACAAGTGTTCAATGTTACTACACAAATGTACTCGATGAGCATCAAACTTGGAACCACCGTGTGAGACTCCAAGACTCCAAAGCTATAGTAAATGGGATACACAACAGAAGACAACATTTTAAACTTGGAACTAGCATGCTAAGACTCCAAATCTCTATTAGATGGGATATTAATAGAAGACAACATATTTCATCCTTTAAACTAGAACTCCCACTCAAATATTGAGGTTTCTAGAAAGGAAATAAAATGTGTTATAATGTAGGTAAGTCATTAACACCCAACTTCAACTTTATATTATTGCTTTGAGAAGACATGTTTATCATTCTTCCTTTGCTTTGAGAAGACATGTTTATCATTCTTCCTTTAAACTAGAACTCCCTGTCAAACATTGAGGTTTTCAGAAAGGAAACAAAATGTATTACAATGTAGGTAAGCATACAAAAAGAAGACAACATATTTCCTCCTTTAAAGTAGAACTCCTTGTCAAACATTGAGGTTTTTAGAAAGGTAATAGAATAATATATTGCAATGTAGGTAAGGCATTAACAACCAACTTCAACTTTATATTGTTTCTTTGAAAAGACATGTTTACCATTCTAGTGTCTTCTCACATGGACCACAAAGTGGGCATCATTGATATTCATATTATAAAATAATAATCTTGATTATGTTAGAGAGAGAGAGAGAGAGAGAGACTTGTGAAGGGCCAAGGGGACACATTACATTATCATTTTCATTTAACGAAATGAGTGTTGGTTATTTTCTTCAGGAGCTAATACATATTATAGCATATAAGAATGTTTCCACTCCTTAATGTAGTTAGGAAGCCATGGCTAGGTTGCATGTAATGGATCAAGTTGGTGTAGCCCGTTGGCTCTAGAACCCGAGTTCAAACTTGGAATCTGAAATAGCCTAAAGGGGAACTTATCTCACAAAAAACAAAAGGAAGGAACTCATGGCTGAATGTTAATTGATATGTTACAATAAAAGATGGTGTAGTTTCACATATTTTTTAGACTGCTCTTTAAAAAAATAAAGTGATTGAATATTAATGCACCAAATTACAAGGATTCTAGGTATTGAGATGTCTATTGCATATGCGTTTTTAGTCCTACCACTTACCCTTGAAATGTCTACATATGCATGCATTTTTAGTCTTACCACATCCCACTGTTACCCCCCATTTTCAGAGGTCAAAGGCATTTTGGTCAACATTGTTATTTTTTTATTGAACCTTCTCACTTCAAGATTGTGAGTGAGGTGATCTTGAAACTTTTAGTGCCTAAGGAAAATAGCATGGCCTCCATTTATGAAGAGTTTTAACAAATAAGTGGTCAAGAGCTAAGTGAATGCCATACACACACACACACCCCCCCACCGCCCCCCCCAAAAAAAAGAAGCTTTAAAAAACATCTACATATAGATATATATGTTGTATGTGATGCATAGTTGTCATATGTAATACATATAAATTTGTTCGTTATATTAAGCACATTTAATACAAGTGTGAGTGATTTTGTTATATAATATGATAACAATAAAATAATATGCATTTGTCAATAGAAATAATATAATAAATAGGGCTGCAACTAAAATTGGTCTCAAATGGCTGAACATTTTTCAAGTCCCATAGTTATTACATGTAAAACAAATTTTGTTTAATGGTAGGACCTATCTCCATTGGCAACTTGATAGAGCTAAGCATTTGGGAAACAAAAGTGTTAGATCTTCTTAAGTACATTGTGAAAATTCTCACCTAGTGATGTAACATACCACAACATTGCTTTATTGATAATGCTATTGTGTGGTGAACAATAGATACATTATGCAATTGTCAGGAACCAAGGTGCCGAATATTCATTATCAAAGTAAAATTCAGCTTCACAAACTCAAAGCTTCATAAAACACCGTAGCCTCCTTAAGACAAGCCCTTAAGACACAAACTCAAAAAAACACCGTAGCCTCCTTCATAATAGAGACAAGCTCTTACAACATAGACTCAAAGCTTTAGAAAACACCATAACCTTTTATTGCATGAAATCTTGAATCCTACTTACACCCCGCCCGTGTACAAAAGTGAATTGAGAAAACCTCTCCTTGTACCAAAGAGGACCAACTTAAGGAGTGCTAGCTTACTCTTAAGCTACAATAGACAGGTGCACCTGATGAAGGGCTTTCCATGATTGTGGGAATTGATCACAAATAACGACCAATACATAACATCAAGAATTTTTGGACAAAATCATTCGCTTCTCTTGTTGTTTGCTATGTAGGACTTAGCTCTTCAAAGGGTGCCAAATCTCCCATCATTTGATGAGCTCATGGTTGGTGAGTTGTCGTTGTTAATCCCTGTAATCAAAGTATTAGCGGTAGGTGATGGAACCCTTGCAACAAGGAGACATGTAAGTGCAACGACTACTAAAACATAAAAGCAATGCTCATAGAGGTAGGTGATGGAATCCTTGCAAGGGCACATGTAAGTGAGACAACTACTAAAACATAAAAGTAATGCTATTATAAAGGATCATAATGTTGAATGAAAGACAATCCTACTGAAAGTTGCTCCTTTGTTAATACGAAGACATGTACATGCCTTAAGAAACCTTACTGATGCAATAATATAAAAAAGCTTATTTATGTAAGACATAGGAGTCTAGTTCTCATCACTTACCCTCACCTTTTTCAAGGTCCATAGACACATTTTTTTTTAATTTGTCATTTTTGGTAAATGAAATACAATTTCTTATATTGAGGCAAACTATATACCATCTTTTGTCGTTTGGTAATGAATTAAAAAGTCCATTTTCTTGTACATCTTGATTGGGGAGTAGGTTCATTTTATAATCTTGGACTAACAGGGTATATTATGAGACACTCAAAATGGTGTAAGTATTCAAAGTGTAAGGTGTTTCATGCTCACATGAAGCACATTGAGATACAATATCATTATGTTTGAGAGAATTTCTGTTAAATTGCACTACAAATTTGTGAAACAAAAGCTAGTAACGATAAATTTATGGGAGGACATCATCGTATACAACTTATAACAACATTTTGACAGTATAACATATAATTTTCACATTGCTAAACCACCAGACATAGGTAGGCACACACGTGTAGGTACACAAAGTGCATGACTAGGTTTTTGGCATGAGTTGGTATTGCCCATTTTTGTTAAAGTGGCCCATGGCTAGACTGCACATGTGTATGTACACAGAGTGCACGTCTTGGTTTTTGGCATCATGAGCTTGTATTGCCCATTTTTGTTAAAGTGGCCCATAGTTAGATTGCACATGTGTCATTGGTGGGGAGATTTAATGATGCCACCAACGTTGTCACTTTGGGCTATAAAAGAGTGAAAGTTGTTAAGCTCATGAATTGGGGAGATCAAATGATGCCACCAAAGTTGTCACTTTGGGCCACAAAAGAATGAAAGTTGTGAAGCTCATGAATTGAACCTCTTTCCATCGATAAAAAGGCTAACGAGGTCAACTCTACTTTGTGCACACTAGTGGCTACAAAGATTTTTAAATGCTAGAATTTGGTTGATCCATGGTTAATTTGGGGGCGTGGATGCAATTGAAGGTCTCATTCTAGGACCATCGAGATTCATGGTGGATGACACTATACTTGAATTTGGTAGATCCATGCTTAATTTGGGGGTGTGGATGCAATTGAAGGCCTCATTTTAGAACGATTGAGATTCATGATAGTTTGGATGCAATTGAAGGACAGTGTTTGTCTATAAGTGACTTTCACTATGGCCTAGCACGTTCGAGCATGCACGCACAACATGATGACAACAAACAACAAGAGACATGAGTTTGTGAATGCAAGAAAATCACGAGCGCTACATGTCCTTAGGTGCTCAACACAATTGCTTTAAAAACGAGGAGAACCCTGAATAAAGGGGGAATCTCCCCTATCCATTATTATGGAGGAGGTCTCTTCGCCGGTCCATCCTCATGGACGAGGAGTCTCTCGTTCATCTCCCAGCCCATCAGCATGTACACATCCTCATTACAAAGTGTTATGAAAAGTAGATGTGATATGTAAATGTTGCAATTTGTAATGATAGAGCTCTCTGGCGTAGGAGTGAGTTCGAAACTCCCCCTCCCCCCCCCACCTTCTTCTCTCGTAATCTTCCCTCTCCCTTTTATGTGCAATCTCATCTTTATTAAAAAAACGAATCTTTACGGAAAAATACAAATAAAAAAGTTGTTACAACTTTTTAATGCAAAGAGTGGAATAAAGAGTGTGTTGGGTAAAATCATGGGAAAAAAAAAGAACAAAAGATACTGGTTTGAAGGGACTCCCGGTGAAGGACAGCAGTACCAACAAAGAGGGGGGTCCTTCGGACTGCTCGAGAGTCTCTCCAGTTTGCTGTACGAGTGGTGTATTACTGCACATCATGCTCGCGACTCTCTCTGTGCAAAGAAACACAGAAAAAACGTCCGTCATCATCCACAGGAGCTTTGTCGTGCTTTCTAGCTTTCTCCCATACGACCAGATTGTCGCCTTTCTCAGTTTCATCACCATCTGCAGATCCTGACGCCGCACAATCACAGGAAAAAAAAACACAGAAAATCAAGAGATTTTCTTCAGCGATCTCTGCGATCGCTAGCCGATTTTTGACAGCCTCCCGTGTTAGCGCTCCTTACAATACGCAGCTCCATTTCCAGGGCAAAAACTCGGAACCGGAAGTGTTTTGCCTCTCCAGTGCCTGAAATCGATTCTCGGAATTCAGGATTACAAGAATTAGACATTTTTAGGGTTTCAAAAGCAAAATCTCTGCATGTCGAAGGTTTCCATTCAGATTTCATAAGCATAAGCATAAACAGTGCAATTCCAGCGTTCTGATTAACAGCTCAGAGGTGGACGCTGTGCATTTCTAGGGTCTTGATGTGTTCGAAGCATCAATCCAGGCATGGAGCTCACGCCGGCCAAATTTCTGTTCCTTTTCTTGTTTATTTCAGTAACTGGATGGCTTCTCTTCACGTAAGGTTTACTGTGTTTTACGCATTCTCCCTCCCATACATAATGTGGCTTTCTCCCTTTCATCACATTGGAGGATACAATCCTGTATTGCTTCCAGGTTTGCAGCAAGACTAGCAGCATGGATGCTCAGCAGGATGATTGGTGCTGAGCTTCGGTTCCGAATTGGAGGGTTGAATTGTCTCAAAGATATCTCTTTGAATCTTAAGAAGGTAAGTAGCCATATGTTGTTCTATTCAGTGTGGCTATTTTCCCTGTTAGCTCGCCTTGAGGCAAGAGTCTGCCATGTCATCATGCCATAGCATAGGATTAGTAACATTTCGCAAAGAGCTGATTGAAGGTGCACCACCATGGCAATGGCATGGCTGTGCGTAATGGTATTGCTCATGATCTCTTCATTTGATGACTACATAGGCCCTAGGGCCTTTGCTAATCGATGCTTCCCAGTGCTGTTGTCAATGGTGTTGAAAAGTGTTGGCCGGCAAGTTGGGATACACATGTTTCAATTGGGTTGGCAAAGTATTTAAAAACTAAAAAGAAAAGAGCTTTTATTATTAAAAAGATGCTTTTTGGACTATAAGTGAGTTTTAATGTGCTTTTCTCAAGTGCTTTGGGGCTTGGGCAAGAACTATAAATTCAGCTATTCTCTCATTGTTTAGACATGTAAAAAGACAAGAGAGCTCTTTAGCTCTAAGAACTTGTACTCAAGACTCCTCCAAGGAGTTTTATCTAATATAACATAATAATTCGGAGGGGGGGAAGGGTCGGCCCAAGGCTATTTCGACCCCTAGTGCGGTGTCTTCTCTCTCTACTGTCTCTCTTTTGTTTATTTTCAGATTTTCTCGAGGTTTTACGGGTGATTTTTTTTTCTTGAAGATAAGCTAAGTACCCATGCCACAGTTACGAAGGCGTGTTTCACACACTCCCATACCTCTCTTCTTTCCTTACTTTCCCAAGAGCTCACATCTAGGGGAGCTTTATTGTTCCTTGCATCCTATCTAGCTTTGGGAAATCCCTCACTGCGAGCATGTTGCAAAGATGACTTGCCATTGATCTTTTTGGGTTTGGTAGGCTCATGACAACTGAAAATTGGCTTGATGGTCTCAACTACTCACTACGGAAGCTTCACGAGATGAAAAGTTTGCTGATAGCCAAGAGGCTATGGGAGATTGTCACGGGGCAAGAGAGTTGTCCTGCAGCACCAAGGGGAATCAAATTGGGACACAAGTGGTGTCATGCATTTCAACACCATGGCCTGGACCCATTGCTGAAGATAAAAGACGGTGGGATGTTCGTGATGCTCAAGCAATGGCCATGATTGCTCTTTTAGTCAAGCGGTCCAATATTCCTCACATCCGATCGTGTAGCTATGCAAGGGTTTTCTGGGTGGTCCCTCGTTGAGACCATGTTCCAGTCTCGTAATGAAGCATGAGTCATGTACTTGATGCGGGACTTGGACAACTTGACCATGAATGAGGGTGGTTCCATCGCAGATCACCTTACCAAGGTAATAGACCTAAAAGAACAGTTTAGCTGAATATAGATGAGGTAGTTGATAACAGGAAATTGGTCATCACCATTCTTAGTTTCTTTCCTAAGTCCTATCAGAGTTTTCATACTTCTCTAAATCTCTCTATGAGAGGAGAAGGCTATCCTATCCTTTGAGGAGGAAAGTGCCATTATGAAACCGGCCTCTGGTAGAAACCAAAGTTCGGTAGATTAGCAGTCACCCAAACATGGTTGTAATCCAGTAAATAAGACAAATAAAAGGGAGCTAGAGTGCTCCTACACAAAAAGAACAGCGACACCTGTTGACCCCAAAGCTTGGCGCCCCTTTCGGTATTTCTTTATTCACATTCAATGGAAGAGCTTAACTAAATACATCATGGCCATTCATGGCTTATTCATATGCATGACCAAGTTGCCAGTCCTCTGGACCTCTTGGCATAGAGGTTTCACACAGCCCTGTGCTCAAAACACCACATTGTTCTGCACTTATAATTTGCCAAGAAAGTACATCCACAAGGCCTTGAATATGCATCCAATTAACCCATGCACATAACCAAAAACACAGCCATACATCAGCCCGTAAACTCTTCCAAAAACATGCTAAGTTTGCTTCTGTTTCTGCCCTCTTAGGCTGCAAATCCCTCCTCTCACAAGGGACCAGGAGGAACACTCCTGAACAACCCATGAGCCGGAAGGAAGAGGAGCTTTAACCTGTGTGCGTCTGACACACCCACAAGCTTGTAAAAAGAGAGAGAGAAAGAGAAACAATAGTCGGCTGTCTCTGTCCAGCAATACTTTCTCCTGCAACCTGCCACCCTCCACAAGAGAGAGAAAGAGAGAAAAAGACGGTCCTATCAGCCTGCAGTTCTGGCCTCGTGTAGTCCAAAAACTACGTTTCTCTGCAGCCCATCCAGTCACCTAGAGAGAGACGGAAAACATGCAGCTGCAGCCCACATACAATGTTCAGTTCTGCATCTCTGTGGTCCTCAACCTTTTCCAAACAAAGAGAGGGAAAGGTTTGACTGTGGCTGCCTGCAAGCTCTTTGCTGCAGCCACCTGTGTGCCAGCTTTCTATCCACGATGAGCTCCAGCACCTGCGTAACTCCAGTCCAGCCCACCTTTACTGCAACCCAACAGTCGCCAAAGAGAGGGAGAAGAGAGTGCAGTCCATCCCTGCGTTTTTCTGCAGCTCAACCAGTTGCCAGCCCTTCCAAAAAAGAGAGAGAGAGAGCCAAACACCCATGCATGCAGCTGCAGTCCAAAAACTCTCCAAAAAGCTAGCCCCTCCTATATTAGTGTGGGCTCCCCTAACAAGCCACGATTCACTTTAAAAAGGGGTATTCTTTGAGTTTAAAGGTTTTTAAAACCTTTGTCCCTCCACACATGGGGTTTTATTAGTTTTTAAAACCTTTGTTCCCTTGTCCCAAGTGTGAACATTTTAAAAAATATGTCTTACTCACCGACCACCATGCTCACACTTATGTTGCACAAATTCACAGGGTCGTGACATTACCCCCCTCTTGAAAAATGGCAAGCATTCTCGATTGCATTTTGGTGATACAGCAAGACATCCAAAGCGGAAGCACACTGATAATGAAGGCTGCCCAATACAGTAAGATATCAGCCATGTGATCCAACTAAAAGTGAAAAGTACAATATGGCACGATCACCGTCGCAATCTCTCTGAGCCATGTATATGTAGCAACATTCACTGCAAGCCAATGGTGTAGTCCAAGTTGTATACCACTGTGAACCATACATAACCACAACATCCAATGTGACTAGTACACATATATCATAGGAGTCCCATAAGCAGATGTACTGTCTGCTGTCACTACCTTTGGGTGAGACAAAAGCTGCACCAAGTGACCTCTAGATGACATCTGAACCTGTCTGTATCAAGGGAACGGAGGTGCTATGTTACGACCCTGTGTTTTTCTCTCTGGAAAACAAGTAGGTGGGCACGGGATGGACAGTGTGAAAGGCATCAGTTTGGATGTGAAAAGGAAACTCATAAGTGTGGCCAGCCCAAGTGTGAAAGGGGACAAAAAGGGATTTTTAAGTTTATAAGGTTTTTAAACCTTTGAAAGCTTAAAATATTATTATTATTTTTGAGCATGCGTTTTTAATCTTTGCTTTTGGCGTTTTTGAGAAAAAGCGCATTGCCTCTTTATAAGGTGAAGGGTGGCGAGCAGGAGGGCAGGTCGTCGTGTGGATCATCATCGTGTGGCGCATGGAGCAGCGGGCGCATCCCTTGAGGTAGTCGTCGAGTGGAGTCAGCACGCTACGCATTGGATACCTGGCGGGTGACCAGGCGGCTACCAGGTTGAGGCGCAAGGGCTACAGGTGGCGGGTGTTGTTGCTGCGCATGAGCTACAGGCTGCTGTCGGGTGCTGTTGCTGTTGCTGCTGCTGGCCGCTGTTGTGCATGGGCTATTACAGGCTGCTGTGCGCATGGTCTACAGCAGGCGCTGCTATGCATAGGCTCCAGACAGGTTGTAGCGCTTGGGCTCCAGACAGGTGCTGTTATGCATGGGCTCCAGGCAGGCGCTACTGTGCGTGGGGTACAACCGGGTATGGCTGCGCATACGGACTGCATCCAGTTGGGCAGGCAGGCAGGTGACCAGGTGGCTGCGCATGGGCTACTGCCAGCAAAAGGCGACTAGGTGGCTGTGCGTAGGGGCTGCTGTCAGTCGGGCAGCCAGGCGGGTTTCAGGTAGAGGTTGCACGTGTGGAAGACCAAGTGGGTGAGAGGCTGAAAATCTTCTTCTTATTCACACAACACTCAACACACCATATACAAAGATAAGAGTATATACCATATGAAATGGTACTCAACCAAATACATACTAGGGTTCTATAGTGTGAACCCAACTAAATGAGCTGGCGCTATAACTATGCCAGTCTCTAAAATGGCTCACACAGCCTGTCATCCCACTGGCTGCATATCACCCATGATCTCACCAACCATGCCACTGGTGTAAGTGTGGGGCCTATCCCCCAGGCGGGTCATCAGTGTCCACCGCCTCACTAGATGAGCCCGATATCTCAACACTGCGGAGGGGGCGAGGGTCACACAAATATGCAAATAGCATAAAGTGCTATTACTGTGGCAAACCAAGACACATGGCAAATGACTGCAACAAAAAGCAGAATGACATTAAAAGTGGGAAGTTGCAACAAGGCAACTATGCATCATCTAGAAAACATGGAGGTGATGATAGAAGTGAGCAGTTGTTTGTGATGCAGCACATGCTTAGTTCCATAACAGGGGATGGTATGTGGATTTTGGTGCCTCTAACCACATGACCAGTCATGCTGAGTGGTTTAGAGATATACAGAAAATAGAAAAACCAAGTTATGTAGAAACAGGTGATGATATTGCGCATGTTGGTAAAGTGCCATTGTCTATACAGGATGGCAAAATGAAGTACTTGGCTGATGTACTTCATGTTCCAAATATTACAAAGAACCTGGTTTCTATGTTGGACAAATGGTTGAGCAGGGTCTGCAAGTGAGGTTTAATCCTCAAGGATGTTTTTTGGAAGACTTCAAAAATAAGTGTTGCTTGGTTGCAAAGGGTAACAGAAATGGCAGGATGTTTACTCTGGATGTGAACATGCCTGAGATAAAGGTAGCCATGTTTGCACATGGAACAGGTGTCATTGAAGATATTGACATATGGCACAAGTACATTGGTCATGTGAATGTACAGACTGCAGTCTATGCAGGCCCAAAATATTGTTGTAGGTTTGCCAGAGTTTAAGGTTGATGGTATGCATATGGGCTGTAGCTAGCAACGGAAGCTAGGCGGATGCAGGCAGGTTGCATGTGTGGAAGCAGCCAACAGAGATATCTCAAGGCAACTGTTGGATTGGACAGCACGACTCTCTCTCTCTCTCGGAAGAAGGCGAGCTGAAGGAGGCGCCGAGGGGCTAACAGCCAAGGGGTCTCTCTCTCTCTCTCTCTCTCTCTCTCTCTCTCTCTCTCTCTCTCTCTCTTCGCAAGCAGGTTTTTGTTTATGAGAATAGGATGCAGAGGATCAAGCTACATATGCAGAGGATGATGTTCTTGGAAGAGATGTGTTGTTGCTCTTCATCTTGGACTTATGCGTATTCAGGGATTGCTCGACACGTCCTCTATCTTTCTCTCTCTAGGTTTTTGGCACCGTGATTGGATGGTGCATATGTGGATTTTTCTCATGGGAATAGGACATTGGTTTTTCGAGAAGAAACAGGACTTTGGTAACGAGGAAATAGGCCTATGGTTTATGGATACAGGTCTATGGTTTATCAGATACAGATCTTTGGTGTCAGGTGGAAAGCATGTCTCTGGATTCATGTGAACAGGTTCTAGTTTTCTCGAGGTTACATGCAAGCCGAGACTATAGGAAGGACACGTGGTTTGGTACAGACCTACTGCTATTTGGGAAAGGGTTGTGGGATACATGATAGCGATGGAGAAGACCTTTTCAAGCAGGGAGGTATCGTACAGGTGTGCCTTCTCTATGGAATGCTGTGCTGTAATAACGAGAGTTCTTATTTGGAAGTCCTGGGTGAAAAGCTATAAGGGATCCTATTGGTAGAGGATTCGACAAGTTGTACTTTGTACTCAAATTTTGATCAAGTAAAGAAATACCACAAGGGGCGCCACAGCGTTTTGGGGCCAATCGGTGTCCTTGTATTATTTGCAGGAGCACTCTAGCTCCCCCTGTTTGTTTCCTTTTCCAGTTGGAAGCCACTTCACAAGGCAAGCTTGAGGATGGAAAATTTCAGCCCTCCTTGATTGAAGAGCTGAATACCATCAAGGAACAAATGAGGATCATTCGAGAGGAGGAGGAGCAACATAAAGAGAAGACATCTTCATGGGTGGAGGTGATCACAGAGATACAAAAGAAGATGGACGAGGCAGAGAAATGGATCGAGGTCGCCAAGAAAGGGAAAGGTAAAGAATCGCCACCCATTTCCATCCCCACTCCCACCATCATCAACATGACCCTTGAAGAGGAGCAAAGGAGGAAGACCCAGGCCTTACATGTACGAGTGTCCGGTCTAAAAGACCGTGATGATGCGGAAGGGGAAACCAAGGAGCTCTTCTCTATGATGGGCATTGAAGCCACGCACACAAAGGCATGGAGAGTGGGAAAGAAGAGAGAAGGTAGTGGCGAATCTTCTAAGGAGAGAGCACTTATCATTCGTTTCCCCTCCATGGAAGCGAAGAAGGACTTCTTGAAGAGACGTCCTACACTCAAGAAGACGGGAATATTTCTTGGAGATGACCTCACACTGTCGCAGCTTGCCCACATGAAAGAAGTTATGCCCGAGAGAAAGGGAAAGTGGCCTACTATAGAGATGGTAAGAGTGGTGATTATGGAGAGGCGCTTTTCATGACGGTGCGAGACCTATGGGACTACACTCAAAGTTGCTACTTGGAATTGTAATGGATCTCTACGCCTTGATGTAGGGGCTTTTGAGGATAGTTTCACTGGGAGTGACATCATCTTCTACTCTGAGACGCATCAGGCTCTTCGACAGTCCATGTCAAATCCACACGGATCTTCCCTCGTGATCGATCTTGGTTCGAAACTCGAATCCTGCAAACAAACGAACAACAAACAACAAAGGGGGTGCAGGCCTGACTCACCTCCCAACCATGACAGCCGTGGGCGAGCCCACAGTCTTGGCTGTCCCCACCGAGCCACGAGCTGAGCTAACTAGGTTGACGTACCGACCAATCTCCTCCTCGCGACGTCCCATACCGCCACGAAGCTGCCCTCGCGGGCCACGAGATTGTTGCCGGCCTCGGTTGCATAAAGCAGGTGCACGTCTGCACTAGATCCAGGCTCCAAGACCATAGAGCTCTCACAAACTCGCGAGACTCTCTATAATACAATAACTAACCTTGGCCACCCTTTTATAGGCTCTTGGCCGGTCATCGGGCGTCCACACTTGGCCGCCCGCCCGTCCATACTTGGGTGCCCGCCCGTTAGTATATCCCTAACTCAGCTCGTCAATCAGCCTGCCTAGTTCCAGGCTTCCCCAAGCCTCGAAACTAGTCTTGCATGCGTATAGCACACGGTAGATACCCACTGTGCACATGACATACTCCCCTTCCTCTAATACCACTGTCAAATCCCCACGGATCCCCTCGTGATCGATCTTGGTTCGAAACTCGAATCCTGCAAACAAACGAACAACAAACAAGCAAGGGGGTGCAGGCCTGACTCACCTCCCAACCATGACAGCCGTGGGCAAGCCCACAGACTTGGCTGTCCCCACCTGCTATACGCATGCAAGACTAGTTTCGAGGCTTGGGGAAGCCTGGAACTAGGCAGGCTGATTGACGAGCTGAGTTAGGGATATACTAACGGGCGGGCACCCAAGTATGGACGGGCGGGCGGCCAAGTGTGGACGCCCGATGACCGGCCAAGAGCCTATAAAAGGGTGGCCAAGGTTAGTTATTGTATTATAGAGAGTCTCGCGAGTTTGTGAGAGCTCTATGGTCTTGGAGCCTGGATCTAGTGCAGACGTGCACCTGCTTTATGCAACCGAGGCCGGCAGCAATCTCGTGGCCCGCGAGGGCAGCTTCGTGGCGGTATGGGACGTCGCGAGGAGGAGATTGGTCGGTACGTCAACCTAGTTAGCTCAGCTCGTGGCTCGGTGGGGACAGCCAAGACTGTGGGCTCGCCCACGGCTGTCATGGTTGGGAGGTGAGTCAGGCCTGCACCCCCTTTGTTGTTTGTTGTTCGTTTGTTTGCAGGATTCGAGTTTCGAACCAAGATCGATCACGAGGGAAGATCCGTGTGGATTTGACAGTGGTATCAGAGCATACCTCGTGAACGAGCAAGTTGGTAGGTAGAGAAGAAGAGGTCGAAGTACGGTATGTGTTTAAAAACTTGCTGTTTTTTCTGTGCATACTGCAGATTTCAGATTTTGTATGTGTTTTTCCTTCATCAAAGAACCCCATGTTGATGGGAGATGGTAGGTTGAATAGGGTTGATTGCTTTTGCAAGGAAGAGAAGTCGTGTTTGTTCAGTCGCATGAGAGAAAACAGAAAAAAAAAGCAAGTTTGCTTTTTGTTGAACGTTTGAGAGAGAGAGCAAGAGAAGTGCTGGATTGACGAGTTGGTTGGCCGAGTGCTAGGGACACGTGCTGGTTGATTTTGCAGGCGGGCAGGTGCGTAGCTAGGCGGGCAGGTGCTTTGCAAGCGGGCATGCCAGTTATCAGGCGGCCTAGGCCTGTAGGCAGCTGGGCGGCCAAGCCTGCCAAGCCAGGCGGCTTGCGCTGCCACCCCAGGCCGGCCAGGCTTGCGTAGCCAGGCGGCCAGGCCCAGCCGGCGCCCAGGCCACGCAAGACCAGCGCCCAGGCCACGTGGCCCTGTAGTAGCCAGGCGTACGTGTGCGCACAAGCGCTGGCTGCAACGCAGGCGGATACTCGTGTGGCGGCGCCAGCGTAATCCTGACGGCAGCTTCAATCGACGCAGTCAGCACACAGTCGGGCTAATCCAGGCGGTTGAGAAAAAAAAACACGTAGGAAAGCATTTTTTTTTAATTGCTTTCGCTTTTGTTTTTTAGGGGAGTTTAAATTTTTTTTAACAAAAGGTTTAAAAGTTTCCCCCTCTCAAAGGTTTCAAGATGTTTATTTTTTTTAAGAAAAGCGAATATATATATCCATATATATATATATTAAATATATATATATATATATATATATATATATATATATATATATATATATATATTCAAGAACAAAAAAAAAAAAACAAAAAAAAAAACACAAAAGCTAAAGCAAAAGCTAAGCCCTAGCTTTTCGAGTTTTTTTTGGCTTTTGGGAAACCTTTATAAACCCCTCACGTGGGCTTCTTGCCACACATCTCTCGAGTTCTCGAGTTCTCAAGTTTTCGAGTTCTCAAGTTCTCAAGTTTTCAAGCTCTCAAGCTCTCGAGTTCGCTCGCACTTTTATTGTGCAAAGATCGAATTTTCTCTTCACGTAACCTCTTCACGATGTCGACCCAAGAATCAGAGTTGGAGCCCCTCGTGGAACGCGAAGGCTTGCCGGCTACGGAAGGAACCGATGCCGATCTTTTTGACGAGTTTGTGTCAAAATCAGATTTCCAAGAGTTCAAAGTAGCTCTCGAAGCTTCTTCGTCGGAACGTCAGGCACAAATCGCAGCCCAGATGCAGGCTTTGCAGAACTCCATCGCTCTATTAACCACTACCCTCTCTACTTTTTCGGGCATGGATACCTTGGCTTCAGCTTTAGGCCCCAATATTACTCCGGAACCGTTCGGGGGCGAGCAAAAGCAGAGAACCAAGGAGATCGTGGACACTTGGCTACATAAGTGGCAAGTTCACTTTCAGTTTCATCCATATGATGATGGAAAGAAGATACAGTTAGCAGCAGGTTTCCTGTCCGGCAAAGCTTTGCTTTGGTGGAAGGAACTGAACCCAAAGCCAACGACTTGGGCACAATTTGAAGACATTTTCAAGAAAGAATTCCTCAAAAAAGAGGATGATTATGATGTTGTTGCCCGGTTTTTAGCTTTGACCATGACCTCGCAGCACCTCACTTATGAGGTCTACCTCCAGAGATTTCGTGACTTGCAGATGAAAGCTACAAAGATGGATCCCACTTCTCTGTTGGGGTTTTTCGTAGCTGGTTTACCCGACTCGTACCGATTACAGGTTAAAAATAACAAATGTAAAACATTGGACGAGGCCATTCATTCAGCTCGTATCTATGATGATACGATGGTCTCTTCCAAATCAAAACCCGTTACCGAGCAGGGGAACAAGCATAAAAGAAAGTTCTCCGCACCTATGGCTAACACGAATGAAGGCAAGTCTTCGGACCAACCTTCGAAGAATACAAGTTCGACACCAGCGAAGAAGAAACGACTCCTTAGGGCTTTGAAGCTCAAGAAGGAAGGACGTTGTTTTATCTGCGAAGAAAAAGGACACATGCGTAATGAGTGCCCGAAGCAAAAGGGTACCAAGTCAAATGCAGGACCCAAGCCAAAGGCAGCTAACCAGTTGTCTTTGACAGGTACGTCAATTACTGTACTTTCTCGCCCTAGTACTTGTTCTGATTGTCTGTTCAATTCTAAGGTATTTGGCATACATGATCTTCTCCGAGTTTATGGAGAAGTGAATGGCCATAAAATTCACATTCTGTTAGACCCTGGCAGTTCGCATAACTTTGTTAACTACAAACTTGTGCAGAAATTGAGTCTTGACACGACACTCAGCGACCATACCTATGAGGTACGTCTACCTGCGGGCAGACAAGTTTGGGATCGCAAGGTCGAGATGCTTCCAATCCAGATTCAGGACTACAAAGATACTCTGGAATGCTATGTCATGCATCTGGAAAATGTAGACTTGTTATTAGGGATTGAGTGGTTTAAGACTCTTGATGTCCAGATAGATTGGTCTAGTCATATTTTTTCTTTTCAGCATAGGGACACCAAGTATAGTATTTTAGGTGATTGTATCCATCCCTCTCAGGGACCTCTTGTAAATACAATTGATTTTGGAAATATAATGAATTCTTCTTTGTACACTGCTTTCCATTGTGTTTTGATTCCACTTTCTTCTTTTCTCATCCCTTCCATGGATGTGAATGAATTAAGTGTGTTTGAAAGCAAAGAATTACAGAAGATACTTGATTCGTTTCAAGATGTATTTCCTAAGGAATTGCCATCGGGTTTACCACCTGAACGGGCAGTAGATCATCGTATTGACTTGATCCCTGGTGCTCATCCTGTGAGTATTCCACCTTATAGGATGAGCCAAGCTGAGGAAGATGAGTTGGCTAAACAACTCGAAGATTATTTAAGGATGGGCCAGATCCGTCCAAGTAAATCACCTTGGGGTGCACCTGTGTTGCTTAGGAGAAAGAAGGACAATACTTGGAGAATGTGTATAGATTACAAAAGATTGAACAAGTTGACAATTAAGAACCGTTATCCTCTCCCTAGATCAGATGACCTAATTGACCGGTTAGCAGGAGCGAAATATTTCACGAAGATAGATTTACGTACTGGTTATCACCAGATACGTATTCATGAAAGGCATGTCGAAAGAACCGCCTTTCGGACTAGGTATGGCCATTACGAGTTTCTCGTATTACCTTTTGGGTTAACCAATGCTCCAGCCACTTTCCAGCAAATGATGAACGATCTTTTTCGTGAACATTTGGGAAAATTTGTGGTGGTGTTCCTGGATGATATTTTGATTTATAGTCGTACTCTTGAGGATCATGTCAGACACCTCACGATTGTCTTAGCTATTTTAAGACAGAATCGACTATATGCCAAGATGAGTAAATGTGAGTTCTTTATGACCGACATCATTTACTTGGGACACAAGATCACTAGAGATGGATTGAGCATTGACTATGACCGAGTTCAGAAGGTTTTGGACTGGCCTATACCGCGAACAGTGAAACAACTTCGTTCGTTTCTCGGTTTTGTTGTTTTTCTTAGGAAATCTGTACGGGAATACTCTCAGCTCACACTACCGATGACCGACTTATTGAAAGGTCGTGGACGTAAGTCCAATCAGCCTATCACTTGGAATAACGATTTGGATATGGCCTTCAGACTTTTGAAAGATAAAGTCAAGGAAGCACCTATCTTAGCATTGCCTGATCCTAGTCGGCCTTATGTTCTTGAAACTGATGCCAGTGACTATGCTATCGGGGCTGCTTTATTTCAAGATGGTAGACCAGTTGCTTTTGAAAGTAAAAAGCTAGACGACACTCAATCTCGTTGGCCAACCCTTGAGAAGGAGCTTTATGCTGTGATTCATGCTCTCAAGGTTTGGAGACATTATTTATATGGCTCCAAGTTTGTGGTATTGACTGATCATCAGTCAATCAAGTATGTGTGTGATGCGGATGATTTGAGAGGCAGGAAAGCTCGTTGGGCAGAGTTAATGCAAGATTTTGATTTTGAGATCCGTTATCGGAAAGGGTCCATGAATAATATTGCAGATGCGCTTAGTCGAATTAGAGAGGTGAATACTTTGTCGTTCACCGAGATTTCTACTGACTTATTTCAGTCATTGAGAGGGCTTTGCAGGACTGATAGTTATTTTGGTCCATTTTGGCAGAAGATCCAGGACGGGAGCTCATTGATTGACCAAGACTCGATGACTGCGCAGTCTACCATTCAGGCTGCAGGAGGTCAGTGGATGATTCGGAATGGTTTGCTATTCCGTAATGACAAAATTTGTGTACCACAGATCCCGGACATTAGGTCCAAGATTCTGAGGGAGTGTCATGACGCCCCTTCTGCTGGACACCCTGGGGTACACAGGACACTATCATTAGTGAAACACACTTTTTATTGGCCGAAGATGAAAGGGTATGTAGAAGATTATGTTCTCAAGTGTCAGATTTGTCAGGCAAATAAAGCTGAACGCTTTAGACAGGCTGGGTTGTTGCATCCTTTGCAAATCCCAGGTAATAAGTGGGAAAGTATTTCCATGGATTTTATTACCGGATTGCCAAGAACACATCAAGGCCACGATTCTATTTGGGTTGTGGTAGATCGCTTGACAAAGATGGCTAGATTTTTACCGACCCGGAAGACTATTACAGCTACGCAATTAGCTCGCCAGTTTATCGAGCAATTGTTTAGACTGTACGGGTTACCGCAGGACATAGTCAGTGATAGGGACTCTAAGTTTACGAGTGACTTTTGGAAACTTGTTTTCGAGAAGTTGGAAACAACTTTGAATTTGAGTTCCTCATATCATCCTCAATCTGATGGCCAGACTGAAAGAGTGAATCAGATTTTGGAGGATATGCTTCGAGCATATGTATCCAAAAGACAAAATTCATGGGAGGATTATCTTCCTATGTTAGAATTTGCATACAACAGTACTAAGCATACGAGTACAGGGTTTAGTCCTTTCATGCTTATGTACGGTTTTCAACCAAGATCACCTGTTACAGTAGGATTCTCAGGACTTCAGCATGATGCAGCACGTAATTTTTTGCAAGATATGCAGGAAATGTTACAAGTTGCAAAGGAATCTATTAGAAGTGCTCAAGACCGAGACAGGTTTCTGTCAAATCCACACGGATCTTCCCTCGTGATCGATCTTGGTTCGAAACTCGAATCCTGCAAACAAACGAACAACAAACAACAAAGGGGGTGCAGGCCTGACTCACCTCCCAACCATGACAGCCGTGGGCGAGCCCACAGTCTTGGCTGTCCCCACCGAGCCACGAGCCACGAGCTGAGCTAACTAGGTTGACGTACCGACCAATCTCCTCCTCGCGACGTCCCATACCGCCACGAAGCTGCCCTCGCGGGCCACGAGATTGCTGCCGGCCTCGGCTGCATAAAGCAGGTGCACGTCTGCACTAGATCCAGGCTCCAAGACCATAGAGCTCTCACAAACTCGCGAGACTCTCTATAATACAATAACTAACCTTGGCCACCCTTTTATAGGCTCTTGGCCGGTCATCGGGCGTCCACACTTGGCCGCCCGCCCGTCCATACTTGGGTGCCCGCCCGTTAGTATATCCCTAACTCAGCTCGTCAATCAGCCTGCCTAGTTCCAGGCTTCCCCAAGCCTCGAAACTAGTCTTGCATGCGTATAGCACACGGTAGATACCCACTGTGCACATGACAGTCCATGCCACATGTTAGTGGATACCGATGGGAGACAGCTTGTAGACAGGAGACTCGTTCAGATCATAGAGGACGGGACTCAGGAGGAGTGGCAGTATTGTTTAGAGAGGAGCTGCAGCCACGGATACATATAGTCCGCAGAGATGAGCAGGCTAGGTACATGTGGGTTAGACTGAGGGCAGAGACGGGCAGATATCTCTTCATTGCTATATGCTATTTTGCTCCTAGTACATCAGTGTATGCATCACCTAGCAGGCAGTCTCCCTTTTCTATTTTGGATGATGACATTTGGGAGTTCTCCAGGGATGGTGACATCATTCTCCTGGGGGACTTCAATGCCAGGACCGCCCATAGCCAGACAGTATTTTATGATACCTCAGAGGAGATGTTGAGGGAGCTTGATGTTAGGGATATGGGCCTATCTAGACTCTCACAGGATGAGGAACACACTGAGTATGTGCGGTATTTGATAGACATGGGGACTGCACATGGATTGGCCATCCTGAATGGCCTACAGAGATTCCCGGCAGCGGGGGCGGTTTCACTTGCTTTCCACATCGGCATGGTGCTAGTACAGTGGACTATGTTATGGCTCAGCCCAGTCTCATTCCCTCTTTTCAAGATTTTATGGTGGGCACTAGGCCGGTTGGAGTAGCAGTGGATCATGCTATCTTGTCCTTCACTCTGGGACAGGTCTCCACACACTCGTTATACCTTTACGAGGGAGACTGACACCGTGTACACGGATGAGATATACAGACGCTTATGTGCCGAGGAGCCGGGACGGCCATTAGATGAGCTCACTCAAATATTGATAGAGACGCTTCATGTTGGAGCATCAGAGGCATATCCCCATAGTCAGCCTACACGGAGACGATCTGGGAGGAACATGCCCTAGAACAGCTGGTATGATGAGGAGTGCAGAGAGATGAGGATCAGATTACAGAGAGAGGTGCTCATGGGTGTTACCACTCACAGACAGTCACGGATTACCTTCCGACGCCTAGTGCGACGGAAGAAGAGGGCTCTTTGACTTATAGAGGAAAAGAGCACATTTTGGATGTAAAGCTTAAAGGGGAATCTGTTCCTATTGTATCGGCTTCGACCATTTCATCAGTAATGAAAAAGCATCTTTCTGCGTACTTGGCTTTTGTAAAGGATGTCAAAGATGATGAATCTCAATCTAATTTGTCTATGTTAGATAAAGACAGGACTGATTTCCTACATGAGTACCAAGATTGCTTTTCCAAGTCATTGCCAGGAGAACTTCCTCCGGCAAGGCTAGAGGATCATGTTATTGATCTTATTCCGGGGAGAACCCCACCAAATAGACCGCCGTACCGTGCTAGTGCAGCCCAACAAGAGGAAATTATGAGCCACGTACAAGAGTTGTTGAAAAAGGGATTAATTCAACCAAGCTCATCACCCTTTTGCTCCCCCGTGCTCTTAGTGCAAAAGAAAGATGGTTCTTGACGCATGTGTATAGATTACAGAGCGCTAAACAAGAACACCATCAAGAATCCATTCCCTATTCCGAGGATCGATGACATATTGGACCACTTACAGGGCTCCACAGTCTTTAGTCGAATAGACTTGAAAAGCAGGTATCATCAGATACGCATTAGACCGGAGGATATGCATAAGATAGCATTTCGGACCACCTTTGGGCTATATCAGTTCTTGGTCATGCCCTTTGGCTTGACAAATGCTCCCGCCACCTTCAACAGGATGATGGACAGTATTTTCTGGCCTCATAGAGCGTTTGTGGACACATTCTTTCATGACATGATTGTACATTCACGCTCAGAGGAGGAGCATAGGGAGCATTTGGCCACAGTGTTTGAAGAACTCCGGAAGAATAGGTTGGTCATAAATGGCAAGAAGAGTAAGTTCTTCTTGGAAGAAATACACTTCTTGGGACACATCGTGTCTAAAGATGGAGTCCGTATGGATCCTTCGAAAGTAGAAGCAATTCTCCATTGGCCAGATTTGAGAACCGTGCATGATGTACGCAGCTTCTTGGGATTGTGTTCCTATTACAAGCGGTACATACAGTATTTTGCTGAGATTGCTTCACCCCTTCATGCTTTAACAAAGAAGGGAACTCCGTTTCAATGGGCTGATCGGGAAATTGCAGCCTTTAAGAAGCTTAAAGAAAAGCTTACTTTGGATCCCATATTGGTACTACCGGATCTCTGAAAGGCTTTTGTGCTTTCTTCTTTGTGCACGCTTAGGAGACTTTGTGATGCGCTTGGGAATCCAAGCTTCGTTAGTATTTTGGTAGTATCCTTGTGCTTGCAGTAATCTTTTTGGTACCCACGCTTTCTAACTTGGTGGAGTTCTTTGAGGAACTTGCATAGACTTTTGAGGACAGTGTTGTGGAGTACTTTTCTTTTTCTTTGGCCTCTGAGTGTTGCGCTAAGAAGAGGCTTTGACTGTCGAGGCACCAAAATTTGATTGGCACCTCCGTAGTAGCCTTGGGCTACAAGTAGTTGCTTTTCCACCCACATTTTGATACCATTAAGATACCTTGATTTGTGTTGTCTTGGTGGATTTTTCTTTTTGGTGGAAGTGAAAGGTTTTGGGCTCTCCTTCACATTGGTTGGCACGCAAAGGCTATAGGTTTGAGACTCATGGGCATTGTTGACGATGATGAGGCTAGAGTCTCTTGTGCAGTGGCTGTCGATGACAAGGCCTTCGAGCATGTGGTTGTCTCCTTTGGTGAGGTTTGTCACCTATAGAAAGAGATAAGAGAGAGAGAAACAATAGTCGGCTGCCCCTGTTCAGTGATATGCCTCTAACTCTCCTGCAGTATCCCCTCCGCTCTTCATAAAAGAGAGATAGATAGTCCTGCCTGACTGTTTGCAAGGGAGAAATAAAATGAAATGAAATGATATATTAACATCTTCAAAAGGCCAAAATGACCTATGAGACCAAAAAGGTTACAACAATTGGTGGATCTGATACAATGTCTGTGTAAGAAAAGCTAAAACAACTAAACAACTAACTGAAACTGAAACAACTATGGGAAAAAGTAAGGTACTAGGAGCTCCTAATGGATAACATCTGGGAAGGAAAACTCCAGCAACAAAGGTAAGCATCATATACATCACTATCCAAAGATGTCTCTCGTCGGTCGATGGCGGATATCCTCAATGTCCTCCATGGTGAGTACTCTGACTGGACGTCTCCCATGCCGTGCTACTATGGTCCTGATCCTCTGTTGTAGTCTCCGTCGGTGTCAAGATGGGCCTCTCATCTTGGGGCGCCTGGACCGCCCCAGCTCTATAGCCCGATCAATCAGTGTATCTCTGGTGCGGCTATACTTTGGGGCTAGCTGCAATGCCTGCTGGCCTGACTGCTCAATCTCTGGTCGAAAGAAGTCTGTAATCTGCCTCTGTAGGTGTCTCTCCCTCTCTGATCCCCTCCCTCTCAAGAGACCCTCTCTATGTCTACGGAGCTCCAGCAAGTATAATCCGAGGCATCTCTGATCCTGGTATCTCATGACTCTGGAAAGTGGTCCGAAACTCTCTCTGAACAGGCAGTGAAAACGGCCTCGTATCTCATAATATACTGCACAGTGACATATGTAATGTAACTTTGTCTCTGGCTTCATCTGGCACAACTGACAAATCCTGGCCTCAGCTGGTACTCTTCTAAATCTGCCAGTCTCAATCTCTAGCTGGTGTGAGGATGTGCGCATCTGACCAATAGCACACCGTACCCCATGAGAAAGATGAGTATCCATGTAGCTGGGTCTAATCGCAAACCCATCCTCCGTGAGCTGGAGAAGATGATCTCTATAGAAAGCCATCTTCATACCAAGCTCGTGTGTCGGTTGTACCCATGTCCTCCTACTGTCCAGCTGAGTCAAGTCCTGCCTGATGAGTCTGGTAATCTCTGCCCGTGTGAGAGAGAGAGAGAGGGTGCATCCAGGGAGTACTGAAATGGAGGTAGCCTGTCCATACTAAAGCCATGCAGGTGGAACCAAGCTGTCATCTGTGCATACCAACATGATCCGTCTCCCTGTGATGCCAACTGTCGTGAAGACTCCAGGGCTAAGCGAGCATATCCGTCTCTAGGGAGAGCCCAAGTGCTATGTATAAAGGAGACCGATCGAGTGAGTGTCTCTACTACCAATGGGGGGCAGCCATCTCTTCACGGATAATATCATGTGGTACCGAGGCCTTGGCCCTAAACATCCGGGAAATCATAGAAACCAAGGGCCTCTCCATACATCTCCATCCATCAGTGCTACCAGCTCGGCTGTGGTGATCCACTAAGGGTCCCCATATCTCCACTCCATACAGCATGGCTGAAGTGACCAAAGTGTCAAAGAGCTAGAGCTTTGTTCGAGGTTCCTGAAACTAAACCTGCGAACACATCCTCTCTAGTCTCCCCAATGCTGCATAAGCTCTGGTCAATCTGGTCTCCGCTGCTCTCCTCAAGGAAAATAGTGGGCCACTAAAAACCACACCAAGGTAAGTATATGCATCTGTATACTCCACTGTCTCCTGACCATATGTAAAGGTGGGTGCTAACATCCTAACCCACTGTGCTGTGGTGTTAAACACCATCACCTTGGTTTTACCAAGGTTAACAGACAATCCACTGTCCTGTGCAAACGTGTGCAATGCATCCAAATGACATTGCATCCCCTTTGGAGAATCTGAGATCAACACAATATCATCAGCATACAATAACAGCGAAATCCATGTCCCTGCTAGCTGTGCTCCTCTGTCACCCTCCCGCTCTACATAGTCCGAAACCTCATCCACATACATCACAAATAAGGTGGGAGAAAGGGGGCAGCCCTGTTTCACCCCAATAGTGGAGTGAACCATCTCCGATATACCCTGAGTAGTACGTACCTGCCCCACAACTGCCCTGTATAAGCCATGATTCCCCAAATCAGCTCTGTGGGCACTCCCATCTCCTGTAGTCTACGCATCAGTCTGGCTCTCGAAACTGTGTCAAAAGCTTTGCGGAAATCCACAAAGCAACAATAAATCCTCCTGCCATATGATCTGCCCTCCTCAATAATAGCTCTGAGTGTTAAGATCTGGTCAAGAGTGGAGAAATCTCTCCTGAACCCTGCCTGCCCTGATGCACGTATGCCCTCTCTCTCTACCCATCTACTCAACTCCTGCTCAAGAATAGATGCATATAATCTAGCCAATGTGTGACCAATCATGATGGTACGATAATTCCCACGAAGCATGGGATCCCCTGACTCGAAGATAGGCACAATCGTGGACATATTCCAAGTCTCAGGAAAACCCTCACACATGGCTCGGTTAAACATACATAGCAATAAGCTCTGCAAGCATATCTCTAGCATGAATAAAGTGCTCTGCTACCAAACCATCATGATCATATGCTCTCCTAGTCCTCATCCTGTCAATAGCTTTCCTTACCATCTCCGCGATAAAGAAAGCACATGTCTCTGGGCATGGCTCCGATCGGTCTAGCAGGGGTGGCTGTCCTGGTGCTGTGTACAGGGATGCTGCATACTCACCCCAAATCTCGGTGGAGGTAATGGCTGGTGATGGTGAATGCTCATGGAATAGTCTCCATGCCTCGCCTGAGTCCTGACTCATAAATAACTGATACAAATCCCTCTCTAACTGAGCAAGATATAATCTTCCTGTTGTACGTATCCACCACCGCATGTACTCTATGACACCATGGCATACCCAACAAAACATCACATCCATCAAGTGGCATGATATAGAATTCCTCACTGTCCACATAACCCTGCTCATGAAGCCTTAGCTTCCCAATAATAGGGGTAACGGGATCTACATACCCTGGACAAGCCATATTAGCCTCATACAAAGGCCCCATCTCCTCTGCACGGATTCCCAATCTGCCAGCCAAATCTGGTGAGATAAAGTTGGCTCTAGCACTTGTGTCAAAGAAAATCAAAGTGTTCTGATCTCTAATTTTGCCCCATGCTCTGCACAACTCAGTCTCTTCACCACCTGGCTGTTCCCCAACAAGATCAAGAACTAACCGTGCAGAAGGCTTTGCTTTCTTAGAGTTGGGCTCCCCTTTAGTGTCACAGTCCTTATTAGACTTACGCTTGCGGCAATTGAAAGACATATGTCCCTCTTTTGTAGAGAAAAAGCATTTCTTGGCATCCAACAAAGTTTGCTTCTCCTCAGGAGTTCTCTTGGGCATTGGTAACATCTTACGCCGCTTCTCTGTAGGCATTGTTGCATCCCGAGATGCATGCCCTGACTTCTCAGTTTTCTTACTAGTGTTTTCGCTGCCCTTAAATCCAATTGAAACCCCCAGTGAGTAATGCATTTGCCGTCATGGCTTTCTCTATCATCTGTGACATATTTGTTACTTGGGTCTTAATGCAATAGTCACGCACTTCCTTGGGCAACCCACAACAATACTTCTCAACCTTCTCAGACAGTGGCATTTCACGATAAGAAGTAATTGGGAGTAAAGCTTCCCAAAACTTCTTGTTATAATCCTCAAGATTCTCGCATTTCGATGCATCCAACTTATGCCATGCTGTCATTACATCCACCTCAATGTAGATGTGAGCCACACGGAAGAGAACGCCTGTTTAAACTGTACCCAAGTAGATGGGATGCCCTTTAAAAGAAGAGTGGACCACCACTGCAATGCATTGCCCTTGAGAAAAGTCGTAGCTTTTCTCACTTTGAGGATTCCGTGTAATTTCCACCAGAAAAAGCAGCATCAAACTGCTGTAAAAAGGTAAGAGCCTTGAGCTTGTCTTTGGTCCCACTGAATGTGTCAAATTTCACCACAACTCCCCCTTCCTTATAATCCTTCGCCTTAACCATAGGCGTTGGATTATCGTAAGGAAGTGGCTTCAGAAGATTGCTACCCCCTGCATTCATGCCCATACTAGGGTCAACATTGCCTGTTCCCACACCTTGTATACCATGCAATCCTGCTGATCCTCCCATATTTCCGAACATACCACTATGCATACCGGGCTACATGCCCCCATACATGTTTCCCTGCATTCCGGGTTGCATGCCCCCATACATATTCCCTTGCATTCCGGGCTGCACACCACCATACATGTTGCCTTGCATACCAAGCTAAAAACTAGCTCCAAAATTCCCTTGCATTCCCATGCCTCCTTGAGGGTTACCCCCAGTCATAGATTGGAACACGGAACCACCGCCAAAATAGCGTGGATGCATCGATTGCTGCGGGATAGGTGGCTGCCCGAAAAAGGAACTCTGTGGGGTTGCACCATAAGTGTTCTGCATGTTGGAAAACTGTCCAAAAGCAGGATCCTGTGGGAAGGCACCACTATTGCCCTGAGGTGGGTTGCTAGAACGTACCTTCTGCTTCTTCTTCTTCTTAGGCTCTGAAGGGGCCCTCATAAATTCAGCAAACTTCTCACTTTGTGTGAGCTGCATGAGCACATCCACTGCCCCTGTCAAACGGGCTTTGAATTGGGCATCATCTTCCTCTTTACTTGGCATATCTTTTGGCTGCATTTCATCCTCATAACGTGCATCTTCTGCAGCCTGTTCTCCTGCAAGTACATCCTCAGATTCAGTCCTCTCAGGAGTTGTCTCCTGCTTTTCCTCATCATCATAGTCACAGTCATCCTCATAGTCTGACATCTTGCTGAAATTTTCAGCAACGACTTTCCTCGAGACAACCACGAATTCACCCCCTTAAGAAAGTTGGTGATGGTCCCAACAACAGAACCTTGAAACCGGCCCTTGGTAGAAACCAAAGTGCGGTAGACTAGGAGTCACCCAAACACAGTTGTAATCCAACAAATAAGATAGATAAAAAGGGAGCTAGAGTGCTCCTACACAAAAAGAAGAACGACACCTGTTTGCCCCAAAGCTTGGCGCCCCTTTCGGTATTTTCACATTCAATGGAAGAGTTTAACTGAATACATCATGGCCACTCATGGCTTATACATATGCATGTCCAATATGCCAATCCTCTGGACCTCTTAGCACAGAGGTTACACACAGCCCTGTGCCCCCAAACACCACACTGTTATTCACCTCTAATCGGCCAAGATAGTACATCCATGAGGCCTTGAATACGCATCTAACTGGCCCGTGCACATAGCCAAAAACCAGCCATACATCAGCCCGTAAACTCTTCCCAAAAACATGCTAAATTAACTCTTGTTTTTGCCCTCGTAGGCTGCAAATCCCTCCCCTTACAAGGGACCAGGAGAGACTCCCGAACAACCCACAAGTCGGAAGAAAGAGGAGTTTGAACCTGTGGGCTTCTGACACTGCCCACAAACCTATAGAAAGAGATAGAGAGAGAGAAACGATAGTCGGCTGCCCCTGTTCAGTGATATGCCTCTAAGTCTCTTGCAGTATCTGTCACCATTTGGCCACCCGAATGGTTCACTCTTGCTTTCACACTATGTACATATTGGATTGGTGTCCATGGCTTATGGAATGTGCCTATGCATGTGATTGACACGTGTCATGCTGTATAGTTGGAAATGATATTCCGCTGGGACTTGACGTTATCATGCCCGGAATATCTGGAGGACTTGGCTTTCCGCTAGGACTTGTGCCTTTGTGTAGATGCCCGGAAACGCCTGGAGGATTGGCTTTCCAGTGGGTCTGGTATCGCATATACTTGCCTGGAAACGCGTGGTCTTATATGGTTTCATGAATGGAAATTGCTCATGCCAATGCTGCATTGCATAGCATCTTTATGTGCTTGCCTGCAAATGAAATTGCATGCTGTTTTCATGCCTGCATGACCTATGTGTAGTTCCGGGCTAGGGGACGCCCGCCCGTGAACCGTGCGTGTGAAACTGTCTGCTGACATGGTTGTGTGGCATGTGAACAGGTGGTAAGTATTACCCAATCTAGGCTCAAATAGCCTTTAGGACTTCGCCAATATTTATAAGTGAGTGAGTTTCCACTTCATTAAAGTTTGGGCGCCCAAAAGTCACTTATAAATTATGACCGCTTCCAAGTTCACACTCACTGAAGTCCCGAGGCGGACAAGACTCAATGTCCAGGACCTGATCCTCCCTTTTTACTCATAAATGGGCATCTCCCCATGTCCTCTCACCTGATTGGACCCCAATTCACTTACTTCTTAAGAGAAAATTCGTGTTTTCTCTTCATGAGGATTTTTGGAGGCTGAAAACTCTGTTTTTCCACCATTTCTCTCCATTTCCAAGCTCTCCATAGCCATACCCAACTTGCTAGGGTGTTTTCCAAGCTTCCAAGAGTGTCTTCAAGTGCGAATCACTCTCTTACTCACTCCCAATGACCGAAATTCAGTAAAACAGCTCTCATTTTTGCTGTAATTTCTGGTCTTTTTGCTGAAAACCCTAATTTCAGCCTTCCTTTCTCAAATTGAACCTTAGGGGAAGCTTTCCCAGGGTTCCCTTCATCCTCTTGAAGACTTTTGTCGTGAAGGATTGCGGCAAATCGAAGATATCAACACTTCTAAAGCTTCCAACGCGAAGGCTTCCGCTTGCAACAACTTCTATGAAGACTGGTAAGGTAATTGGACAATGTGTTGTCATTACTTATTCAGTAGAAGGGCAGGACTCCTTGTTTAGCCGCCCTGTGTAGTATTTCTCTTGTCCTATGTGCTCTTGAAGATGTTGCTACCTTGCTTGGTAGAACATAGAGCCAGTGGTAGAGAATATGGGCACTGAAGTCGGGCCGGGCATCAAGGCAGCTCCTTGGTGATCTACATCGACATACCATTGTTTTCTAAATGCTGAACTTCATATGCATTGGCATGGAGGATTTGGCAATGGATGCTCGTGAAGCTATGTATTGAATTTCTCCAATAGTAATACAATTTACTCAAGGGAGGGGTCGGCCGTTCCGGCTCATTGTGTGTCTCTTGTCAATTCAGCAATTTACTTCTTGTATTTGAGCAAGTGTCCTTCAAATCTTAGTGTATTTAAGTGTATTGATTAGCATTGTGTTCAACCAAGTTACATTGGTATCAGAGCATACGGTTCTCTTTCACTTCTATCGTGAGAGACGATCACCGTGAACACTAGCTTATTCCGCGTATCTCTCATGCCACTCATGCCTTCGAGTGTGCTCGTGAGGGAGAAGCCATGGCTGAAAATGTATCAATGCATGTTGAGGGGCCAGCCATGCCTCATGCTTACAGGGCACATGTATCTATGCCTTATGCATCACCTTTTGGTCCAAAAATGATTCCAGTTATAGGGGCTGTCCCAATTGACAAACATGGGGGAAAACATGTTGAGATGCATACACATGCATCAAAGTCTCGTGACTTCATGGCCGGAGACAAATCTGTGAAGTTTGACACATATCATGGGGAATATGATGCATCAAAGGCACTTGCTTTTATTGCCCAGTTTGATATTGCTTTCAGTGATGAGGATTTCACTCAGAAATCCATGATTTGGCATGTAAGCATGTTCATAAAAGGCACTACTGTCCATTGGTGGCTCACGGAGAAGCTCTCACCGAATCCCGTTAGATCATGGGAAGAGTTCAAGGAGAGGTTCTATGCTCAATTCTTGCCTCCCAATGCATTGAATGAGATAACAATGAAGTGGGATTGGGTAAAGCAAAATGAGGGGGAATCGGTAAATGCATATGTACAAAAGTTTTGGAAAGTGCTCTTGGAGGTGTCTCCATTTATGCATGTCACCGAGGCGGAAAGGAAGAGAAGGTTTCAATCGGGATTGCAATCCGTGTACAAAGCGGGATTACAAATGTATCCTGGTCATACCTTACACTAATTAATCGCAGCGGCCACCACCACCGAGCAATTGGAACTCAAATTGAGTCGATCCAATAAGGCTAAACCCTCATTTCAAGGGAAAGAGAGGGCTGTCCAAAACCTGCAAAATGATGGACAGTCATCTAAAAGGGACCAAAACCAAGGCAAATCAGGTCCAAAAGCTGAAAATAAGTTTGCTAAAAAGCGCCCTTATAAGCCGGCAAGCTTTGGTCTTAAAGCTGAGAAGAAGGAGCAATATATGCGTGAAGGCAAATGCTTTACTTGTGGCAGCACTGAGCACATGGCAAGAGCATGCCCAAATAAGAAGAACAAAGCTGAAAATGCTAATGTATCGAAGCCTAATGTGCATATGGTTCCGGATGTGCAGGGCAACACTTCACATGATAGCAAAGATAGGGTTGTATGTAAAGCTTGGGGATAGCTCAAAGATCAGCCCGCTTTGTTCATGTTTGATGATTGTGGATCTGAGAATTTCATATCCACTCAGATGGCAGCTGCTTTGGGTATTGAAGTGGAGGACATGAATTGAAGCAGGGGCTGCCTTTGTTGGTAGAGAAGTGCACGTCATGCCTATTTTTGGCAAGTTGCGCATACACATTCAAGGCGATGTGGATCATGAGGATTTCTTGTGGCGCCTTTGAATGGTTGTGATGTATTGCTTGGAAAGCCTTGCCATACATGTATTGATCCGTGTAAGGCTTACAAGACTAACAGGATCACCTTCATGCATAAAGGCCGAGAACATGTAATTGATGCTGGTGAAGAGGGTGATACCATTCCCCTTGTATCTCATGTACAAATTAAGAAAGTAATGAAAAAGAGTATTTTTGCGTACTTGATTTTCGTACGAGATCCTGCTGAGGAAAATAATGTACATGTAAACACTCTTTGTAATGATAGGCTGAAATTTTTGCAAGAGCACAATGATTGTTTTGCTGATGAGTTACCAAATGAGTTACCACCTGTACGACCGGAAGATCATCGCATTGATCTTGTGCCGGGTAGCTCACCACCTAATAGGCCAGTCTATCGTGTAAGTGCATCCCAAAAAGAGGAGATCTTGAAGCAAGTAAATGAGCTTCTTGAGAAGGGTTTGGTTCAGCCAAGCTCTTCCCCATATTATTCACCCGTCCTCTTAGTTCAAAAGAAGGATGGATCCTTTCGTATGTGTGTGGATTATAGAGCTTTGAATAAGCTTACCATCAAGAATCGGTTTCCGATCCCACGCATAGACGACATCCTTGACAAGTTGGATGGATCGGCATGCTTTAGCCGAATTGATCTCAAGAGTGGATATCATCAAGTGCGTGTAGTGCCTCAGGATGTACACAAAACTGCTTTCAGGACAGCATTTGGGCTTTATGAGTATCTTGTTATGCCTTTTGGTCTTACAAATGCCCCGACTACATTCAATAGAATGATGGATCGCATATTCCGTGGGTACAGGAAATTTACAGGTGTCTTCTTTGATGACATCCTAGTCTTCTTGAAGACCGAAGAAGAGCATAAAGCTCATTTGGCTATTGTTTTTGAAGAGCTCCATAAGCATAAACTCTTCATAAATGCAAAGAAGAGCGAGTTCTTCTTGTCAGAGATACATTATCTTGGGTATATTGTGTCCAAAGATGGAGTGCGGATGGATCCTGCAAAGATTGATGCAATTCGGAATTGGCCCGAATTGAGTTCGGTGCGTGAGATCCGTAGTTTTCTTGGATTATGCTCTTACCACCGCAGGTTCATTCGGCACTTTGCATGGATTGCTTCTCCTTTTTTGCATGATTTGACAAAGAAGGCGGCCGTGTTCAAATGGACTAATGTAGAGAGAGATGCATTCCTCAAATTGAAAGATGCAACTACTCATGGTCCAGTGTTGATCGTTCCGGATTTGCAAAAGCCTTTTTGTGTGGAATGTGATGCATCTGGAAATTGCATAGGGGCTGTCCTTAATCAAGAGAGAAATGCCGTGGCTTATGAGAGTCGTAGATTGCATGATGCAGAGCTATCTCTTGGCATTTATGAGAAAGAGCTCTTGGCTGTAATTCATGCACTTACTATATGGAAACATTACCTTCTTGGGGCTGATTTCACTGTGAAGACAGATCACTAGAGTGAGGTATTTTCTTACTCAAACTAAGTTGTCAGAGAAGCATATGAGGATGGCCAATTTTCTCTCTATGTTTCATTTTCAGATCTTGCACACCCCGGGAAAGAAGAATGTAGTGGCTGATGCATTGTCACAAAAGCCGTATGTAGCAGCTATCTCGGTTGCCTCTCATGGAGACTTGTCTACCATGCGTGATTTGTATCATACGGATGTTGATTTTGCCACTATTTGGGCTGATTTGATGGCTGGTCATACACATGCCTCGTATGTGATCAAAGAGGGTTATCTCATGAAAGATAATTGCCTATGTGTGGTGTCTGACATGAGGCAAAAGATTTTGGATGAGTGCCATGCTCCTCCATATGCTGGTCATAGAGGCATAATGCCTACTGCGAACATGATTGAGCGGTATTTCTTTTGGTCAGGTATGCGAAAGGACATAGAGGCACATGTACGTGCATATATCACCTGTCAAAAGGTCAAATTTGATAGGCAAAAGGCACCAGGTTTGCTTCAGCCATTGCCTATTCCCACGCAGCCATGGGAAAGTATTACAATGGATTTCATTATGGACTTGCCACGTACCCAACAGGGTAATGATGCAATTTGGACAATTGTGGACAGGTTTAGCAAGCAAGCTCATTTCTTGCCAGTCAAAAAGACCATCAAAGCTGAGCATATGGTTAAAATATATCTTGCACAAGTGTTCAAACATCATGGAATGCCGAAGTCCATTGTGGGGGATAGAGATCCCGGGACTACAAGTCTCTTTTGGCGGGCCTTATTTGATAATATGGGCACCAAATTGGACTTCTCATCAGCTTATCACCCTCAAACGGATGGGCAAAGTGAGGCTGCAAATTCAGCTGTGTTGGATCTCTTGAAATGTTATGTGGCGGATCAGAAGTCTTCTTGGGAGAAGTACTAACCGCTTGTCGAATTTGCATACGACAACACAGTGCATGCATCTACGGGAAAGGCCCCGTTTGAGATTGTTTATGGTAAGGTGGTTTTGCCACCCATCCTTCGCACAAAGGGTGAGATATTTGCAGCTGATGAGTATGTAAGAGACTTGGATATTGCTTTTACTCACGTGCGGACAGCCATTGCAATGTCACAAGACAAGCATAAAAAGGCTGCCGACAAGCATAGAAGGCAATTGGATGTTAAAGAGAATGATTGGGTATTGATGAAATTTGAGAAAGCAAGACTTGCAAAGAGGCCTGGCAAAGAGGGTGCATATCCTAAGCTTGCAACCAGGTACTATGGACCTTTTCGAGTGATCGAAAAGATCAATGAAGTGGCTTTCAGATTGGCATTACCTAGTCATTGGCACATACACAATGCTTTTCATGTGAGTCTCCTTCGCAAGTATGTAGGGCCTGAGCCCAGTGAAATGGTCATTGAGGATCCACCAGAAGTGGATGAGCTTGAGGAGATCTTGCAGCCAGAGCAGATTGTGTATCACAAGGAACGCAAGCTTGCAGGCAAAGTTGTGAGGCGTTACCTTGTGAAGTTTAAGAACTATCTTCCCATTGATGCTAAATGGGTAGATGAAGAGTTCTTCAAAGATTGCCCGCATGTGCTTCAGACATATTTGGATGCATTTCAGTTGCGGACAACTATTTAGAAGCGGGGGGGAATGTCACCATTTGGCCACCCGAATGGTTCACTCTTGCTTTCACACTATGTACATATTGGATTGGTTTCCATGGCTTATGGAATGTGCCTATGCATGTGATTGACACGTGTCATGCTGTATAGTTGGAAATGATATTCCGCTGGGACTTGACGTTATCATGCCCGGAATATCTGGAGGACTTGGCTTTCCGCTGGGACTTGTGCCTTTGTGTAGATGCCCGGAAACGCCTGGAGGATTGGCTTTCCAGCGGGTCTGGTATCGCATATACTTGCCTGGAAACGCGTGGTCTTATATGGTTTCATGAACGGAAATTGCTCATGCCAATGCTGCATTGCATAGCATCTTTATGTGCTTGCCTGCAAATGAAATTGCATGCTGTTTTCATGCCTGCATGACCTATGTGTAGTTCCGGGCTAGGGGACGCCCGCCCGTGAACCGTGCATGTGAAACTGTCTGCTGACATGGTTGTGTGGCATGTGAACAGGTGGTAAGTATTACCCAATCTAGGCTCAAATAGCCTTTAGGACTTAGCCAATATTTATAAGTGAGTGAGTTCCCACTTCATTAAAGTTTGGGCGCCCAAAAGTCACTTATAAATTATGACCGCTTCCAAGTTCACACTCACTGAAGTCCCGAGGCGGACAAGACTCAATGTCCAGGACCTGATCCTCCCTTTTTACTCATAAATGGGCATCTCCCCATGTCCTCTCACCTGATTGGACCCCAATTCACTTACTTCTTAAGAGAAAATTCGTGTTTTCTCTTCATGAGGATTTTTGGAGGCTGAAAACTCTGTTTTTCCACCATTTCTCTCCATTTCCAAGCTCTCCATAGCCATACCCAACTTGCTAGGGTGTTTTCCAAGCTTCCAAGAGTGTTTTCAAGTGCTAATCACTCTCTTACTCACTCCCAATGACCGAAATTCAGTAAAACAGCTCTCATTTTTGCTGTAATTTCTGGTCTTTTTGCTGAAAACCCTAATTTCAGCCTTCCTTTCTCAAATTGAACCTTAGGGGAAGCTTTCCCAGGGTTCCCTTCATCCTCTTGAAGACTTTTGTCGTGAAGGATTGCGGCAAATCGAAGATATCAACACTTCTAAAGCTTCCAACGCGAAGGCTTCCGCTTGCAACAACTTCTATGAAGATTGGTAAGCTAATTGGACAATGTGTTGTCGTTACTTATTCAGTAGAAGGGCAGGACTCCTTGTTTAGCCGCCCTGTGTAGTATTTCTCTTGTCCTATGTGCTCTTGAAGATGTTGCTACCTTGCTTGGTAGAACATAGAGCCAATGGTAGAGAATATGGGCACTGAAGTCGGGCCGGGCATCAAGGCAGCTCCTTGGTGATCTACATCGACATACCATTGTTTTCTAAATGCTGAACTTCATATGCATTGGCATGGAGGATTTGGCAATGGATGCTCGTGAAGCTATGTATTGAATTTCTCCAATAGTAATATAATTTACTCAAGGGAGGGGTCGGCCGTTCCGGCTCATTGTGTGTCTCTTGTCAATTCAGCAATTTACTTCTTGTATTTGAGCAAGTGTCCTTCAAATCTTAGTGTATTTAAGTGTATTGATTAGCATTGTGTTCAACCAAGTTACATTGGTATCAGAGCATACGGTTCTCTTTCACTTCTATCGTGAGAGACGATCACCGTGAACACTAGCTATCTCTACACTTAGAACATTATGGACAGCCATACAATGAATGTTGGAGATGCTAATACAAGAGGCAGGGACAATGAAATGCATGCCTCCAATGCTTTACAGGATGAGCAAACTCATGTGGTGCACAATAGGGAACATGAATATGTGGGACAGCCGTCCCGTGGCAAAGAGAAGATGCAAGAAGAAGAGTCCATAGTCTTGAGGGCTGAACTTACTCGTATGCAGGCTCTTCTCCATGCACAACAAGAAGAATTGAATCTCTTTCGCCGCGAGGATCCATTGGTACATGATCGTTTGAAGGCCAAGAAAGCTGAATCTTATATGGATCATGCAATGGCAATGATTGCTCAAGAGTTGCACATGCAACTGAGGGATGCAGCACGTGCATACTTGGCTCGTACCGAGGATGCCTATGGAGAAAAGGCAACCATCCCACATGTCTTGGAATCCCCACTAGTGCCTGAACAAGAACTTATGTCTAAGAGGATAAATCTCCATGCTATGGGAGAGGAACAATCAGTGACTTCACGCCATGCAGGAATACCTTATGTAGTCCGTGAAGGATACAATGTTTATGGCAGTGGTAAAAATGTATGTCACATGCGATTGCCGGCTGAAAATGTGCATGCACAACACATGCAACTTTAGGCTGCAATTTTCTGTTGGTGCAGGTATTCCGCGTATCTCTCATGCCACTCATGCCTTCGAGTGTGCTCGTGAGGGAGAAGCTATGGCTGAAAATGTATCAATGCATGTTGAGGGGCCAGCCATGCCTCATGCTTACAGGGCACATGTATCTATGCCTTATGCATCACCTTTTGGTCCAAAAATGATTCCAGTTACAGGGGCTGTCCCAATGGACAGACATGGGGGAAAACATGTTGAGATGCATACACATGCATCAAAGTCTCGTGACTTAATGGCCGGAGACAAATCTGTGAAGTTTGACACATATCATGGAGAATATGATGCATCAAAGGCACTTGCTTTTATTGCCCAGTTTGATATTGCTTTCAGTGATGAGGATTTCACTCAGAAATCCATGATCTGGCATGTAAGCATGTTCATAAAAGGCACTGCTGTCCATTGGTGGCTCACGGAGAAGCTCTCACCGAATCCCGTTAGATCATGGGAAGAGTTCAAGGAAAGGTTCTATGCTCAATTCTTGCCTCCCAATGCATTGAATGAGATAACAATGAAGTGGGATTGGGTAAAGCAAAATGAGGGGGAATCGGTAAATGCATATGTACAAAAGTTTTGGAAAGTGCTCTTGGAGGTGTCTCCATTTATGCATGTCACCGAGGCGGAAAGGAAGAGAAGGTTTCAATCGGGATTGCAATCCGTGTACAAAGCGGGATTACAAATGTATCCTGGCCATACCTTACACTAATTAATCGCAGCCGCCACCACCACCGAGCAATTGGAACTCAAATTGAGTCGATCCAATAAGGCTAAACCCTCATTTCAAGGGAAAGAGAGGGCTGTCCAAAACCTGCAAAATGATGGACAGCCACCTAAAAGGGACCAAAACCAAGCCAAATCAGGTCCAAAAGCTGAAAATAAGTTTGCTAAAAAGGCGCCCTTATAAGCCGGCAAACTTTGGTCTTAAAGCTGAGAAGAAGGAGCAATATATGTGTGAAGGCAAATGCTTTACTTGTGGCAGCACTGAGCACATGGCAAGAGCATGCCCAAATAAGAAGAACAAAGCTGAAAAAGTCCAAACACTCCGCTGAGATAGAGGTGGAGAATACATGTCAAATGCATTCAAGGATTATATGCTTCAAAAACTAATGTACTGTGCCTTATACAAATGCTTCACAGATGGAAGCTATAATGTGTGCAACTCACGTGTTGAACAGGTGTCCAACAAAAGCTTTGAAAACCATAACACCATTTGAGGCTTGGTATAAGCCGAAAGCCAAAAGTGGATAATATGCGTACATTTGGGTGGTTGGCATATGCACATGTGCTAGAACAACTCCGAACAAAGCTAGGTGATAAAGCAATGAAATGCATTATTGTGGGCTACAGCAATGAGAGCAAAGGATACCGTCTTTATAATCCAACAACACGCAGGATTTTTGTCAGTAGAGATGTGGTATTTGCTGAAAATTCAATATAGCCCATGTACAGCTTGTATAAAAGTCATGATACAAGCATACAAGACATGTTTGATGGGCTATTACCCATTGCAATTAGGGGGGATTCAGATCAGCCAGTCCCTACACAAGAAAATCCTCATGTAGAACATGTGGAACAGCCAACAATTCAGCCCCCTTCTGCGGAAGAAGTTGAAGATCTTGTCAGGGAAGAGCAAACAGCCATAGACACAGCCAAGTCGGCGCCAAGATGGTTGTTGAAAACTTTGCAAGATAGCAAACTTGCAGCTTCATTAACAGGTAGAACAAGGGCTAGTTCCAGCCATGCATTGAATATGCATCATGGGGAGTTTGCATTAGCCATGGTTGGTCTCTTTGATTCAGAAGAGCCTTCTTCTTATGAAGAAGCACATGAGAATTACACCATGCTGGATGAAATCTCTTCTATCATGAAGAACAATACTTGGGATCTTGTGGACTTGCCAAAAGGCAAGGATGTCATTGGAACAAAGTGGGTGTACAAAGTCAAAAGAAAGTCTGATGGTACTATTGACAGCTACAAAGCAAGACTTGTGGCTAAAGGCTATTCTCAGAAAAAGGGAATAGATTATGAGGAGACTTTTGCTCCTACTTCGAGAATGACTACAATAAGATCAGTGATTGCATTGGCTGCACATAAAGGATGAAAAGTGCATCAATTGGACATCAAAACTGCATTCTTAAACGGGGATTTACAAGAGGAAGTATACGTAAATCAGTCCATTGGTTTTGTAGTTCCTGGTGAGGAACATAAAGTATGCAGGTTACACAAAGCATTGTATGGGTTAAAGCAAGCTCCAAGAGCTTGGTATGATAAAATGCATGCTCATATAACCAGCCAAGGTTATGTGAATAGTCCAGCTGAAAGCACATTGTATGTGAAGAAAACTGGTGCCGATATTCTCAGTCATCTTGTATGTAGATGACATCCTCATAACAGGGACTAGCAAAGCATAAATTTCAGATTTCAAGGCTGATTTGAAAGCTGAATTTGATATGTCAGATTTGGGGCCTTTACACTACTATCTCGGCATACAGTTTATGCATAGAGATGATGGCATTGTTATGCAGCAAACCAAGTACATAAAAAGTGCTAAAAAGGTTTCACATGGATGAATGTAAGCCAATTTCTACTCCATTAGAACCAAGTGTACGGCTTACTATGCATGATATTGGAGAGCCTTTTGAGGCTGGCATTTACAGCCAGGCAGTGGGAATCGTTTTTTTCTCGGCAGTTCATGCATATCTTGGTTGAGCAAAAAGCAACCCATCGTTGCCACATCTACTTGCAAGGCTGAGTAGAGGGCAGTCTTCACAGCTACAGTAGATTGTGTATGATTGAGGAGATTATTGGCTGATCTTCGTGAGTGTCAGCAGACACCCACCACCATTCTCACTGATAGCTAGAGTGCTATGGCCGTGGCACGAAATTCCGTATTTCATGCATGTTCCAAGCACATCGAGATTCATTATCACTATGTTAGAGAGAGGTTACATGCAGGGGAGATTAGTTTATCTTTGGGCTTACTCTCATATAGAGTGATCTGCTACCTTGTACAGGTTCACACACTCACTATAGGGGGGATTTGTAGACATATGCTCAGTTATGGTAGTGCTACATGTGAACAGGGCTTAACTAAGGACACTTTTTTCCATGTGGTTTTTCCCCTTAGATATCGAGTGTGAAAGGACACTCTATCCATATAACTTTTGTACTTCTATATTATATGGATGTGATTCACATGCAAGGGTTGACTTGCATTTTGTGATCACCACACATTTTGTGTCTAGCTCTCTCTCTCTCTCTCTCTCTCTCTCTTCTGTGTGAGCTTCTTCTCCCTGCATCTAACCCTAATTTGCAAGAAGCATTGCTGTGTGTGAGTGTGTGAGTCCCCCAACTATACACGGTTGATCTTCTTGGTTTCCTCAAGAGGTCCAGATACCATTATTCCCTGACTTTGGTAATCCAAAGATAAAATCCATAACAATACTCTCCCATAGATAACCAGTACTGTAAGTTGTAACTAGGACTAGCATTGTCATCATCTAGAGTCATGGATATTATGTTGAGGGAGGGTGTTGCCCTTGGCTTGCAGTCAACCTAGTTTGACTTTTTTCTTTTTCTTGAGCAAATCTTATGGTCCCTCTCCCCATGCCTTCTTCCACTTGTCTGGTGCCTGGGCAAGGATTCTATCATGTGAAATAGAACTAGGAGGGCCAAATAGATACACCATGACGTCTAAATATTTGGAAAGTACAAGCTTTGGGAATGGGGGATTATCGTGGAATACAAAGGACCACACTCCTAAAATTAGGAGGGTTACTATTTTTCTACATCCTCAATGGAGATTATGTTCGCGTCATTACACTTGTAAGCTAAGCAAATGGGGGGACATGACAAAGCACATTTGGTAAAAGGTCTACTAGTTGGGATATTTTTGGAGATGAAGTTTATGGGGAGAACCATCTCTTAAATTGGGACATGTGGCAAGAAAGTGGATCAAAGTGAAGTAAGTGGCCTCAAGGCTCACACTTGTCACCTCAACTCTCCATTTGTCAGTGTAGCTTTCTCTTTCCCATTCTAGCTCATGAGAGCCCCATATCTATAAATTGGAGCCCTCTCTATTCATTGAGAGGAGGCTCTCTCTTGTTGCAGTGTCTCTTCTACCATGTTGGCTGCTTGCCCTCTATGGAGACCCTACACCCCTTTACAAAAGCCATTGTACCTGTTGTACCAACCATTGTACTTCTTGTACTAGCTCCTATATTGGTTGTACCAGCCCTTGTATTTGATGTGCTGGCTGAAGTGAAGCTTGTACCAGTTGTACCCACCCTTATGGTTCTATTATGGTAGAGATAGAGAGGTATTTATGGTGCTGAATATTTGCATTTTTTCTCTAAGAGTTGGAAGGCCTAGTCAGTGGGGAAGATTAGTACTCTCGAGAGGTATATTGGCTTCTACATACATACTTTATATGTTCATGGGTTCCTGGGCATGAGATGGATAGCCCTATTGTACATTTGTTTATGGTTATGTACATGGATAATCTGGTAAGAACCCCTGTTATGGGTGAGCCTATCGGGTGGCCCATTCCGGCCCTGGTGTAGCGCATATGTGCAAGCGTCTATTTTCAGCTTTCAGTGGATGTTTCTAGTTTCTACGTTTTATGCAAAGTGATCATGGAAATATGTCAAGGCTGTGGTCATGTTTCATGTTTAAATGTTCAGTAAGCATTTGATGGTATCTAAACGTGTGGCAAAGTCCTTAGTCCCCTGGGCAAGAATGCATGTTATGGGTGAGCCTATTGGGTGGCCCATTCCGGCCCTAGTGTAGTGTTATATGTGCAAGCGTCTATTTTCAGCTTTTAGTGGATATTTCTAGTTTCTATGTTTTATGCAAAGTGATTATGGAAATATGTCAAGGCTGTGGTCATATTTCATGTTTAAATGTTAAGTAAGCATTTGATGCTATCTAAAAGTGTGGCAAAGTCCTTAGTCCCCCGGGCAAGTGAGTTACAGCTGGAAACAGATCTACACCAAGGTTTTGGGCTGAGCACTAGCATCTGACAACAACGTTAGGGCTGAAGATCAGAAATCTACATTTTCCATATCATTTTATAGCACTACCATCTGACAACAGCGTTAGGGCTGAAGATCAGAAATCTACATTTTCCATATCATTTTATAACTTGGAGAGTACTATTGTATCTCATTCCCTTGTACATAAATATAAAGTAGTTTAGGTAGTTGTGTGTTGTACATGTGTCTCTGGTATTCACTTGCACATTAGGCACAAGTCTATCACATATAATGTGCAGCAAATGGTGAAGCATAGGTAGAGAAACAAGCTGCTCAAGAAGTGACAAAATCAAGAAACCGTCTTCAGTTCTTATGGATGAATTTTTTGCACTATTGTGAGAAGCAAGTTAAACCACATGCTGAGGTTAGTGTTAATAAGGCAAGACTATCCAATGAAAGGCTTTTGTTCGAGTAAAAGTTGTGATTTCTATTGGCCTCCATACAAAATTATTTAGGGTAAATTAGATGCAGATTGCATGCGCGTGTTTCTAATGATTTGCATGCACTTTTTACTAGTTATTGGTTTTCTTTAGCATTAAAATGGGGATGGTGCAAGTGAGTATTGGTTTTCAGTACGCTACTTTACAACTGTGTTGTTATTGTATATCGTCCTTTTAAGTTTAAACATGGATTTGGGACTTGTTTTGACCTTTGTGATAAAGGCATGGCAAATTTTGATAAATAGAAGATATTTCTCAGAATGAGAAGAGACATTGGTGCTATGAATGCTTTTTCTAATGGGGTTTCAATGTTTCAGGGAACTCTTGAATCACTTGTGATTGGGGAAGTGAGGGTGCGTACTTGCAGGACATCCGCGGACTCACGCAGTAATGATTCAGCAAGGGCTTCCATGTTTCAGGTGCTACTTTATGATGCTGAGGTGGTTTTAAGAAAGAATGCTAGACAGAGCTCAACAAAGGGGCATCGCCATAAAAAACATCCATCTGGTCGTGGGAAATGGATGGTACTTGCTAATATTGCAAAATATGTTACAGTCTCAGTGGTGGAGCTAGTGGTGCAGGTTATACTACCACTGCCTTGATTTGTCTTGACTCTTAAAACTTTTGGATCCCTGCCTTATTTAAGTGTTTTTTTTTTTCAAATTAACATCTTGCTGTAACAGTCCACCCACAGTAGTTTGGCATTGTGAGGCCGTTTCTTAGAGGGCATGTTATTTGACATTAGGTTGAGTTGTGATTATAAGGAAGGCTTTTGATTGGGTATGCTCTTTGGTATTGCTTCATCATGATTGGCTTTATATTGACTCTTGTCAGAGGATTTTACAGAGGGACCTTAGCTTGCACACCTCTCTCTCTCTCTCTCTCTCTCTCTCTCTCTCTCTCTCTCTCTCAAAAAGCATATAGCCATCTTATACCCATTGTTGAGTATAGAAACAAGAAACAAGAAAATTCTATACCCCCCTTGGTAGAATTCAAGCACCATTGGGGGCCCCTTTGCCTGTTTGGGGAAACACACGGCTGAGAGAACCTTGGAGCTACAGACCATGAAATCCGACTGGACAGAGGTGGTTAAAAAACAGAGGTTCCCTCAAGCTATCATGAATGAAACCTTGGAGGAGGAGAGACGCAGGATGGCGAGGGAACTACATGTGCGCGTCCCGGGGTTACCAACAGGGGCCTCTCCCAAGGCCGATGCACTTACCCTCTGCCAGAAACTAGGAGAAAGTGGGACCCCCTTTGCAGATGCGTGGAGAACCGGGAAAGACGTGACACGTGAGAGGCCTCTTCTCATCCCTGCTTCCCTGACACAACCAGTCGACAGGCCTTTCTAGATAGACGGGCTGCCCTCAAGGGCACACAGATATTTATGGGGGATGATTTGACTCCCGCACATCGCACCTGTCGAGAGGCCATGGTGACTGTACAGGAGGCCCGCAAGGTGGGCAAGTGGGCTGTCTACAGAGATGGTAGCATCATCATCACCGAGCGTCGCCCCTATTTCATCATCACCGAGCGTCGCCCCAAATAGGGGCACGGGGTCTATGAGACCACAATCGAGGCTAGCAATATGGAACTGCAACAGCACATTGTGGTCTGACCCAAGAGGGATGAGCGAGATCCTCACAGGTAGGGACATCATCTTCTTCTACACAGAGACACACCAAAGCCCCGAGAGGAGGTGACTACCATACATAGCGGGGTGAGTGGGAGTCAGCCTTCCGGGGTGAGACCTGCACGTCAGGAGGGGCATGAGGCTCGGGAGGCATTGCGGTCCTCTATAGGTCACACCTCAGGCAGAAGGATGAGAACGAACGGTACCTATGGGTGCAGCTACTACTGACTGGAGAGAGAGCTATCCATACTGCAGTATGCTATTTCCCACCGAGCCACTTCCCTTATGCTCAACAACATGGCCAGTCACCTTTCCTACCACTCTACAGCTTTATCATGGAATTCTTTTGCCTGGGTGAAGTTCTCCTATTGGGAGACTTCAATGCCAGGACCGGGAGCTATCAAGTTCCTCTACTTGATTTGGATGACCCAATCAGACTGCAGGAGCTGGATATTCGTCACATGGGCCTCATGAGATCATCACAGGACAGGAATGTGACAGCATTGAGGAGATACCTCTTGGAGTGCAGAGCTGCACATGGTCTCGTTATTTATAACAGGATTCCCTGTTGGCCCTCCTCAGAAGCCTTCACCTACTTTACGCACCGAGGCGGCTCCAGCACTGTGGATTACCAATTGGGATTTCCGGCTTTGGCACGCCTCATCCCCGACTTCTCCAACCCGCCACCCCCTGTCGACGCTGACCACACCTATCTCCACTTCACCCTCATGAGCACGCTACACATCCCGCCCCCCTCCCACCTCTCACTATACCCAAATCCATTTTGATCATGAGCTTGATGGTGTTTACTCAGACCATATTTATCGCCACCTCCAGGATGTGGGCCCTCTTTGCCCCCTTGCCACCCTCTCTTCTCAGTTCACCACTAACCCAGACGGGGACTCGGAGCAATAAACAGACACTTCTGATGCCAAATAAAGATATGAAAACACAGCGGAAATAACCATAAACAATATCAAAACACAACACTGAGCCGGAATGGCCGGCCCCTCGTAGGAACTGTTTTATTCCAATGAATAAACAGATACAGATAAATCAAGGTTCCGGTGCAGTCCTGCACCGGATTTTCCACAAAGCTCCACAAACACTTGCTCAAGAACTAGGCACCAATCAGCACCATAAATCAGTGCAAATCAGCCTCGAACAACAGCCCAGCATGGTATCAAAACCAGCCCTGAAATCTGTGCCAAAGCAGCCTCCTAGAACGGAGTCTCAAATCTGCCCGAGAAACTCTCAAATCTGTCCTTGATTCCTTCAAAAGAACCCCATAAAAGCTCTCAAATCACTGTCCCGACTCCCAGATTCCTCCAAAAACAGCCCATGAACCGATGGCCAGGAGGGAGTGGTGAAGAGAGAGAAGAAGTTGCGTAGCCCGCTGTCCACTATACGACTAGTGCAAGGGGAAGAGTAGAAGCCACCCAGCCTGCTGTCCACTGTACGGCCAGCGCAAGGGGAAGAGAGAGAAGCTGCAGTGCTGCCCACTGTACGGCCAGCTCCCCTTGAGAGGAAAAGAGAGAAAAAAACGTTTTCATTTGCTGCCCCCACCTTTGCTTTTTGCGCATCCTTCACCTCTTGCTTTTAAAAGAGTCGACTAGCCGTTGAAATAGGTGTGCTTTTCCCCTTTTTGCCAAAAGTGACGACCAGTCCCAAAATAGCTGTGTTTTTTTCCATTTTTGGCCAAGAATGACTGAATAGCCAAAAATATCAACTTATGTGCTTTTTCCCAGCTTGTTGGTCAAGACTCCTCTAGGCGCCTCGTTTTGGTTCACATATGCATGTCCAAAAGGTGATAAATCCAGCCACACTTGAATGATGTGTAAACCTGTCGCCTTAAAAATCAAACCAACAAATAAAATCCCTTGTAGTTTAAACTTTGTTGCCATCTTTCAAGTCAAACTTTGCTAGTAAGTGCTCCAGCTTTATTTTGTGGAAAATCCCCATTCGCACCTTGGTTCCGGACAGTGTGTGAAATACTGTTCACGACTAGTGAGAGGACCAAATTGGTGACATCCCCTCCGTCTTATAAGATAGTTGGCCGCAGCTGTATAAGATTGATACCATTGAAATATCCTTCAAATATAGCAAATCCACTGTCCATCAATAGTATTACATAATTCCAGATCCACGATTCGAAGTCAGATATGGGCACAAGAGCCAACTGTATCAAGAAACTATTTCCATATCTTGAGTAAATAACTTTGATAATAATGAGACACAAGCACAAGAGCCAACTATGTTCCAAATATTCATAAATCCATAACCCGCTTTTCTGAATGTTCAGGGATGCTGAATCCTTCCCAAAACCTAAGTATGAAGTGAGCACTAGCGTTGCTAGTCTTGGCTTCATAAGCCATACATGTTAGGTTAGGGTTGCACAGAAATGAGGCACATAGAGATCTACAATAGCAAGAACTCTCAAGAGAGAGAGAGAGAGAGAGAGAGAGAGAGAGAGAGAGAGAGAGAGAGAGAGATGGTGATTGATGCTCACACAAAGAAGGTGAGATACAATTGTGTGGAGCAAGAGGGTTGACTCCACAATATCAAAATACAAATGTGGTGTCCTTTCACACCTAATATCCAAGGGGAAAAACCCAAAGGGAGAAAAGTGCCCTTGGTTAGCTCATGTTGAATGTTCACATGTGGCACTACTCATAGCATATGTGGCATAACTCATAGCATATATGCCAATAAATCCCCCCTTAGTGGCAATGTGAACTTGTACAAGGTCGGCAACAGATCACTCTTTGTAGAAGAGTAAGCCTAAGGCTTTGCGGAAAGCTTCAAACTTCTCTCGAGGCAACGCCTTCGTAAACAGATCTGCAACATTGTCGTGTGTATAGCAGTAAGATAATGAGATCTCCCCTGCATGAATCCTCTCTCTGACATAGTGATAATGAATCTCTATGTGCTTAGTACGTGCATGAAACATTGGGTTTCGTGCCACGGCTATAGCACTCTGACTGTCAGTGAGTATGGTGGTGGGTGTTGGTTGATACTCCCGAAGATCAGTTAGCAATCTCCTCAGCCATGCACAATCTACTGTGGTTGTAAAGGCTGCCCTGTACTCAGCCTCACAGGTAGATGTGGGAACACTGGGCTGCTTTTTGCTCAGCCATGATATGTATGAATGCTCCAAAAAGAAACAATTCCCGCTGGTGGATTGCAGTGTATCATAGTCATCAGCCCCGTCGAAATCACTGTAATCGTGTAACTGCAAGCTGCCCCCCCTGTGATGTACCAACGCTAGATCTAGGGATAGTGGAAGATCTGCTTCACTGCTTGCCAATGCTTTGTACCTAGGTTGTGCATAAATTTGCTACACTGGGAAACCCCAAACTGAATATCTGGGCATGTGTTGCATAAATATATGAGGCAGCCCACTGCTTGGCAGTAAACACTCGTATCAAAAGGCTCTCCAACATCATAGATGCTCAATTTCAGCCTTGGCTCCATTGGAGTAGAGATGGGCTTACAATCTTGAAACCCAAATGTGTGCAACAGCTTTTGAATGTACTTTGATTGGTGTACATAAATCCCAACATCTGTCTGCACAAAGTATATGCTGCCCAAATAATAATGCAACAATCCCAAATCTGTCATCTCAAATGACATTTGCAATTTAGCTTTGAATGCTGAAATTTTATCCATATCATTCCCAGTTAGCAACATGTCATCCACATAAAGAATGAGCATAATCAAAGTGCCATGATCCTCTTTTACATAGAGGGTGCTTTCTGTTGGACTATTTCGAAATCCCTGCGTGGTCAAATTGTCAGATTTGCATGAGCGGAAGCACAAAGTACACGATGGAAGAGAGACAAGGTGAGAGAGAGATAGACGAACAATGCTTGACTCTATTAGCAATGAATAGGTGAGGTTACAATGGTGGATAGGGGTCACTTATATACTCACAAATGGGAATTGCCCGACTTCACAAAGTCTTGGAGGACAAACAAATAAAATGTCAAAAAGACAAAATAAATATTCCCATATGAGATGCAATATTTCTAACACCCCCTATGCAGCTCATAGTGGGCATCAATGAGTAATCGAAGTCGATGAAGATGCAACTATGGACACCCCAGCATGGCCTTTACTAGGTACACCTCGAAAAACACACCAATCAGCTTGTCTCCACAAGAAAATGCCATCTTGAGCTTAAGCTGCCACATAGAACAATAATCTGTAGACACCTCCACGTCCATGATTCTCCATTCAGTGGACTGCAAACACATTATGTCCAAAAACCTCCGAACAATGAACTCGGAACACATCTTGTCCATAGTGTGCTAACAATGAATTGTGAACACATCACGTCCATAGAGTTGTACTGCTTGTGTAACACCTTTTTGTGGCCGCTGACTGAGCTCTACCGCCTACAAGGCCCCCACAATGGTTGCAAAGCTTTGTGTTGCTTTGCCACTTGTGCTTTGCCACGATGTTCTAGTCGCCAATACAACCCACAAGCAGAAACGCAAGCTTGATTTCCCGTTTTTGTGTCCTGGAGTCGCGTCACGCAGGCCGCCTTGCCACCTTGTATGGATGTCACCTTCTCCAACTCTTGCTCTCAACTTCTCCTAGTGCGCTTGAGGATCACTGAGCCAAAAGCTCTGATACCATGTCAGATTTTTTTTTTCCGAGAAAAGATCCTTTCATTAGTTATATAAAAACGCCCGTAGGGCTACAAAAGATCTCTCCTGCTCATAAGAAAAACAGAGCAGTGAATACAGCAAGGCAGCTCGGGACTCTCCCTAGGTGCTGCAAAATACAAGCAGCCGAACAGTATACTGGAAAAAGGTGATCTCTCTGGCCTCAAGGGATGCATAAGGATCATGCCACTCGTACTCCCCAGGGTCCCACTGTAGCCGGGCCAAGGGGCGCGCTGCATATGCCCATATGCGCCAATCCGGGAGCACATTTGCAGGGTCGGGGTCAATATGCCACTTCCGAGAAGCGGCGGCCACTACCCGTATCCTCTGAAAGGTGCACCCTGCATCCAAAGGCGACTCCACCTCCACTCTCTGAAGTCTGCCCTCATCCTGAATCTCATAATAGAGGCATCTGCCATCCTCAGTGCAAGCTCTGACAGCAATCAGGATCTCCAACTGAGTAAAGGCTCCCATCCACCGTGGGGCCACTAGCTCGGAAGGCGTGAACCACTCCTCTGTGAGTGCCTCCTGAATATCATCCCTCATAATCAACCCCCCTCTGAAGTGACTCAGCCTCTCCACCTGGATCTCCTCTGGGAGACTGCAGAAGGCCTGCCAGTCTCCAAAACTACGTGCTGGGCCTGCCGCTAAAGGTCCCCAGGCTAGACGAGGCCGAGAACCCAGCATATGACCCTGCTCTGTGCGAACCGTTGGGCTCCAGATGAGCGGTTGTCTGGCCCGCTCCCCAACACAAGGAGGAGGTCGCTGAGAGAGCCCCGGTCTCAGCAGCTCCCAAGCTCTCAGGATGCTCAACTCGAGAAGATCCAGCAAGACGTAATGTACCACATGGTCGCTAACAGCACCTGATTTGCCACCACCACCCTCCCAGCCAAGGATAGTCGAGCTGTACTCCAATACAAAAGCTTCTTCCGAATGCTCAGAAGAAGCGGGGCAATTTGCTGCTCAGGTGACAAATCTAGTCCAATCTGGCATCCCAAATACCGCACTGCTGTGCTAGGAGGAATCCATCTAAAACCGGGGTCCGGGCTCCATGCCGGAGTGGGAGCACTACTGATCCAAAAGGCCACTGTCTTGCGCCAATTGATCAATGCTCCTGAAGCTGCACTAAAAACCTGGAGCGACTCGAAGAAGATTGGCCTCTTGGCCATGCAAAAATAAGCCCGTGTCGTCTACAAACTCAGCATCGAGCAGGTCCTCCCCCCGGACTGGGAGCTGGAGTCCTCTCAAACCAACCTCCTCTGCTGTCAAATACATGCTCATAGCCTCCGCAAAGAAGAGAAAAAGAAAAGGGGCGAGGGGACACCCCTGACGGTCTGATCTGGTCAGCTCAAAACTCGGCCCCCGTCCTCCTGCAATCAACACCTGGCTACGAGCTGTGGAATACAGAGCCGCCACCCCTTTGATCCATCTTGGCTCAAAGCCCAGGCGAAGCATAGTGCCCTCTAAGAAACCCCAATCAACTCTATCGTATGCCTTCTCAAAATCGAGAAGCATCACGACCAAGTCCTCGCCAAGAAATCTAGCTCGGGCCGTCGCCTCCTAGAAAGTAAAGATGTCGTCAAGGATACTGCGCTCCTTGATGAATCCTGTCTGGGTAGCATGAATCAACTCCCCCAGGAAGGGCTGGATCCTCAAACTCAAGGCCTTTGCTAAGACCTTGTAGACAGTATTGAGGATCGTAATAGGCCTCCAATGCCGAATATCATCTGATACTCCCTCCCCCTTGGGGATAAGAAAGATCAAGCCCTCTGAAAAGCTCTGTGGCATCACCCCAGTGTCCAAAACATACTGAAAGCCCCTGCGGAGGCCTGGCCCCAAAAGGTCCCAATAGCGCATAAAAAAGGCCGGCGTCAGTCCGTCCTCCCCTGGGCAACTATGTCGCGGCAGGACCCTCAAGGCCTCGGCAGGCTCAATCTCTGAAAGAGGCGCGCCAAGAATTGTACACATACGATCTGTGACCCTCCTCTGCACATGGGCCCACACAGTCTGTCTGCAAGCATCTCGATCTTAGTGGCTGGCTCCGCTGAAAGCAGGTCTCTATAGAATGCAGTGGCAATGGCTCTGATCTCCCCGGGCTCAGTAGCTACCGATCCATCCGGTCTACCAAGCTGACAGACTCCTGCTCGAGCATGGCGGGGTCCAGTGATCTCAAAAAACTCCCCAGTCACTCTATCACCAAGCTGCGTCCACTGAGAGGCCTGACGATGATAGTAAAACTCATGTCTCTGCTCCTCTGCCTCTCTAACCTCCTGGCGTGCCTGGCTCAGCTGTGACGCCACCCACTCACATGCAGGCTGCTGCTCCTGAAGGCGCTGTAGCGAAGCAAGGGTGCGTCTCAGCCGATGCTCCCGCTCGCGAATCTCTCCCAGCCGTGTCAAAGCTGCAGCGTGCAAAAAAGAGCTAAGCTCGATGAGTCCCTGGGCACACTGGCCTGCTGCATCCTGGTTAGAGCACTGACTATCATGCCAGATCCTCTCAATGTCCTCAGCGAGACTGGGATCTGTAAGTACCCTCTCTGGGATCCTCAATTGCAAGCTGGGCTCCCGTGTCCTCCTCCAATGTCAAGATAACTGGCGCATGATCTAAAAATGAGGTGCCAGCGAGAATGCCGACGGAGCCCCCTCGCTCCCCTAACCAGTCGCCCACATAAAAGCGATCAATCCGTGGTAGATTAGTCCCTCCCTGCCGTCGATCCGACCGAGAGAAACTAAGACTGTCCTGAGAGCGGGAGAAGGCCCCATGCTGCCATGCATCAGTGATCCTCAGTGACATGCAAAACCAGTCCCAAGCTGCAAGCTCCGTGCCGTGCACTGTAACATGACTGCCTCCCACCCTATCGGCCGGGTCCTCAAGCATGTTGAAGTCTCCCCCGACACACCAATGTGCGGCCTCTGGCAATGCATCTGTAACCTGGGTCCAGAACTCTGCTCTGGCACTAGCATGATTGGGCGCATAGACGTTGAGCACGCCCAATAGCTCATCATGCATCCTCAGAATGACATACTGTGCTCTACCAGGCACAATGATCCCTCGATCCACAATGGCCTGCCGCCATACATCTGCAATGACCATGCATACTGCTCCCTGTCCACCCAAAGGACCAAACCCTGCAAACCAAAAGGTGTCCCATCTACCAGGCATCACCGAACCATATCTCCGGATCCTGCTCTCACCCAAGTGGTGCTCCTGCATCATCAAAATATCAATGCTGCCACCAACCAGGCATCTCTGAAGCTCCTGCCTCAAGCAACCACGATAGCGTATAAAATGTGCTCCGCCAAGGCCCTGTACATTCCATGAGATGATCCTCATGGACGACCTGCTGAGGTGGATGCTGTCTCAGCCGTACGACGGGCCTTCGCAAGCGGCTTGGATGGAGAGTAGTCCCCATCCGAGCGGCTGCGAATCTGTCCACCCGGTGTACTGCAAGAATCACGGATCAGGCGCCAGTGGTTGTGGCCCATGGCGACTGCCTCCCGCTTTGACAGAGCAACCTCGTGTATACATACATATCCAGGGTCGCGTGCTAAGTCTGCCACTATGCGAACGACCAGATGACGAATCCCTGAGGCATCCACACTCCCGGGATCCAAGAAAAAATGAGCCAACTCCCATAGTCGGCCTATCACATCTGTCACCTCCAGATCGCTCACATGATGAGAAAACTCAACTTCCTGAGTCTTCAAAGTTCTAAGAGCGAGCTCTAGAGTCCACTCCCGGTCGCAAGGGCCACATAGAGGGAACCAGAAGGCCACCGCTGAATCAAGTGCCTCGTCCCCGCGGACCGGAGGTATCACTACATGAACTCGGATGGGTGCTGGCTCATGGGGGCCCTCTGCTCCAAAAAGCCGTGTGAAGGCGTTATCAAAAGCCTCCGAGCGCTGTCTAATGCCGAGGCGACTCAGCCGACTGCGGATAGATGATATCCGTGACGACCGAATCGGCATGGTAGGTCTCCTCTGTGGTGCTCGAGCGAGGTCGGTTCTCAGCGCCCTCCGGACTGCAGGTGAACGCCAGGGGACTGCCAGGGCCTCCCGGGAAGGTGAGGCGGGCGGGGGGGGGAGGAGGGGGGGGCGAGGTGGGTGGAGAGGGAGCCGCTGCCGAAACCAGAGCGGGGACGGGAGGAGGCGAAGGTGGAAGCGAGGCGGTGGGAGGGGACGGGGGTGGGCCGGATGACCGACCTGCCTGCAAATGAAGCACTGGTTCGGGAGCCCCGAGAACTCCACTCTCTGATCAATCCATCCCCCCCCCTATCCTAGGTAGCTGAATGACCTTAGGAAGGGAGGAGATGTCAGACACCAGAACTCTGACCGAAGGTAGCCCAGCTGCTCGGGCCACCACTGAAGCTGCTGTGGGGCCAGTCTCTAGTACCGAGCCCACCAATGCTCCTAGCCTAGAGAGGAGCGGAAGATACTCCCGGCGGAGTCGAGGGAAGCAAACTGTAACATGGAAAAGGCGCTCTCCCTGCTCAGCCGCTGCTGGGTCAAAGCCATGCTGCCAAGGTCTGAAGAAAGCCCGAGCACCCCTGATGTCAAGGGAACTCATGGCAAGGACCTTGGCCACGCTCTGGGCGGTCTCGAACTCGATCTGGTAATGTCCATGGCCCAGTAGCTGTACGTCCAGGATCTTGCCCACATCTGCAAGAAGGTGGGCCTGGAGAAGATCCCGGATCTCCCCTCTACTGGGGCGAGTGCCGACTATACGGCAGATGGTGGAATGAGCCTGGAGGCGTTCCACCTCTGCGGTGAGGCTCGCTTCCTCTTCTGGCGAAAGAGAAAGCCTGATGGGGGTGTCCTCAGGAGCGGGCGAGGGGGCTGCGGATGAGTCCCTCTGAGGCGGGGCGGGAGGAGCCTCCATCAGAGTCTGAAGCTATGGCGAAGGCGAGGCGAAAGTGGAGATCCTGCAAGAACCGAGCTGCACACAGAGAGGCGGAAGACGAAGGCCGGAGAAAAAGGAAAAAACCCCCTGGGGATGGAAGTCAGCAAGAAAAGGAAGGGGGGGTTGAAGCGGCGAAGGAGAAGCCCTGGGGGGGGGGGGGGGGGGGACGGGGCGCTGCAGAGGGGAGGTGGGCGCGAAAGAAGGGGGGGGGCGCGAAGGCGAGGAGGGGTGGCGGGCAGTGCAGCGAGGGAGGGGGGCGCAGTAGTGAAGGCAGGTGGGGGGGCAATAGGAGGGGCGGCGGGCAGAGCAGCGAGGGAGGGGGGCGCAGTAGCGAAGGCAGGCGGGGGGGACAAGGGGAGGCGTGAGGAATGAGGGGGGGCGCGAGGGGACGAGCAGGCAGGTAGGCGGGGGGCGCAGGTGTGCAGGTAGCGCGAGCAGGGAGGGGCGGGAGCTTCAGCGAGCCAGTCCCATGATTCACTGCTTTCAATGGGTTCGTGTCAATGGTATCTTCTTATACCATGTCAGATTTGCATTAGCGGAAGCACAAAGTACACGATGGAAGAGAAACGAGAGAGAAAGATAGACGAACAATGCTTGACTCTATTAGCAATGAATAGGTGAGGTTACAATGGTGGACAGGGGTCACGTACATACACCCAAATGGGAATTGCCCGACTCCACAAAGTTTGGAGGACAAACAAATAAAATGGCAAAAAGACAAAATAAATATTCCCATATGAGATGGAATATTTCTAACACAAATAAGTATGTATCTTCTCATACCAAGCTTGGGGAGCTTGTTTGAGACCATAAAGTGCTTTTCGAAGCTTGCATACTTTGTTTTCATGACCATGCATTATAAAACCAATGGGCTGATTTACATACACTTCTTCCTACAAATCCCCATTGAGAAAAGTTGGTTTTATGTCCAACTGATGCACATTCCATCCATGATGGACAACCAATGCAACGACACATCTAATTGATGCCATACTTGATTTGCATTAGCGGAAGCACAAAGTACACGATGGAAGAGATACGAGAGAGAAAGATAGACGAACAATGCTTGACTCTATTAGCAATGAATAGGTGAGGTTACAATGGTGGACAGGGGTCACGTACATACACCCAAATGGGAATTGCCCGACTCCACAAAGTTTGGAGGACAAACAAATAAAATGGCAAAAAGACAAAATAAATATTCCCATATGAGATGGAATATTTCTAACACAAATAAGTATGTATCTTCTCATACCAAGCTTGGGGAGCTTGTTTGAGACCATAAAGTGCTTTTTGAAGCTTGCATACTTTGTTTTCATGACCATGCATTATAAAACCAATGGGCTGATTTACATACACTTCTTCCTACAAATCCCCATTGAGAAAAGTTGGTTTTATGTCCAACTGATGCACATTCCATCCATGATGGACAACCAATGCAACGACACACGTAGGTGCGAAAGTCTCTTATAATCAATGCTCTTTTATTGGGCATATCCTTTGGACGCTAGCTTGGCCTTGTGCCTGTCAATGGTACCATCAGATGTAAACCAATTTTCAGCAAATACAACATCTCTGTTGTCCAAAATCCTTTGTGTGGAAGGATTAAAGAGACGGTAGCCTTTACTGCCACTACTTTACCCCACAAATATGCACTTAGTTGCTTTGTCATCAAGCTTACCTCTCAACTGCCGAGGTACATGTGCATACTATACATTCAAAAACTCGAAAGTGATCAACTTTAGGTTTCCTTTCGTGCCAAGCCTCATATGGCATTATGGTTTTTAATGCTTTGTTAGGGCATCTATTCAACACATGTGTAGCACACATTATTGCTTCCATCCAGAATTTGTGAGGCAAGTCTTTGCCTTTAACCATGCATCTAGCCATTTCCATCAAAGACCTGTTCTTTCTTTCAGCAACACCATTTTGCTGAGGAGAATATGGCATCGTGCATTGATGCTTTATGCCTTTTTTTGCCATAAAAGCTTTGAAAGCAATGGACATGTATTCCCCACGGAGGGTCTGCACTTTGCAACCTGTTTGATTTTCAGCTTGTGCCACACAAGGCTGAAAACATGCAAATACATCAGATTTTGCTTTCAAGGGATACACCCAAGCAAATCTGGAGTAGTCATTGATAAAGGTTACAAAGTATGGATACATTTGAAAAGATGGTGTCCGCATAGGACCACACATCATCGTGCACAAGCTGTAATTTTCGGACAGCCCTTGTTGATCCATCTTTTGGGAATGCATTCTTGTGCATCTTACCCAATATGCACCCTTCACATACATGTTTTGGTGGCAGCTCTACATGAGGCATATCCTATACCATTTTATGCCTTTGCAATAGCATCAAACTGCCATAATTCACATGCCCAAACCTAGCATGCCACAATTTTGCCTCATGCATGGCAGGGTGAGAGTGGTAAGCACATGAGCATCATACTCTCTTGTCAAACCTGTCAAGCTGATATAACCCATGGTACAAATTGCCGGAAGTGACCAATGCATAGCCACCTTCACGGTCTTTGATTGTGCATCTGTCGTCCTCAAAGTTCACTACATATTCTCTTTTAGCAAAAGAGGAGACGGACACCAAGCTCTTCTTAATCCTTGGCACATACAATACATTTGGAAGACATAATTTTGCATTATCTGCTGTTGTGAGGATCACCTAACCAACACCTGAACTGGATAAGAAGAATTGTTTGCACATGTTATCCGCTTGCCTTCAAGGGCAGCCATAAGCTGGAGTCTGCATGGAGCAGGTGGTGAGATGGAGACTGTGCAGACAGGCTGTGCAAAGATGCAGCGGTAGCTACAGGGGGGGAGGGTGCAGATGGCGCCTTGGCAAAGCTGTAGGCGGGAAAAGGGCGCAAAGTTGTCTCGGCGATGGCGACTGGATGGCACAGTGGGAAGCCCTCCAGCAATGGCAATGGAGCTATTGATGAAGAACGCCAGACGGAACGAGCTCGATGAAGACGGTGACTCTGTTGTCGCCGAACGAGGATGTCCGCCAGACAGGTCGATGGGGGCGGGGGTGTGGGCGACGGCGGGAGCTAGGCCGAGTCGGAACTCGACGGAAGTAAGGCCCAAAAAAACTCACAAGTCCGTCGGTTGCCACGTGAGCCTCAAGTGAGGCGGAGCTCAGCTAGGCGCCGCCAAGCCGGAACATAGGCTGTAGAAATGCCGAGCCAACAATATAATCCATATACCTCCGTGTGGGTATTGATTCTTCCCCAAAAACCATGGGTCTTCATGCAATAGAGCTGGTACAGCAAGTACAACTCTCCATTCAGCCGGTACAGCAGGTACAATGGCTGGTACAGCAAGTACAGTAGCTGGTACAGCAGGTACAGTGGCTGGTACAGCCAGTACGGTGGCTGGTACAGCAGGTACAGCAAGTACAAATGTTGGTACAGCAGGTACAATGACTAGTACAGTAGGTATGGTGGCTGGTACAACCGGTACGATGGCTGGTACAGCCGGTATGATGGCTGGTACGGTACGATGGCTGGTACAACAAGTACAAATGCTGGTGCAACAAGTACAATGGCTAGAAATCATAATAAATGATTAAATACCCTTGCCTTCAGTATTTCTTCGTGATGGAAGCCTCCAAAACAGTCCCCAACAGCCGGTATTCTTCATGGGCAGCCTTCAAGAGAGAGAGAAAGAGAGTAGCCATCATTAGGGCAGCCTGTAACGGTGGTAGAGACTAGTGTGCAGCAAGAGAGCCTCCATTAATGAAGAGAGAGGGCTCCAATTTATAGATTTGGAACTCCCATGAGCTAAAATGGCAAGAGAAGGCTACAATGACAAGTGGAGAGCCACACAATAGCTGGAGTGACAAGTGTGAGGCCACTTGTCTCATTTTGATCCACTTTCTGACAATTGTGAGGCCACTTGTCTCACTTTGGTCCACTTTCTTGCCACATGTCCCAATCTAAGAGATGGGTCTTGACTCCTTCCATAATCTTTACCTCTAAAAATATCCCAACTGGTAGACATTCTGTCATAGGCACTTTGCCAACTGTTGGTATCTGCTCAATTCCAGATGTAATGACGCGAACAGAATTTCCATCGGAGTCGGGCCAAAAATAGCAACTCTCCTAAATTTTAGGAGTGTGGTCCTTTGTATTCTAGGATAATCCCCCATTCCCAAAGCTTGTACTTTCCAAATATTTAAACATCTTGGAGTCCACCAGACCCCTTTCAGACTGGGAAATGTCTAAGCTGGTGACATCCTCCCCAACTTCTTAAAAGTTGTCCGCAACTTTAAGCTTCAAGCTATATATTCAAGATATAATCATGTCCCATCGATTGGGCGAGACGAGACAGTCTCAAAAATCCAATATAACTGAAGAATCCATGTCCCAAAGAAATGGGCGAGACTAAATAAGTCTCCATAATACCAATATCAAAATCATGTCCCAAGATAAATGGGCGAGACAAAAAACAGTCCCATAAGTCCAGATATCATAATCATGTCCCAAGTAAATGGGCGAGACAAATCAGTCCCATAAGTCCAGATATCATAATCCATGTCCCAAGTAAATGGGCGAGACAGAATAAGTCTCCTGTCAACAAGACATCGGTCCACATGACCCTTGGCATAGACATAAGTCCCGTCATGTCCACTTTACCACTGCACTCTGTGTTGGTACTTTGAGCACACACCTTGGATGAGAGGTGGGCTCAAGTAACAAGATAAAACAATCACTCGTCGCAGGCATAGATAACCTGGTGTTCCATAAGCATTTCTGCTACACATAGTTTAGAGGCATTTCAGCCACCAATAGTTTATAGGCATTTCGGCCACCAACTCACACTACTCTCTCAAGTGCCCATGTTCCCTTCCATCTGCTCTCTATTGTTCCACCCTCACATGGTAGAAACAATCTTCAAGAGAGCACGTAGGACAAGAGAACACTACACAGGGTATGTTGTGCTTGTCACTACTCTCTCAAGTGCCCATGTTCCCTTCCATCTGCTCTCTATTGTTGCACCCTCACATGATAGAAACAGTCTTCAAGAGAGCACGTAGGACAAGAGAACACTACACAGGGTATGTTGTGCTTGTCACTACCCTTTGAAGTGCCCATGTTCCCTTCCATCTGCTCTCTATTGTTCCACCCTCACATGGTAGAAACAATCTTCAAGAGAGTACGTAGGACAAGAGAACACTACACAGGGTATGTGAACAATGAGTTTCATAAGTCCAATGCATCCCAAATAAAGGAAGCCAAAAAGAATAATCCATCCCAGTAAAAGGGAGCCATAAACATAATCCATAAACCTGAGGATGGATCCAAATCCCTAGAAAAGAAGTCCAGGAATCCAGAGACCTGTATACCATAATCCTTGTATACCATAACTCTTACCACATACTCCGTGCTATCCACACGCCTTGGAGTAGAGGTGGACTTTATCCATAAAAGCATCATATCCATGAGATATCCAAAGATTTCTTCTCTATAAACTCGGATAGATTCGTCCATAGAAATTGCTTGTGAAGTCCAATATCTATATAAATCTCGTCCAAGAAAGAAATCTCCATGGATATAATCCATCCCAAAAAGGGAGCCATGAAAAGAATTCATCCCATTAAAGGGAGCCATAAACAATGTTTCCCTGAAACCATTTCAAGGCAAACAACAACACTTTTCTCCTTGCATAGTTATACAAGGGTTAGTGAACATCAAAAACACTTCATAGTAAATAGCCAAAGCACCAACTTTGCAAACTCAAAGTATACTTAGCTTTTCTTTGCCAGGTTGGTCATGAAGCCAAAAGAAATATCTGGTTACCATATCCTTAAGATATCCTGAGATATATCTCCATATAGCTTGCCTGTAAGCTTGATAATATAATCCACAATATCCATATGGAAAGAGTGCTAAACGTGTGCACGCAAAGCCAACTTCACACTTCCACGATAAAATTTTGTGAATCATAAATCCTTAGATCAACAAGCTGTCTACTGCTCATGCTCTTGCTTCATAAAAGCTATGAAGCGGCTGGCCATGCTTAACAGCAATGATGGTAAGTGTGGTCCCCACTTGAGATCTTTTCTCTTCCTTATTGATAGAAGGAAGCCTCCGCTTCCAAGAAAGCCTATGCTCTGATACCGGCGGGTGCCCAGGGGACTAGGGTCTTTGACACACTTGTTGATACCATCAATGCATATTAAAACACTTAAACATGGCCACAGCCTTAACACATATCCATCATCACTTTGCATAAAACATAAAGCTGGACAAAACATCCACAAATGCTGAAAATGGAGCTTGCACGTGTGACACCTCATAGAAGCCGGAATGGCCGCCCCCCCCCCCCCCCCCCTTGGAGTATTTTATTACCCAAGGAGAATAATATCATGTACAACCTTTGAGGGCCTTACTCTCCCCACGGGAGATGCCGGATTATCCCTATACAAATGCCATAACACAGCCCAACACAAGGCTACCAAGCCGGAACATAGGCTGTAGAAATGCCGAGCCAACAATATAATTTATATCTCCCAAGCTCTCAGGATACTCAAAGCAAATCTGTCCTCCCATCCTCTACTGAGGCCTGTCCTCCTCATCTCTATGAAGATCCAGCGAATCTCTGGTGCCCAAGTATCCCCTGCAGGGGGCGCCCGAGCCTGCAGTCGCTGCAAGAGGAGCTCTTTCCAAGGCTCAGCGCCTGGAAGCAACCCCCGAACAATAAGCTTCCCCAATAAGGCTCTACTCTGATCGACTGGATCTATAATGCCCAAACCGCCCTGAGCCAGCGGAAGTGTAATAACTGCCCATGCAACCTTTGCCCGAGCTGGCTGACCGTCTCGCCCAGACCACAGAAAGTTCCTGATCAGCCTCTGTACCTGGCTGATGCAAGAGCTCGAGAAAATCCAGCAAGACGTAATGTACCACATAGTCGCTAACAGCACCTGATTTGCCACCACCACCCTCCCAGCCAAGGATAGTCGAGCTGTACTCCAATACAATAGCTTCTTCCGAATGCTCAGAAGAAGCGGGGCAATCTGTTGCTCAGGTGACAAATCGAGGCCAATCTGGCATCCCAAATACCGCACTGCTGTGCCGGGAGGAATCCATCTAAAACCGGGGTCCGGACTCCATGCCGGAGTGGGAGCACTACTGATCCAAAAGGCCACTGTCTTGCGCCAATTGATCAATGCTCCCGAAGCTGCACTAAAAACCTGGAGCGACTGCTCTGCCCGAATAAGATTGGCCTCTTGGCCATGCAAAAATAAGCCCGTGTCGTCTGCAAACTCAGCATCAAGCAAATCCTCCCCCCGGACTGGGAGCTGAAGTCCTCTCAAACCAACCTCCTCTGCCGTCAAATACATACTCATAGCCTCCGCAAAGAAGAGAAAAAGGAAAGGGGCGAGAGGACACCCCTGACGGACTGATCTGGTCAGCTCAAAACTCGGCCCCCGACCTCCTGCAATCAGCACCTGGCTGCGAGCTGTGGAATACAAAGCTGCCACCCCTCTGATCCATCCTGGCTCAAAGCCCAGGCGTAGCATAGTGCCCTCTAAGAATCCCCAATCAACTCTATCGTATGCCTTCTCAAAATCGAGAAGCATCACGACCAAGTCCTCGCCAAGAAACCTAGCTCGGGCCGTCGCCTCCCAGAAAGTAAAGATGTTGTCAAGGATACTGCGCTCCTTGACAAATCCTGTCTGAGTAGCATGAATCAACTCCCCCAGGAAGGGCTGGATCCTCAAACTCAAGGCCTTTGCCAAGACCTTGTATACAGTATTGAGGATCGTAATAGGCCTCCAATGCCGAATGTCATCCGATACTCCCTCCCCCTTGGGGATAAGATAGATCAAGCCCTCTGAAAAGCTCTGCGGCATCACCCCAGTGTCCAAAACATGCTGAAAGCCCCTGCGGAGGCCTGGCCCCAAAAGGTCCCAATAGCGCATAAAAAAGGCCGGCGTCAGTCCGTCCTCCCCTGGGCAACTATGTCGCGGCAGGACCCTCAAGGCCTCGGCAAGCTCAATCTCTGATAGAGGCGCACCTAGAACTGTGCGCATATGGTCTGTGACCCTCCTCTGCACATGGGCCCACACAGTCTGTCTGCATACATCTCGATCCTCAGTGGCTGGCTCCGCTGAAAGCAAGTCACGATAAAAAGCAGTGGCAATGGCTCTGATCTCCCCGAGCTCAGTAGCTATCGATCCATCCGGTCTACCAAGCTGGCGAACCCCTGCTCGCGCATGACGGGGTCCAGTGATCTCAAAAAACTCCCCAGTCACTCTATCACCAAGCTGCGTCCACTGAGAGGCCTGACGACGATAGTAAAACTCATGTCTCTGCTCCTCTGCCTCTCTAACCTCCTGGCGTGCCTGGCTCAACTGGGACGCCACCCACTCACATGCAGGCTGCTGCTCCTGAAGGCGCTGTAGCGAAGCAAGGCTGCGTCTCAGCCGTTGCTCCCGCTCGCGAATCTCTCCCAGTCGTGTCAAAGCTGCAGCGTGTAGAAAAGAGCTAAGATCAATGAGTCCCTGGGCACACTGGCCCGCTGCATCCTGGTCAGAGCAGTGACTATCATGCCAGATCCTCTCAATGTCCTCAGCAAGACTGGGGTCTGCAAGTACCCTCTCTGGGATCCTCAACTGCAAGCTGGGCTCCCGTGTCCCCTCCTCCAAAGTCAGTATAACTGGCGCATGATCTGAAAATGAGGTGCCAGCAAGAATGCCGACGGAGCCCCCTCGCTCCCCCAACCAATCGCCCACATAAAAGCGATCAATTCGAGATAGATTAGTCCCTCCCTGCCGGCGATCCGACCGAGAGAAACTAAGACTGTCCTGAGACCGGGAGAAAGCCCCATGCTGCCATGCATCAGTGATCCTCAGTGTCATACAAAACCGGTCCCAAGCTGCAAGCTCCGTGCCGTGCACTGTAACATGACTGCCTCCCACCCTATCTGCCGGGTCCTCAAGCATGTTGAAGTCTCCCCCAACACACCAATGTGCGGCCTCTGGCAATGCATCTGTAACCTGAGTCCAGAACTCTGCTCTGGCACTAGCATGATTGGGCGCATAGATGTTGAGCACACCCAATAGCTCATCATGCATCCTCAGAATGACATACTGTGCTCTACCAGGCACAATGATCCCTCGATCCACAATGGCCTGCCGCCATGCATCTGCAATAACCATGCATACTCCTCCCTGTCCACCCAAAGGACCAAACCCTGCAGACCAGAAAGTGTCCCATCTACCAGGCATCACTGAACCATATCTCCGGATCCTGCTCTCACCCAAGTGGTGCTCCTGCATCATCAGAATGTCAATGCTGCCACCAACCAGGCATCTCTGTAGCTCCTGCCTCAAGCAGCCTCGATAGCGTATAAAGTGTGCTCCGCCAAGGCCCTGTACATTCCATGAGATGATCCTCATGGATGTCCTACTGAGGTGGATGCTGTCTCAGCCGTGCGGCGGGCCTTCGCAAGCGGCTTGGATGGAGAGTAGTCCCCATCCGAACGGCTGCGAGTCTGCCCACCCGGTGTACTGCAAGAATCCCGGATCAGGCGCCAGTGGCTGTGACCCATGGCGACTGCCTCCTGCTCTGACATAGTAACCTCGTGAATACTCACATATCCTGGGTCGCGTGCCAAATCTGCAACTATGCGCACGACCAAATGCCGAATCCCGGATGTATCCACACCCCCGGGATCCAAGACAAAATGAGCCAACTCCCAAAGTCGGCCTAGCACATCTGTAACCTCCAAATCGCTCATGTGATGAGAAAACTCAACTGCCTGAGTCTTCAACGTGCTGAGAGCGAGCTCTAGAGTCCACTCCCGGTCACAAGGTCCACATAGAGGGAACGAGAAGGCCACCGCTGAGTCTAGTGCCTCCTCCCCGCGGGCCGGAGGTATCACTACATGCACTCGGATGGGTGCTGGCTCATGGGGGCCCTCTGCTCCAAAAAGCCGTGTGAAGGTATAATCAAACGCCGCCGAGCGCTGTCGAATGCCGAGGCGACTCAGCCGACTGCGGATAGATGAAATCCGTGAGGCCCTAATCGGCATAGGTCTCCTCTGTGATGCTCGAGCGAGGTCAGTGCTCAGCGCCCTCCGGACTGCAGGTGAGCGCCAGGGAGCTGCCAGGACCTCCCGGGAAGGCGAGGCGGGCGGAGGGGGGGGAGGGGGAGGCGAGGGAGGAGGAGAGGGAGCCGCTGCCGAGACCGGAGCGGGGGCCGGAGGAGGCGATGGTGGGAGCGAGGCGGTGGGAGAGGATGGGTGTGGGGGAGGTGAAGGAGGGGGAGCTGGCATCTCCTGGTCCTCGGTCGCTGCAGGGGTCTCCTCCTGAAGGGGAGAAAATCTGTTCCTCACGGGAACCCAGTGAGGCTGAGACTGTGGCTGCTGCTGCAGCGGTACCTGGGCGTGCTGCTGTGGCTGTCTCCCTCGACGGCGCCCCTGTCCAGGCTGCCACTCCGAGGTCTCTGTGGCCTGAGCAGGTGTCCCTGAGGCAGCCTGCCGAGCCGAATCTGTGGGCGGGCCATCCGTGGCCTGCTGCTGTGGTGAGGGCCGAGGTCTCCTGCGAGGGCAGGCCTTGGCCAAATGACCGACCTGCCTGCAAATGAAGCACTGGTTCGGGAGCCCCGAGAACTCCACTCTCTGATCTATCCACCCCCCCCCTATCCTAGGTAGCTGAATGACCTTAGGAAGGGAAGAGATGTCAGATACCAACACTCTGACCGAAGGTACCCCAGCTGCTCTGGCCACCACTGAAGCTGCTGAGGGGCCCGTCTCAAGAACCGAGCCCACCAATGCTCCGAGCCTGGAGAGGAGCGGAAGATACTCCCGGCGGAGACCAGGGAAACAAACTGTAATATGGAAGAGGCGCTCTCCCTGCTCCGCCGCAGCTGGGTCAAATCCATGCTGCCAAGGCCTGAAGAAAGCCCGAGCACCCCTGATATCCAGAGGACTCATGGCAAGAACCTTGGCAACGCTCTGGGCGGCCTCGAACTCGATCTGATAATGTCCTCGGCCCAAGAGCTGTACATCAAGGATCTTGCCCACATCTGCAAGAAGGCGAGCCTGAAGCAGATCCCTGATCTCCCCTCTGCTGGGGCGAGTGCCGACTATACGGCAGATGGTGGAGTGAGCCTGAAGGCGTTCCACCTCTGCGGTGAGGCTCGCTTCCTCTTCCGGCGAAAGAGAAAGCCTGATGGGGATGACCTCGGGGGCGGGCGAGGGGGCTGCGGAAGAGTCCCTCTGAGGCGAGGCGGGAGGAGTCTCCATCAGAGTCTGAAGCTCAAGCGAAGGCGAGGCGAAAGCGGAAAAACCTGCAAGAAGCGGGCTGCACACCAAGAGGAGGAAGGACGGATGACGATGAGGGAAAAAAAACCAAAAACCCCCAAGGGGTGAAAAGCACGACAGAGGAGGGAGGGGGGGGGGGGGGGGGCGCAAAAAAAGGGGAGGAGAGGCCCAGAGGGGGGGGGGGGGGGCGACAAAGCGAGAAGGAGGGGGCGGGGCGCTGCTGAATGGAGGCGGGCGTGAGGAGGCGAAGAGGCGGGGGGGCGAACAGGCGGCAGCGGGGGGGGGTAAGACGAACAAGCGGCAGCGGGGGGGATGGCGAACAGGCGGCAGCGGGGGGGATGGCGACCAGGCGGCAGCGGGGGTGGATGGCGAAATGGCGAAGAGGGGAGGGGGGCAAACCGGCGAAGAGGGGGGGGGGGAGCGAGGGTGCGCAGAGCAGGGTGGAGGCGGGAGCTTCAGCGAGCGAGTTCTGATCCCACAATGGCATACATATACTGCAGCAAACCACAAATGTATACATGTGCTGTGAAAAACACAATCAGCTGACACTTGTAAGAGCTGCAAGTGCTCAAATCCTGGTAGATCAAATGTAAATTGGTGGAGTGCTTCAAAAATGGGCTCAATGTAGAAAAGCCCTAATTTTTAGGTAACAAATTAGACCAAATCTGAACCGGATATGCACCTGTAAATCTGCTAATGGGATTGTCACCTGTACCAAGTGTTGTAATGCCCGAAAATTGGGGGAAATACCCAAAAAATTGGGGAGAATGCCCCAATGCCAACCAAATGTGTCTTCAATATCTAAAAATTTGGGGGAAATGCCCCAATGCCAACCAAACATGCCTGTAATACACAAAAATTTGGGGGAAGTGCCCCAATGCCAACCAAATGTGCGTGTTATACCCAAAATTGCCTGCAAATAGTGCCAATTTCTGCAAAATGTCAATTTCTACAAAATCGAGTCAATTTCCGAAAATCCCCAAATTTCTAGTGCAATTATGCAACAAATTTGATGAAATCAATGCCAATGTGTGTCAATGTTGCAATTGTAGGCTCAATTGTAAAAAGCCCCAAAGTTAATGCAACTAATTTGCTAATTTTCTACCAATTTTTGAAATTTTGTAACCCTAACCAGGCTCTGATACCAATGTTAGGTAGGAGAGAAGCTAGCCTGCACACACACACACACACACACACACACACACACACAACCTCAATCACAGAGAAACGTGAGTGCTGGAAAAGATGTACTCAATAATGATTTGAAATGAAAGTACAAGTTAGTACTAAAAGGCCTAGGGCTAAGTGCCCAACTCACATAAGTGTGTTCACACAGGGAAGAAACCTGTGTCCAGTCACAGGGAAAAAGTTCCCGTGAGTAAGCTGGGTTCACACCTGAACTAGCTGGGAGTGGACATGACCAATGACCAACAGATAGAATAGGCAAGAAACTGTGCTCTGATACCAATGAAACCAGACGAGGACCCGGAGCAATAAACAGACACTTCCGAAGCTAAACAAAGATTTGAAAACACAGCGGAAATAACCATAAACAATATTAAAACACAACACTAAGCCGGAACGGCTGCCCCCTGTAGGAACTGTTTTATTCCAACGAATAAATAGATACAGATAAACCAAGGTGTGGGTGCAGTCCTGCGCCGGATTTTCCACAAAGCTCCACAAACACTTGCTCAAGAACTAGGTACCTATTAGCACCATAAACCAGTGCAAATCAGCCTCAAACAACAGCCTGGTCTGGTATCAAAACAGCCCTGAAATCTGTGCCAAAGCAGCCTCCTAGAACGGAGTCTCAAATCTGCCCTAGAGAAGCTCTCAAACCGTCCCTGATTCCTTCAAAAGAACCCCAGAAAAGCTCTCAAATCACTATCCCGACTCCCAGATTCCTCCAAAAACAGCCCATGAACCGATGGCCACGAGGGAGTGGTAAAGAGAGAGAAGAATTTGCCCAGCCCGTTGTCCACTGTACGACCAGCACAAGGGGAAGCGGAGAAGCCGCCCAACCTCCTTTCCACTGTACGGCCAGCGCAAGGGGAAGAGAGAGAAGCTGCAGTGCTGCCCACTGTACGGCCAGCTGCTGTCGAGAGGAAGAGAGAGAAGAAAACGTTTTCATTTGCTGCCCCCACCTTTACTTTTTGCGCATCCTTTACCTCCTGCTTTCAAAGGAGTCGACCAGCCCCTGAACTAGGTGTGCTTTTCCCCTTTTTGCCAAAAGTGACGACCAGTCTCAAAATAGCTGTGTTTTTTCCGAGTTTTGGTAAAAAATGACTGAATAGCCAAAAATATAAACTTACGTGCTTTTCCCAGCTTGCTGGTCAAGACTCCTCTGGGCGCCTCCTTTTGGTTCACACATGCATGTCCAGAAGGTTGGCCACACTTTAATGATGTGTGAACCTGTCACCTTAAAAATCAAACCAACAAATAAAATCCCTTGTAGTTCAAACTCTATTGCCATCTTTCAGGTCAAAGTTTGCTAGTAAGTGCTCCAGCTTTATTTTGTGGAAAATCCCCGTTCGCACCTTCAACCTTGGTTCCGGACAGTGTGTGAAACACTAATCAAGACTGGTGAGAGGACCAAATTGGTGACACACCACCATCCTTCACACATCTACCACCACCTCCTTGAGATGCACACCCCACTCTATTGCCAAGTCACCATGCGGCACCAAGCCTCAGAATGGTTGGTACGACGACGAATGCCGGGCCAACCGTTCGTGTCTCAAGCATGAGGTATGCATTGGGCAAACCTTGAGGCGCTTAGCGGGACTGATTTCCTGACACATTACCAAACGCAAGAAACGAGAGTTTTACACTCGGAAAGAGGATGAATTATATCGACTCTTCCTGGGGCCTAACTGTCGGAGAGAACTTCGTGAGCACCACCGCCTATGCCCATCACATGCTGAGACACTTGGTACTCATATGCACACTCTCTCTTATCACATCCCCGACTAGCCACCTCTACCCCCCTCCACCGCACCGCTGCCCTGCCACCTTCACTTTCTTCACACCGCTCATGGTATGCATGGCCATTTCTAGATTGCGTAATGGGTGAGCACCGAATCATGAGGGACTCACCGCCCAGTGCCAACGACACACTTGCGCTCTTACTAGCCTACATGTTCAATAGAGCCTGTGCGAGGGGTTCCCACCTTCCTGGTCCACTAACACCATCACCCCCATCCTCAAAGTCGGAGATCTACTTGACCCCAATAACTATAGGATGATCATGATTGGCGACACATTGGTCAAGCTATATGGATTGATGCTAGAGAGAGAGCTCTGTTCCTTTGTAGAGAGAGAGGCATGTAGGGCCCTAGGACAGGCATGCTTCTAGAGGAGCTACTCGTGCGCAGGCTAGAATCTGAATTCTATGACCTAGATGGAGAAGGTATCACTATCAGAGCTCTCGCTGACATTATCTGTAGGAGAAGAGGGCATCTCCAAGCCCTCGCTAAAGTCGCCATCACTAAAGAGGTTGCCTTGCAAGTGTCAAGGCCCAAGAGAGGAGAGCTTGAGAGCAACGAGAGCTTGAGCTTGAGAGGCTAGAGCTATGAGAGAGGTTGAGCTTGAGAGCTTGAAACTAGTGATGGAGAGAAGGTTGGAGGAGAGCTTTTTAAAGGGAGGCCAAAGAGTCCAAGGCACCCACCCAAGGCCATGGGCCAAGGCCCAACTGTCGGAGGATGGTCTACAAAGACACAGAGAGAGGGAGTTAGTTGAGGAGAAGCCTTTGCTTCTTGTTGCCCTAACTAAGGAAGGTGCCTCACCCCAACCCTCCAAACATAGAGTAATGATCACAAGGATAAAGAGAACAGATTCTTGGCTGCTGAGCCTAAAATGACACCAAAAGCAAGCCCGCCCCATAACAGTCAAAAACAGCATAAATGGCCAAAAACAGGCATAAAAAAAAGGGGTCAAAAACAGCAATGGTCAAAAACAAAAGGGGGGGGGGGGGGGTTCTGTACGATACCGCACCGCACCGCACGATTGTGTCGTATGGCGTAGGAGAGCAACTATGGTCTAGGGGGTGATCAGTGTTCTCGTTATTTTGCAAATATAGAAACCTCTTTGGGTCATTGCAGAAGAGAATGCAGCTAGTCCAATCTGTGAACAACTTGCCTTACCGTTTCAAGGTTTGTTAAGAGGATCATGCTCTTATTGAATGTGGTATCTTTAGGAAGTGTGTTGGTTGAACCAGTCTTTTCTCCACCTTGCCTACATGTTTCCCTTCACTCACTCAATTGTACACCAAACTTGTGAATATGGGGTATCTAGGGGGTCATTAGTGTTGCCTTTTTTTGCAAGTATGTATGGGTCATTGCAGAAGAAAATGCAGCTAGTCTAATCCCCAAACAGCTTGCCTTTCTGTTTCAAGGTTTGTTAAGAGGATTATGCTCTTATTGAACGTGTTATCTTTAGGAAGTGGGCTGGTTAAACCAGTCTTGTGTGTGAACTTGGTTTGGAGAATGAATGAATTCTTATGGAGTTTGTGCAGGTACCTGAATGGACAATTGAAGTGAAGGAGCTTGATTTGGGGATGGACAGTGAGGAATCAGGTCTTTCTTTCCTTGGCATAAGATTAGTGTTGACAGCATGCAATATCCATGACAGAGAACAACATGCTCATATAGAAAATACTTTAAGTTTGGGGCAGAGGCTTTTCTCTGTCGGAGGCCTTGGAAGTGTTGTCGATGGCACCTCAGCTCCATGCTCAGTAGAGCATCTCTCGATAAACAGCACGTTTGGTCATGAGAGGTACGGTGTAAAGGATTAAAGGTTTGTGCTGGTTTTATGCAAGGTCTTAAGAGAAGTTGCTTTTGTGTTGTCCTCATTGCAGAGAGCAAGGCGTGACAATAAGGCAGTTAGATGTTATATTTGGAGATGTTCTTGTGGATGTGAGCGAGGACCTTCTTTACAGAAAATTAACATTATCCAAGAGCAGAAAAGGGGAGGAAGTTTCAGAGCCTAGCCTTCACCTTAAAAGAGCCAGTCAACAAGTGGTTGCTTCAAAGAGTCATGATCCAAAGGGACATGGTCATTTTCTAGCAAATGCTCCTGAGAAAGTATGTTAGTTGTTACAGCCATGAATGCTTAATTGTAGTTTTGATGCCAAAATCACCTGAGGTTGTGTGTCCAGGTCCCTTTTTAACGTTTCATAGTTTGTTCTTTTTAAAAAACTGTTCATCCTCTAGCTCACCACTTTTTATACTCATGGACAAACATGATAAATAGTACGGTTTATCAGTTTTGACGTCGTCTGATTTGTTTTTTGGAGACTCCCCCCATAACAAACATATTTCAACTTCTACTTGACACAATTTTTTGTATTGAAATTTGTAACCATACCTCCATGCAATTCTTGTCTCATATGCAAACTCAGTTTTTTTTTTTTTTTTTTTTTTGGCTATGCCTACATTAGGGGAAGGGCATAGGAATGTGTTGGAATATCTGTTGAAATATGCAGCAGATTTGAGACAGAAAACTGAGAGCACACGCAGCAGGACTCTACGCTGAAGACGAGCACACGCAGGAGAGAACCACCAGCCTGAATCTAAGCACAGAACTGAGTGTAGAAGAGCAAACGCAGAAGAGAGAGAGAAGAGCTGTATAGACTCTGCTATATACAAGATCCGGTACAATAGTAGGAGGTGGGGGCAAGGGTGGTATTTATACCACCCTATGGCCAGCTCTAAATCAGCCAACAGGCTGCCACACATGTCCACGACTGGTAAAATCCCAGCACATGAGAAGTTGGGTAGTACAAGAGCTCAGTCAACCAGTACAGTCAGCCCCCCATGACCAGGAAAAATAGGGAAAACATGGGAAAAAATGGGGAAAAAAAATAAGAACTCCTGGGGGCGCACACCCACAACAAAGGCCCTCTGTGAGCACTATGGTACATAGAGGAGATGACTGCTAACGCCCCCTCTCAGCTCCATGTGGAACCAACCTCGATGAGCGGGAGTGCTACCGGAGCATCGCTTGAGGTAGAGACTTCGTGAAGAGATCCACCGGATTGTGCTCCATCGAACAAAACTCTAGCAAGATTTCATCAGCAAAAAACTTCTCACGAACAAAGTGACTCTGGATGACCGTGGGTTTCGCCAGTGGACACCCAATCTCGCCAAGTAACCTCTGCAACCTCACAGCCTCGCAAGTAGCACCACAAGCAGCCCGGTACTTTGCCTCTGTAGACAGCAAGGCAAATGTTGGCTGCCTCTTGCTACTCCATTAAACAACTCTTGAGCTAAGGGTAGATTTGTAGCTTGATGTAGATCTTCTCGTGTCTGGATCTCCTCCCCAATCTGAGTCACTCCAATCGCGGAGTCTGACTCCATCTGTCGTTCCCCCTCTAGTGTCATAGAAGAGTCCAAGATCCTTCGTACCCTGCAGATACCGCAGGATCTACAATCCTGCGTCCCAATGAGTCTTCAAAGGCGTTTGCATGAATGAGCTCAATGCCCCACCGGGAAGCTCAAGTCCAATCTGGTGTTCAGCAGCCAAATCAATGAACCAAACCGCTTCCGATACAAAGAGGCATCAACTTGTTCACAAGGATCATCTATTGTAACTTTGGTATGCCAAGTCCTGGAACCTGCCAAAGACCATTCAAGGCCTTTCGAAACCTGTAAACCACCCCCTCAGAACCCGGAACCTCAAAGCCTGGAGGCTGCCCAACATACACCTCGTCGTGCAAGTCACCATTTTCCACTTGCATGGCTTTCCTACGAGTCCCCTGGGAGAGAGCTTCCTCAACTACAGGAGGCTCTTTGTCCCGAATGATACGAGACAGCGAAGCATAGTTCACCTGTAAAGGTTCCTCTGATTGACAAAGGAATGTTCGTGCTTGCTGCCATCATTTGGCAAGCCATCCACCATCTGGCCCTAGAAAGCGTGCCGTAGCGTATCCACTTTCAAGTGGTTATGACGAAACTGCCCCACAAATCACCTAACTGAGAACCTGTAAGAGAGAGTGCTGAGAGTTTGTAGATCCCATTCTCCACTCCGCCTTCCCATACAACTTGGCTTGTTGCTTTGTCCCGGAGAGCAACAAAATGCTCATCAAACTCCACCCGTACACCAGTCTTGCAAACCTCATACAAATGAAAACCAAGAGATGGGACAAAGAGAACCTGGGAGGAATGCTTCCCCCCTTTGCTATCGGGAACGATCTCTAACTTGCCCTCACTGCGAATAGGGATAGTGGACTCGCCACCAACCAGGATGTGACTTGCGTGCCTTCTAAGATCCTGTAATAACTCTTGGAAAGGAGTCATGTGCCTGGAAGCACCATTGTCGAGAATCCAACCCGGAGCGGTGAGTCCAATCGCCTCCCTGCTCAAAGAAGATGAAACGCCGGTTAATTTCCAAGCTCACAAAAGCTGGAGTCTTTACGGTTACTGTTGAGGAATCTGCACCCTTCTCAGTGCTCCTCTAGGACGTTTTCTCAATTAGTAGCCTTTCTTGCCACAATTGTTACAGGTCCTCTTTGCCTTCAAGGCCTCATGATCCAAGTCGGCTCCTGCTCGGAAGACTTCTTCTACAAAGACTTCCTTTTGCCCTTACTGCGGCCTTGCGACCGCTGGCCAGTCAAGACCTCAAAACCTCCGTTCTTTGGAGGGTTCCTAAAACTCTCTTCCTAGTCCAAGACCATAGACATGAGCTCCTCCCATGTGATGGTACTGAGCCTGCCACTGGTGAGCAAAGAGGAGTAGAAAGCTGAGTCCTGAGAGGTTAGCTGAGACAGCAAAGTGATGGCCATGTCCTCTGAAGATATCTCCTTCCCAGCGTGGAGAACCTCCTGCTGAAGAGCTTGCAACTTGTTGATGTGTTCCCGCATTGTCGAAGACTTTGCAAGTTTCATCACCCGCATCTGCACTTCCAAGGAGATCTGCTTCATGGGTGATACCCTATTATACAGAGAAGCCAAATGCTGGCAAATCCCTCTGGCTAGCGTCATATGTTTGATATGATTAATCACCTGTGGTGTGCAATTAAGAAAGATGAAAGAACGCACACGAGCATTGACATGATCCCACAACTGTGCCTGAGCCTCCCGTTCTTTCTGAGTAGAGGGTAAAAGCTCTATGTCCTCCAACTCTGGTCATGGAACACCAACAATAATGAAATCAGCCAAGTCATAAGACTCCAATACAGACTCAATCATAACCTTCCAGATGCCATAGTTGGTTCCGTCCAACTGTCGATCCACCGGGAACGTGGGGAGAGTAGGGATCTTCACGTGCTTCTGAGCCATCTCAAGCAAGTCTGCCATCTTGGGGGGGGTTACTTTGGTCTTGTGAAGGGAGGGTGGGTGGGAAAAAAATGAAGAAGAGGCTGGAAGTAATATTCAAGGTGGCTGTCCAACGGTGATGGCCCCTTCTAACCAATCTCCAAGTCCCGAACAGCCCAGGAGATCTCCAATCAGCACCGAAAACCAGCAGTCCTGCAAGCTCTTCAAATCTCCCGCAAGCTCTCTAAGGTCTTCAAGAAATCAACAGTCCTGCAAGCTCTCCAATATCTCCAAACTTCAAGCCACCTGGGGCTTTGATACCATGTCGGAATATGGAACGGATATGAGATAGAAAACTGAGAGCACATGCAGCAGGACTCTACGCTGAAGACGAGCACACACAGGAGAGAACCACCAGCCTGAATCTAAGCGCAGAACTGAGTGTAGAAGAGCAAACGCAAAAGAGAGAGAGAGGAGCTGTATAAACTCTGCTATATACAAGATCCAGTACAACAATAGGAGGTGGGGGCAAGGTGGTACCACCCTATGGGATCGGTCGGCCAGCTCTAAATCAGCCGACAGGCTGCCACACATGTCCACGACTGGTAAAATCCAGTTGACCAGCACATGAGAAGTCGGGTAGTACAAGAGCTCAGTTGGCCAGTACAGTCAGCCCCCCACGACCAGTAAAAACAGGGAAAACATGGGAAAAAATGGGGAAAAAAAATAAGAGCTTTGGGTGGGCACACCCAGAACAAAGGCCCTCTGTGAGCACTATGGTACAGATAGGAGATGACTGCTAACAATTTCGGCCATTGATTGAAACACAAACACATTTAAAGAAAATATGATTTTAGTATCTCTATTTCTTCTTTACAATACATGTATTTATTTCAAGAAAAAGGTTAGATTGCTTATCTGTATTCCATGGCACAATTACTTCATGGATGTATTCGTAACACTTATGGTCTCATAGACCCTTTAGTCCTTTGTAGACATTAAAATAACTCTCTCTTTTTCTCCTCCGCTTTTGGCAGCAGCTGGATATTCTTTTTCATGCTGTCTTAACATCCAATTTACTCCTTGATCGTATGTATTATCTTACTCTTCGGGTCTTTTGTAGGCATTAATGCACTCTCTCTGTGTCTTTCACACATGATGATCATTGTATCAGCCTCTACTTTCAGAGAGCTATGATAGTTATACTTGTTTTGTATTCCTTTTCCATGATGAGACATACCATGGATAGCATTGTATCACATTGGTCTCATAGACCCATTGGGTCTGTAGAAGACGTTTAATGTAACTTTTTTTCTTTCTTTCTTTCTCTCTCTCATGAGGATACCAACCGGGTTATCCGATTAGATCTTCTCAGCCTCTACACCCACTGCACATGGATCACACCTTTGCAGCTTCCAACGAAGATGCACTTCTACAGAGATCACTTCTTCACACTCATTGATGATGGATTCATCCAGCAGCCAGGCGAGATACGGGTTTCATCCCACCGCATCAGGGTGGAGACAGGTAGAGTTGAACGCGTCGTCAGAGCTGGGGAGCTCAGGCTGGGACATCATCTTCTACACAAAGACACACCAAAGCCCAGAGAGAGGGCTACCAGATATAGCCAGATATGAGTGGGAGTCAGCATTCATAGCATAGACCTGCACATCAAGAGGAGTTCGCGGATTTGGCGGGGTGGCCATGCTATTCAAACCACATCTACGGCGGATACTTACCATAGGACGAGAAGGCTAGATATATGTGGGTTAGGCTGCAGGAGAGATTGGGTTGTCTACATCGCTGTGTTACTTCCCTCCTCCTACCTCACAATATGGCCAAACCTATGGCTAGTCACCATACCTTCTAATCCACAGTGATATCATGGAGTTCTCCAGCCATAAGGAAATCCTCCTCCTAGGGGATTTCGATGCGCAGACACAGAGCCAACAGTCACCTTCCTGGATGTCAAGGATACCATCACACTCCGAGAGCTGGACACCAGGGACCTCGCCCTACAAAGATCATCCGAGAATCACGGAAATATCACCGCTTTCAGGAGACACTTCCTAAATATGGGTACATCACATGGCCTTGTCATCTACAACGGCATGCCCTGGTGGCTGATATCTGGAGCCTTGACATGTTTCTTGCATAGCGGTTGGTCCAGCATAGTTGACTATTTGATGGGATCCCCATTGCTGGTTACATAAATCCTAGAGTTCACCATCCTTGCACGCCACCCCCCCTGCCCCTCTCCCCTTCTTCTTTGAGCTGATCATACATCCGTGGCTTTCACCCTCACAAACTGCCCACCCGCTGCCCACATCCCACTACACCAAGGTCACATTTGAGTATGAGCTAGATGAGGTTTACTCATGCCATGTATACCACCACATACTCTATCTAGAGCCTCATTCCTCCCTTTATACCTTCACCAATGAACTCACTGTTGTCCTCCGCAGCTCTGCCACCTACTCCTTCCCATGGACTGAGAAAGCTACCGCCATGCCACCTTGTGGAGCTATGCCTCAGAATGGGCGGTATGATGACGAGTGCTGGACTACATGGGCCCAATTGTGAGGAGGAAGAGCAAGGAAAATCTCATCGTAGCGAGAAGTGAACGATTTTCCGGCACTTGCCTCGCCAGAAGATGCGAGCCCACTACATCTGAGTCGAGGAGTCAATTATATTAAGCGTCTACTAAAGCCCCAATGGGCCTATGAGACCAAAGTGATACAATAATGTCCATGGCATATCTCATCATGGAATGGAAAATAAAACAGAATGAAAACATAAATATAGCTATCTCACTGGAGTAATACAAAACTGTCCATGGAAACTCGTCATGGAATACTGAGAACATAAAAACATGGGTGGCCATGCCCTTGGAGATTCAGACCCTCGTTCCGTCAGCTCAAGATCAGGGACATACTACATGGAAATGGAGATGCACCAGTCTTGGAGGTGGATATGGAAGACACACGAAGGCAAGCTCTATCGTGGTCATCTGATATGAGCATAAGAAAGAACACATGATGTATGCAGGTGATGATCTGAAACAGTGCATCTATTACCAAAGGGGAGACTCCAAACTCAACCAAGATAATCTCATGCGGCACTGATGGCTTACTCCGGATCATGCGTGAAAGAATCACTACCTGCAATCTCTCTGTCCTCTTCCAATCCTCCTCTCCTAAATCTGCCCCCAGAAAGGAGCACCATACATCACTACAAGGCCCACCAAAGTGTCAAAAAGCCAAAACTTGGTGTGGGGCTCCTGGAAGTGGGCTTGGAAGCATCATCTCTTCTGGCAGGCCAAAACTGTGTATGCTTTCCTCAAGCGGGCCTGTGCGGCTGATCTCACGAAAAGATCGGGCATGTGACTGTCATTCCAAGGTAAACATAAGATGAGAAAACCTCCACCTCAGCTCCTCTATATAGAAAGGACCTACCTGCTCTCTGTCAGTATTCAGTGTTAAAGACCATGATCTGATTTTGCCGAGATTAACCGTGAAGTCTCTCGTCTCGCAAAACTTTCCGCAAGCGCGTACATGCTATTCTTGCATGATTGAATCCAAATGTCCATGTAGTCCTTTCATACGGTCAGAGATGAGGACTATATCATCTGCATGCAACAGGGGTGCAACTGCCTGAGCCAGCCATGAGCTTGTCCCTCCAAATATGTCCACAAATAATGAGATCTCATCGATGTATAGCCCAAACAATGTAGGAGAGAGCAGGCAGCCCTGTTTGACTCTCATAGTGCTACTGAAACCCTCCAGGTGCTCAGAGCCTGCCAATCACAGCCCCAATAGTACCATCACTCCCCGTATCATATCTGATGGACACTGAGGAGGGCCATCAGGGCATCCCGTTATAGACCATGCTGAAATGATCTCTGTAACCCTGTCAGTGATGTCCAGCTCCTGTAAGTCTGATAGGGTCATCCAGATCTGATAGTGGGACTTGGCGACTCCTTGGCCTCGCATTTAAGTCCACGAGAAGGAGGACTTCCCCCAGCGGTGTACGTCGGTGATTGGCCATGCTATGCAGTGTACGGGGAGTGGCTCGGTGCAAAATAACACCAAACAATGTGGATGACTGTTTCAAAGATACCGTGCGTCCTCGTCCTTCTCGACGATGTTGACAACATGTCGGAGGTGGGGTCTAAAAAGGATAGCTACCCCTCTCAAGCCACATACCCCTCCCAAAGTGTGGATCTTGCCTCGTAAAGCTGACTCCCACTCCAGTCCGGCTATGTATGGTAAACCCCTCTCAGGGCTCTGATGTGTCTTTGTATAGAAAATGGCATTCCAGCTTGGGAGAGTCTTGCTCAAAAAGACCATAACTGAAAGAAAGATATATTAACGTCTACAAAAGACCCGACAGGCCTATGAGACCATGAATAGTACAATGATACCATGGGTAATACGATGCCATGGAAAAACTAAATAAAGACACGAAAACTAAAGACTGAAACATGACTCTATAAGCCTCCTGATGGCAGATGTTGCTATGGGGAGGGCATGTCACGTCCTCAGAGAATCTCATGGAAATGTCTGTGTAAGAGCTGATGTCAATGCCGCGGTGTTCGCGTGGGTGGCTCATGTGGATACTTGTGCCATGAAAAAATCAATGATAGATCTCTAGGCAAGGTCTTGTATGGGCTGGCCTTGTCTCTCAGCATGGCCTCTCAATACTCCGTCCCTATGTCGTCTGAGCTCTATCAAGTACATACCGAGACATCTAGGGTCCTCATCTTGCATCACCGGAAAACACGCACTAAAAAACGTATGGTCTAGGGCATTACTAAAATCGAGCTGGAAAAAAAACGCACTTCATACAAGGTGAAATATTTCGTACGTTTCCAGGAGGTATGAAACGTGTTTCTATGTAACACTGTGCAGCAGCTAGAGAGGTCTGGAAGACCATCACCTTGGTCTTGCCAAGGTTGACCGTTAGGTCATGCTATGTACAGAACTCCTGTAGTGTATGCAAGCTCCTCTGCAATCCACTTGTTGAATCTGAAATGAGGACTATGTTCTCTTCATATACCAGTAGAGGGATCAGTATGCCGCCCAAGCTTCCTCCCGGCCCACCGAAGCTGTCAATTAAGTCTGGGCTCTGATCAATGTATAAGACAAAACAAAATCAGAGAGACTAGGCAACCACACACTGCTCCAACTTGTGCTAGGGATCTCAGCTGACACATCCCACCAGGTGCTCTACTCGTCCAATGATGGACTCATATAGGGCAACGATGCTCCTTGTCATCTCAGCGGTAGTTATTGGGTTCCAGGGGGTCTCCCACCTTCAAGATGGGGGTGATGGTGTTGGTAGTCCATGTGAGTAGGAAACCCTTGCATAAAGCATGGTTGAACATGTGAACCAGGAGCTGGGCCAATGCATTTGCGGCATGAAAGATGTGTTCTGCTAAATCCCTTCGTGATCGGGGATCGACCATTCCCAAGTCACTTGATGGCTTTGAATACAATCGCCTTCGTCGAGAAAGTGAATGTGGTAGGGTGAGGATCCTATGGGTGGGGTAGGGATGGCTGGTTGGGGATGGAGTAGAGTGAGTGGGTGTGAAGGTACCAAGTGTTAGGAGAGGTAATGGGTGTGGAGTTGCGGCGAGGGGGTATCTTCCTCCAAGCCACCTTGTGTTCCTTGCCAAAAAACATGCAGTCTTTCTTTCTGGAGAGACTGCCCTCTCTCTCTCTCTCTCTTGTGACACCATGGGTCCATTAGGAAAAAATCCAGTGCCCTATTGGGATCTAGTGCATCACCTCCTCGCTAATCCCTCCAAAGACCAACTTGTCAATGTAGCATTCCTTTCAGTGGCAGTGTTTGGCTGTAAGGGAAAAGCAAAATGGATCCAAGTACCTGCTCACACATAAGCTAATCACACAAACTCTCCTTGTTTGCAGCAGGAGGTGTTAGTGCACTGCCACAGTATGCAATCGGCATAATAGCCACCAATGAATAAGCTCTCATCTTTTGAGATGTGAGATAGGGAGATGGCATGGTAGATCGTGGTCTGAGAGGACATGCAAGGTATGCTGCACGGTGGTGTGGGAGTGTGAGCAGCATATTTTTTTAGAAACTTTTTTCCGCTATCTGCGCATGCTTTCCTCACATCCTTCAAGGATGTATATCGTTTGAGATTTGCTGGTTGTGGGTAGCAGCTGATATCTGTTATGCTCTTCAACACGCAATTGAGATTTGTCTGGTTGTCTTCCAGTTAGTTTTGTGTAATTCTCACATATGTTGCATTGTGTCTTACTGTATGTATACTGTATGTATGCACTTTTTCACATACAGGACTAACATTGTCTCTACTACTGGAAGGCTAGTTTGAATCTGCCAAAGTTACTCATCAAGTGCAGCCACAAGGGTAAGGAATGCACTTTGGAGAATGAAGTTACAGGGGTACAATTTGTTTGCACAAAGGTGCAAAATATAGAAGACTCGGGCGGCATTCTCTCTCGCTTCGACATTCACATGGACTCTGGGGAAATACAAGTAAGTTCTTGCAGCTACCTAAGTAGTTCAAGAAGTTTTTTATCATTTACCAAATTGTGTGCTTACTCTTTCTCCTGTAATTTGGTCATATTGTTATCTGTCTTTGCATTTTACTGTTATGGTGTGACAGCAATCTCACAGTCCAAGTTTCAACCTTTCTTAAACTGGATGTTTTGGTTAGCTCTTGCGGGAGGCTGATAAGTCACTTGTGGAGATCATGAAGACAGCTGTCATTGCTTCACTTGAGATTCCCAAACAGGCAAGTTTTTGCATGACCTCATCTACCTTAGGGACTTTTTGTTTTGTCAAAGTCTGGATTGCATGTTGATTGGATATAGCTTTTCTGTGATCCACAGCCAAATAGTTTATTGCAAGCTGAGGTGGACATGAAACTGGGAGGGGCTCAATGCAGCTTGCTGACAAACAAGTTCGAAAAGTGGGTAGATGTGTTGTATTCCATGAGACCCAAAAGCAGGGAAGTGGACTCTGCTTTGAAACAAAAAATAAAGACTCCAAAGAAGGGAATAAGTTGGACATTCACTATTTCAGCACCGGATATGACAGTTTCAGTGCATGATTTGGATGGCTTAGTCCTTTACAATGTATGGTTTTTTCTCCTCTTCCCATCTAGCAGCTATGTTTTGGAATGAAAAGCTTCATTAGGCATGATATTGACTTTTTTTTTTTTGATTTGTTTTGTGCATTGTTTGTGCCATCTATTTGCAAATTTTTATGTTTATTTTTGCATTGATGCATTGTGGGTCTTTCCAGGTTTGTCTGCAGACTTCTCACGTCTTTCTTAATTCTGCTTTGAAACAAGGAACTGGAATTCACACTGAACTGGGTGAACTCCATGTTTATATGGTTGAGGAGGAGGGTACCTTGTATAAAGGCTTGTTTGGAATGGACACAAATCCTGGTTGTTTGCTGCAGATGTCCAGGGTCACAGTTGATTGGGGTGTAACAGAACCTGAGAGTGCACTGAATGGCACTGATCAAAGGAAGGTTGCCTTGCTTATGGAAGTCTCTGGAACTGCAATGCATTTGACTTTGCATCGGCTGCAGTCTTTTCTCTCGTCCAGCATGGGCTTTGCACGCCACTTTAAGCGTTTTTTGTCTACAGGCCACAAACTCAAATCAAGGAAGGAAAGCACGACTGAACATGCTAGAGGAAAAGGAATTCAGGAAGTGAAACTATGCCTTGAAGGGATTTCTATTCAGTACTGTGCGCAGATGCATATAATGGATATGGATGTTCCAGACCCCAAGAAGGTAAACTTTGGCAGTCAGGGTGGTGAGGTGGTTGTGGAAACAAATAATGATGGCAAGCCTCGTACAGCCAGTATCAAGGTTGCTAAGTTTCATGGTATAGAGGGGTCAGGTCTCATATGTAAATCCACCATTGACATTGCACATCTGCAATTGCACATTGATCGGGACAAGGATGATACCCAAGTAGATCTACAACGGCTGAGGGCCACATATCAAGAACTGGGACCAGAGATGAAGCCGATCACTGAAGCCCTTATTGCAGCTTTGCAAAGTGGGAAAGTTGTGTATCGAATGGCCATAGTTGGGAATGGAGTTCCTGGTTGCTTAATCTGCATTTCTGACCTAAGAGGCAGGTGGGAACCTGATATTCATTTGTTTTTCCTCGATGCCTTTATGCGATTAAGAATATGTTTTCAAAAGAAAAAGCAGTCAATGTGTTCTGATGAGGGAGTTCTGAAAAAAGATGGCATGGAATTGCCCTCCAATGCTTCTGAGAGTGCCCGAAGCAGTGTGAAGAGAAACAGTGTGGCTGTTGATTTGGAACGTATTGATTTATCAGCTGCACTTGCTGATGGGGTGGATGCTTCATTGTCTATTGCTTCCATGTTTTCTGAAGATTTAAAAGTTGGAATTCTTTTTGAAGAGCTGAAGGTTGCATTAAATGGTGCAACAGTAATGAAAAGTAAACGTTTGCAGATTGCACGTCTTCCATGCTTTATTCAAAACAACATTAAGACCGCAGTTGCTCAAGAATGCTCGAAATGTGGAACTGAAATTGCCAGTTGTTGGGACTATCTCATCCAGGGTTCTGCAGTGCGTATCATTTTGCCATACAGACTAGAGTGTCGGGCAATAGATGATGCAATCGAAGATACATGGAGAGGCTTGAAGATTTCCATGATTGCTCAGAAAATCACAATTGCTGGCTCATCAAGCATGAAGGTAAATTCTGAAAAGAAACCATCCAAATTGTCTTCTTCTATTGGGGCAGTGAAGTTTTTGTTTGAGAGCTTAACTGCTGAAATTGAGGAAGAACCACTGCAAGGCTGGCTTGATGAACATCATCAGCTGATAAGTAAGCAAAGGCTTGAGCTGGATGTGAGGGAGCGTTTACTGGATGAATTCATCTCAGAAGGAGGCAGATTGTGTGCCAGTCAGTGTACTAGTTCTGATTTCATGGTTCTTAGTGCTTGTGAACTTAATAGCATGCTTGAAGGGAAAGAATTAGACTTTTCCGATCCTGTTGTCTGCAAAAAACTCAAGGATAGGTTGCAACAACATGCTTTCCAGGCATATCAAAGAGCATGCAAAAAATTACAGCCTTATGAAGACTCAGGGTCTTCTAGAAGTGCTTTTCAATCAGGTTTCAGGCCAAGTGTAAACAGGGGATCTCTTTTGTCAATACAAGCTTCCAATTTAGAAGTGACTCTGCTGGATATAGAAGGTGGCAGACCTGGGATGGTTGGACAAATAAGGAAATTGGACTGCATCCCCTCAGAAACAGAGATACCTTACTCTAGACTTTTGGGCAAACATGTGAAAATTTCAACAGCATCGCTTGTTATTCAACTTCGGAACTATACTCTCCCCATGCTTTCAGCTGCAGGTGGTAGATGCGATGGGAAGATAATTTTTGCTAGACAGGTTCACACTGACCCTCGTTAATGTTTCATATAGAGGAGGACTGATTTTTGTGGAGATGCTTATCGGATTCAACATATTTGCCCTTTTCAAAATACATGATTGCATGCATGTAACTGTTGATAGGTGTTTGGTTTTGCAGGCGACATGTTTTCCCAGACAAGTACCTCAAGAGCTTTATGTTGGTCGCTGGCGGAAGCTTACAATGCTACGTTCAGAGAGTGGAACTACACCCCCTTTTAAAATGTTTTCAGAATTGCCAATTGAGTTTGAGAAAGCAGAGGTTGCCTATGGAGTAGGGTTTGAGCCGTCACTTGCTGATGTAAGTTTTGCTTTCACAGTGGCTTTAAGAAAGGCGGATCTTAGTGTGCATGATTTAGTAGAGGATTTGGAACCCATAAAAGGTGCTGACTTTTATGGCGTTCGCACATCCGCCAAAACCTTAAACATGAGATCGCAGCCTGTCAAAAAAGAGCGCAGCTTGCCTTGGTGGGATGATATGCGGTATTATGTGCATGGGAAGAACTCAATAGTTTCAACACACTTCAAGTGGGTTTTTCTGGCTACGACGAATCCATATGAAGAAAGAGACATGATGAAAATTGAAGCTGGTTCAATGGACATTCAGCAACAAGAGGGGAGCCTTTCCTTTTTTGCAAGGGATTTTAATCAGAGTATCAGCAGCTTAGAAAATGTAATGGTGTATCAAGGTCCGAAGCAATCTCCAACAAAACAGGGCCAGGGTTGCATTCAATCACCCTTTTTCCAACTTGATATCACTATGGATTGGGATTGTGAGACAGGAAGTCCTCTGTTTCATTATTTACATGCACTTCCTCATGAGCTTGTGACACGAGAAAAGGTATATGATCCATTTCGTTCTACATCATTAATTCTAAGGTGGAACTTCCGCCTGGGGGATGCCACAGCAACAGAAAATTCCACAGGATTGTCGGCTGGATCGGGATGCACCTCCCATAGATTCAAACCACTAAATGTCCGCAAATCAGCTGCACACAAATCATCTAAAGAGTCGACTTCTCTGATGTCATATGTTAAGCCAGAAACCTCGCCTGATGTTCCAACAATGAACTTAGGTGGACATGATTTGATCTGGATATTTAGATGGTGGAGCACATTGTACAGTCCCCCTCACAAGCTTCGTACCTTCTCGAAGTGGCCTAGGTTTGGTTTAATTAGACTACCTCGATCAGGGAACCTTTCTCTTGACAAAGTTCTTACGGATTTTATGTTGCGAGTTGATTCTACTCCTGCTCAAATTAAGCACACTTCATTAGTACCAGATGACCCTGCTAAGGGACTGACCTTCAGTATGAGAAAATTTAAATATGAGCTTTGCTATAGCCGCGGTAAACAACGATACACATTTGACAGCAAGCGTGACATTCTTGAGCTTGTATATCAGGGACTGGATTTGCACATGCTTGAGGCAGACTTAAGAAGAGAGTTGGGCTTAGGGGCCAGAGAGAAATGTGAGGGATTTGAAAATGGCTCATCTGGTACAGCAGACGAGCCTACTCATGACACGAGGTTACTCACAAAATCAACAGAAAATGGATTTTTTTTCACAACTGACTATTTTTCGTTGCAAAAGCAAGCCCCCAAGGCTGATCTTTCACGGTTATCTTCGTGGCAAGAGGAAGCTCGTAGACCATTGAGTGCTAGCACTGTAGAGTTTCCACACGGCAGTGGGAGTGATCCAACTAGATCAGACCCCAGTGATGATGATGGGTTTGATATTGTTTTGCCAGACAACTGTTTGCGTGTTTCTCTTTATGGTCTCAAGCTTTTGTGGGCTATATCCAATAGAGATGCAGTTTGGGCTTGGGTTGAAAATATCTACAGAGCTTTTGAATCACCAAAGCCATCTCCATCGAGGCAATATGCACAGAGGAAAATAATGGAAGAACAAAACAAGTTGGCAGAGCTGGAATCAGGGTTGAATGAAGGATCAAGTTCAGGATCCTCAACACAGCGTAACAAGGGACCTAGTGCCTCTCCTTCTCCATCTCGACAAGAGAAGCCATCTCTCGTTAGAAAAAGTGCCATTTGGACAGGTGGGAATGAAGGTATGATTCAGGAAACAGAACTTATAGAAAGGAAATTCACGTGACTAGATTAAAATTTATGCGAAGTACATATATATAGTTTTCAATATATTAATAGTTTTCAGAATATATTTATCTTCGGCTATTCTTTTGCATACGTGGATGGGTGGGAGGTGAACAAGAGACAAGTGTGACCAGTAAAGCAGGAGGCCATACCAGTGTATGCATAATTTTTGGTTGTGTGAAGGACCGGCATTTAATTGAGGCTGAAACTGCACAGATGCCCATGTGTTTTGTGGACAGTAGGCAGGAAAGCAACATGGTTAAAAGTAGCTATTGGCACATGTCCAGGTTGCTTCTAGAACAGTGTGGGCTGCTTGTGGACATGTGAAAGAATTCGAAGAGGCTGTGCATTCAGTAAAGTTCAAGTGGGCTGTGGCTCATGTGTAGTGCTCCAGAGTGAGCCACATGTGTAGAAGCCATGTGCTTTTGCATGAGTTTGAGGCATCATCAACAACAAAAGCATTGCCTACATTGGCAGGAAAGTTCCTTTTTTTGTATGCTTTTGTTACGATCCCAAAGCTCATAATATGGCTAGCATGAACTTTGAGCCTAGGCTTATACCTAGTGTGGCCAAGATGGGACGCACAGGGAATAAGGGACTTGTGGGCACTTATTGGCAAATATTAATGTAAAAAACTACAATTAGCTGGTGTGCTGGGCTGCCTAGTGACCCCCTTCATCCTCCTCTTCATTGTAGAGGCCATGAGCTGTTTTTATCGCTCGCACCTTCAGGGACGCAGTCTCTCTGTCCGCATCACCCTTGGAGGAACTCTTGGGTGCAGAGTTTGCGGATGAAAACACAGCTTACCTTCTTGTCTTGAAAGGTGCCTCTGGTGCATGCATGAACTGGCACAAGTCGTATGAGTTTTGGGTGGGACTCTTCTCGATTTCGACTTAGCGACTGCTTCCACTTGACGCCTTCCAGTGGATCTCCAGCGGTACCACGACAAAATATCTTGGATTCTAGGTGGGCATTGACATCACCCCAGAGCACAAAGTTACCCCCTTTCTCTGGAGCATTCAGAGGAAGTTTCTCTATCGGAGCTTGGCAAGATTGTTATTGGCAAGCCGTGTGGTGGTAGTGGCCAACTAGGTTCTCTTGGCCATCATGTGGTACATTGCTTCATCTGGGGCTTTCTTGCAATTGTTTATTGGTCAGGTCCAACTCCTCAGTTGCAACTTCTTGCAACTGAGGAGTTGGTAGTGGCCAACTAGGTTCTGTTGGCCATCATGTGGTACATTGCTTCATTTGGGGCTTTCTTGCAATTGTTTATTGGTCAGGTCCAACCCCTCAGCCTGCAACTTCTTGCAGGCTCGTCCTCCCCTCCTCAAAGGTGGGATGGGCATCATCAATCCAACGATTCAGAGTAGAGTATTGTGCAGTCCATTCTCATTGCATATATACAGTTCTTCTTGCGGCTGCTTGCTTGGCCAAAGAAGCACTTGGATGAGTACATGTCTGCTATACTGGAGATAGTTTGGAAAACCAAGCACAATACTGAAGGCCTCAGATTGCTGTGAAAGGACAAGCTATGTACGCCAAGAAATCATGGGGGCATCAACATTCTCGACCTTCATACTCATGTAATTGCGAGGAAAGCCACTTTGCTCGCTGATTTTGCAGCTCAAAAACAGCCATGGGCACAGCCTCCCTACAAGAAGACACACACACACACACTTAGACCGAGCTACATGGATACCCATTTGTCTCATGGATTGAGGTGCGCCATTGGGCAGATCCGCACCTCTTCACATCAGTTAGAGATAGAGACAGGCAGATTTAGAGGCATACCTCCAGGGGACAGGATATGTTAGATTTGTTGGATAGAGCCAGAGATGGAGGAGCACTACATCTGTCGCTGCACAGCATATTATGAGATTCGAGGGCGCTACCATTGCCTTTTCAAAGAGGGATTTGGACCACTGGCTAGAGTCATGGACTATTGTGATCAGTGATGCTTGGGTTTTTATCTCCTGGAGATCCCCAGGCTCAGAGAGTCCATTATGAGGAGCAGACGCCCGACTGGTAGGGAGTCCACACAGAGACAGATTACTGACTTCTCTAGAGGGACTACCCGGGAGGACACACAGCCGATAGCCCAACAGTGGGCACCCCATGGGACTCTAGTTGAGAGAGCTATCCAGTTGGGCAGATCCAAACGCCCGAGGGTTCGCGGATTCTTACATCAGAGACGGTGCCTACAGCGGAGGATTAAGAGCATCATTGCGAGGCATCAGGCTCGTCCGACCAGGCATCTCACTATGGCAGATATCCAGGCCATCCGGCAGAGACCCATCCTAGAGCTCCTAGGATGATTACCACTCTAGCCATATACTGTTGTACTCAGTGTCACTTTTGTACTCCCCCATATTCATGTATTCATGTATCCATGTACTCATGCACCCCATTTTGACTAGTAGCATTAGCTTCCCACTCTCCCTAGTTGCTGCTTCCGGATGCTCCCTACGGATGTATTGTAGGGCTAGATACTTACCTTCAGTCCTTTCTTTTCTTTTCGAGATAGTGTATCAGATGTCACATGGTTGTAACTTTGGTCTCATAGGTCACTTTGGCCTTTTGAAGACGTTAATATAACATTTCATTTCATTTCACACTTCAAGCTTTAGCTTCACACACACACACACTCTCTCTCCCTCAAGCAGCAAGCCTCAAGGGCATAGTCACAGGGAATGGGCATTTTTAGACTTGGGAATGTTGGGGATGGTAGCATCTTCCCGTTCCCATTCCCGTCCCATGTCTCTCTATAGTTACAGGGAATGGCCATTCTCAATCTTTTTTGTCCCCGTTCCCCGTCCCCATTTCGCGTCCCATGTGACTATGCTCAAGGGCCAAGGTCTCAAGTTTCAAGCTCTCACACAAGCAAGCTGTAGTCTCTCAAGACACACACTCTCCCTCACACACTCTCTCTCAAGCTTCACTCACACACACACACACACATACACACACACACACCCACCCACCCATCCTCACACTCAAGTTCTCCCTCAACTTTCAAGGCTCAAGCCTCACTCACACAGGTATACTGATTTGTCTCATAGGCCGAGTTCGTATAGGCGAGTGGGTGGTACTGACAAAGTAATTTTTAAGTGCCGTTCATTACCCCCGTCCCCGTTCCTTACCCCCGTCCCTGTTCCCTACATATGGCGTCCCCCGTCCCATCCCCGTCCCCCGTTACCGTCCCCCGTCCCTTGTGACTATGCTCTGCCTGCTTCAACCTCCTGTAGTCTACACTTTACCTTTCCCTTCGTTTGGCCCTCATGTTTTTCCTCCTTTTTTTCGGGTGCGAGTGTGTGTGTGTGTGTGTGCACCTGCTTCGTGTACAGTGATCAGTTTTGTAGCTCTTCACTTTGTGGTTCAGCATGGCTTCTTCTTTAGAACAGTTGGCTTCGGATCAAAATGTGAATATCAAGGTCTATCATCATGCTCACAAGAATGATGAGCATAGGAACAAGGTTCTTTGTACTGAGTTTGGCAAATCTATCCAGGAGCTTTCTCCTGATGCACACTTTGTTCATGATATGCTAATTGATGATTTTGTGGACGATAAAAAAGAATGGCAATTGCGGGATCCTGATTTCAAGTTTGAAATTCCTCTACCTTTGGTGGTCTCACCATTGAAGTTGTTCTCTGAAAATGCACCTCTTGCGAATGAGGTGGCACAAAGGATAAAATCAGAGTTGAAGGGAAATGTAGTTGATGGTGTATACTAGGTTGCCAGAGGATTTTATGATATTCTTTTTAAAGAACCTAAACTCAAAGTACCTTTGCTGGAAAAGTCGCCTCTCATGTTTGGCACTTAGTTGGTTCATGTATTGCCATGGTCAGCGAACAAGGATTATGAAAGTGTCATTAAGCATAAATGCCTAGTGTGGGTTACAGTGAAACATTTCCAGGAACATTTCCGTGAGCATTTGCTTATGTTGGCTGCTTCATTGGGTAAGGTTATTTGTCCTCCTCGACCTGCTGAAGATGAAATCGTTTTATGATTCTCTGGGATACAACTAGACCTGTTATTTCCCTCGGTTTCTAGTGAAAGGTGCTTTGCCTGTGGTTAATCAGCAAGCTTCCACCAGTAAGGCTACGCCATCTTCCAAGTCTAAAGGGAAAAACATAATGGATCAAGATGGTTTTATTGCCCCAAAAAAGACTTTCAAGGCATCTTTGTACAAAACGGGTAATTGGATCCAAACTCAGGAGAATGTAGCTCGCAATGTGGATTCCTTGGCAGCTAATGTTCTCAATGCAAAAGCTAATCCTACTGCTAATGTGGTCTCACGTAATTGGGTTGAAGTTTGTACTGGAGGTACTCAGCTCTTTGATAAGCATGATGTTGTTTGGAATGCAGTGCGGGATCTGGGGGGATATGCGCATATGGATGAGAGTTAAATCCTCTCATTTTTTTTGTGTACATAAGATGCTTCCGATAAAGTGTGTCACCTATAATGTATAGGGTATTTGCGATCCTCATAAATGGAGATGTTTATGGGATTATGTACATACGATGAGACCAGATATAGTTTGTTTGCAAGAACACAATCAACATGAGTATGGAGAGGCCAGTTTGGCCATTTTGCTGGATATGACATTTTCTATGCCGGAAGCAAACAATTCTCGGGTGTTGCTTTTCTTTTGCGATATGAACTGGAGCCAACATTGGAATATAATGATTCATTGGGCGAATGTATCATTATGCAATGTACTTTCCAGGGTGAAAATTTTCAGTTTGCAAGAGTTTATGCATCTCAATCTTTCCATGAACGGCAAAGGATTTGGAATTTCTTCAATTCGTATCCCTAGTTGTCAAATGCTTTTGTTTGTGGAGATGTTAACAACTCTTCACAAAGGGAGGATAATACATTTGGCTTTTCTCGTATGTTGCATGTTGAGCGTCAGGCTTGGGACAATTTCATTCTGCAAATAGATGCCTCTGATCTTTGGCTCTCTACTATGGCTGGAACTCTAGGATCTACTTATCACCATAATGCTCTCCCTCAATATTGGGCTAGATTGTATAGATAGTATTTGTTACATAATCGAGAGATGACTCCTTTTCGTTCAAGCTTTGGGTTGATCATGCCTCTCTGATCATTCACCACTATGGTTGGCTTTATATTTTCATATGCCCTTATGGGAACCTCCTCTATATCATCAGAGACTGTTAGACACAAATAACACCTATTTTTCACATGATACCTTTAGAGCTTTAGTACATGATGCCATTTCTCTGTTTTCTGCTCAGTTATTAGATAATTTTGACACTACTTGGATTTGTTTTGTTCTACGAATGTAGATAGTCATTGCTGACTATGGTAGGTATTATGTTGCAGATGCCAAGCAAAGAGTTTAATTGGCCAAGTGACAAATCCAATCGCTCACCTCACTCAGCCATCTTCAAACTCTTACACAAGATCAATAAAATGAGCTATGTGAAGCCAAAGTGTGTGTCTCTATGGAAATGGCAAATGAGATCGAGATGTAAGCATAGTAGTTAGGGGGTTGTTTGAAACGGGTTTCCTAAAAGTTTCAAATGCGTTTCATAAAATCAATCCGAAGTTTCCTACAAGTTTCCTACCTACAGGTTTTTGCATGTACAAAATTTCAAGTATATACTGCAGAAAATATGTAAAAATAACACTAAATGCATAGAATACATGGAAATATCAATTTGAAGCCTATAGTCTTTGAATGACAAATAACAAACCATGTAATCATCCATCATCAATGTCAAACCATACATGACACTACATAGGTTAAAACTTAGAAGATTGAAGTATTCATGTCGCATCATACATGAATTATGATGAATCAATAGTCATGGCCCAATGCACATAAACAATACATAATAAATCATGATAAGCCACATGGCTCATGGGCAATGGCTCAAGCTCTCGAGTCTCAGCCTAGCTAGTAGCTAGTCCTGCAAATCCTCAATCTCCTCGTCCTCATACCGTCGGACTTAGACTTACTGTGAGAATCTGAATCAGATGTGGAGAAAGACTCAGCTGCTGCACTCGCCTCTGCTGTTGCATTGGTACTAGCGCCTGCTGTTGTAGATGAATGTGCATGACTAACACGTGCAGGTGCTGTGATCTCCTCATATAGCATGGCATAAATGTCACGCTCCTCTCGAGGAATCTCTGGGACTTCTTTCACTTTCTCAATGTTGATTTTATCGACATTGACTTGGCGAGTCTCGATGGGATTGCCTTCCTGCTCAATTAGGTGGAGGTTGCAATGACAAAATACCAACCGCTCTAATTGAACAATGGACAACCGATTTCTCTTCTTTGTATGCAAGAGGGCCCAAGTGCTCCAATCCCTCTCGCAAGGACCCGAGCTACAATCTTGTGATAGGACTCGAATGGCGAGGGATTCCTGTCATAATTCATGCAACAAAAGAAGTCGAAGCCCTTGTTACTAATAACTTGTAAGTATACTACAAGTGGATTCTTATGCAAGATTCAAGAACCAAGAGTTAAGACTCACCAAGTGAGGGATGTTGATGCCATATGGGGTAGTAGAATCCATCTTAGTAGCTCTCATCTCCAAGTCTCTAAATTTTTGGAGGTAGACCTCATAAGTGAGGTTCTGCGAGGTCATGGTCAAACTGGCAAACTGAGCAACTATATTGTAGTGATCCTCCTCCTTGAGGAATTATTTCTTGAAAACTTCTTCAAACTGTGTCGAGGTTGTTGGTTTAGGTTTGAGTTCTTTCCAATAGAGCAAGGCTTTACTCGAGAGAAAACCTGCTGCCAACTGAATCTTTTTGTCATCTGAAACTGGAAGTGGACCTACCACTTATGTAGCCATGTGTCCACAATCTCCTTGGTATGCTGCTTTTGCTTGCCCCCAAACTGTTCCGGAGTAATGTTGGGGCCTAAAGCAGACGCCAAGGTATCCATGCCCAAGAGAGTAGACAAGGTAGTAGTCAATCAAGAGATGAAATTTTGCAAAGTCTGCATCTCCGCGGCGACCTGTTCCTGATGCTTTGTGAAAGAAGCCTCGAAAGTAACTTTAAACTCCCGAAAATCAGATTTAGTGAGAAAATCTTCGAAAAGATCGACATCGGCGGCCAGCAGGTCTTTACGTTCGGGAACGGGTTCCATGTGCGATGCTTAGGTCGACATCGTGAAGTGGAAAAATTTAAAAGTGAGAAAATCGTGGCTGCAAGCAAGAGATGGTGCTAGATAATTCGAGAAGATGTGTGGCTAGAAGCCCACTCTAGGGGTATTTTAAAAGCCCACAAAAGCTTTTTTTTTTTTGAGTTGCTTTTATGTAAAAAGAAAAACACAAGGGATGACTTTTGTGAAAGCCATGCATAAAACCCATGTGTTGTTTTTTTTAAATTATAAAAAAAAACCACCCTAAGCATGTAAACATGCTACGTTCATTTTTTAAAATTAGAAACCACTTGGCCTTCGTAAAAAAAAAACATAGCTTTTGTTCTTATGAATATGCTACGTTTTTTTTTTGCTACGTAAAAAAAAAACATAAGGTTTTCGTTACAAAAAAAAAACGGAAAGCATTGGGGTGAAGAAACAAAACATAAGCTTAAAAAAAAACACCCGTGCCGGCTGCTCGCCACCTGTCGGCTGCAGGAAGCTTTTTGCCATCACCCATGAACAGCCGCAGCCACCCCAATTCGCCGACAGATCTAACAGGCTGTTTTCCACGAACAGCCGGTAGCCGACAGATCTAACAGGCTGTTTTCAACGAACAGCCGGTAGCCGACAAGCTCTCTCTCCATCTCACTTTTGCTGCTGATTCACGCAGCCGATAGCCTTTCTCTTGGTGATTCACACAGCCGACTAGCACTTTGATGCTTCTTTCCTTTCCAAAAACAAAGTCTCTTCACAAACTGTCCAAGTCGACCCCTTTTCATGACCACAACCCACTCAGGTTCCACCGATGCAAACAAAATTCATACGCTGAATTTTGAGAAAAACAGCAGTATTCGTGAAAAAATAGCAGTCATCTCGAACTCATACCTCTTTCTTCTCCACCTACCAACTTGCACGCTCTTCGAGGCATGCTTTGATACCACTGTCAAATCCCCATGGATCTCCTCATAGAGCGCTCTTGAAACATGACTCGAAACCTGCAAAACAAAGCCAAACAACGTGAAGGGGGTGTAGGCCTGAATCACCACCCAACCATGACAGCCGTGGGCAAAACCCACGAGTCCTGGTTGTCCCCACCGAGCCACGAGTTGAGCTAACTAACAAGACGCACCGACCAATCTCTACTCCATGATGTCCCATACCGCCATGGAGGTACCCTCGCGGACCTCGAGATTGCTGCCGGCCTATGAAGCAAGTGCACATCTGCACTAGAGCCAGGCTCCTAACCGCAGAGCTCTCACAAAGACTCGCGAGACTTTATGACCAATTGACTGACCTTGGCCACCCTTTTATAGGCTTTTGGTCGATCACTGGGTGTCCCCACTTGGGCGCCCGCTCGTCAGTCCATCCCTAGCCCAGCTCGCCAATCAGCCTGCCTAACTCCAAGCTACCCCAAGCCTCGAAGCTAGTCTTGTGTGCTTGTTGCACACGGTAGATATACTATGTGCACATGACAGTTTCCCATTATACATGGGGGAGCATATCACTGTATCAGTAAAACTCTTGGAAAGTTTGCCACTTCTAGCCGTACAGGGCAATGATGCTTAACCAATGCATGATAATCCTTGGTTGCAGTCCAAGGAAGGAACGAACCATCTGCTTGCCATATACCTGAACTCCACCCTCCTCTCCTCTATGGATCTAATCTGCGTGCGGGCGACGGCTATCTGACTCTCAATCCACGGGCTATCTGGAGAACTCTCTTGAAGCCGTTGCAAAGAAGCCATACCCCTTAGATTCCTCTCTTGCTCCCAAAATCCCTCCAATCTGCTCTGGTCTGCCTCGTGTAAGAAACTGTTGATCTCCCCTAAGCCCACATCCTTTGTGCACGCAGAAAAGCATGAAATAAAGTCCGATCCGGCCCATATCCGCTCTATCATCTCAGGGTCCTAAATGAGGTTGTCTGGATTCCTAGAACTCGCATGCCTGTCCTACCTTCAGGGGTCCTCCAAGGACAGAATAACCGGGGCGTGATTTGAGAAAGTAGTGCCTGCCAAGATACCGATCATGCCCCCACGGCCGCAAGCCCACTTATCAACATAAAACCTGTCTAGTTTGGAGAGGTTGGGGCCAGTGGTCCTCCTATCCGATCACGAGAAGCTAAGGCTCCTAGGGCTGCGCCCAAACTGCCAAGGGTCCTGTCCCCTAAGTACTAGTATCATCCCCTCCCAAGCAGAGTACTCTGCTCTTGAGACAATGGCCGTACCTTCTCCAAGTCTGTCCTCTGCTGCCTCTATCATGTTAAAACCTATGCACCAAAAGTCTGCTTGGGGAAGGGTATGTTGGACTGTGCTCCAAAAGAGGGATCGACCTGCAGCAACGTTCGGGGCGTAAACATTGAGAAAGCCAATGTAATCGTTACCAATCAAAATGGTAACCCACTGTGCTCGCCTTGAAACTATGATTGCTGAGCTTGTCACTGGTGCCGGCAAAAGCTGCTCGCTGACAGAAATACAAACTCCTCCCCGCGTCCTGACGGGCCGAAGGATGGAGACTAGAAAGTGTGACTCCTGCCTGGTTATATCTTTCTGCATGGGCGGGTGTGTCCCTCGGAAAGGTGATGCTCTTGGAGAAAATGATTGTCGATAGGTCCCCCAACTATAGCTCTTTGAAGCTCTCCTCTAAGGACACCTCGTCTTTGAAAGCACTGAGCCGCCCTACACCCTGAATGTTCCATGAGACTATTCACATATCAATCTCTATGGGAGGTGGAACTAGCGGAAGTGCCCTCCACTCCAAGAGTCTTAGGCGAGGGTTTAGACGAGGAATATTCACAATCCGTCCTGGGACGAAGGCGTGCCAAGTGGTTGCGGATCTTGTCGTCCATGTGACGCCACTCTGTCCGAGCGCGGGAGTATGCATACTCCGAACTCCATCGATCACAATGGAGGTACTTGTAAGAAGGGGGGAGAGGTACTGCGACCGAAATATGCATGAACACAAAAAGCAACACCTCTAGGTTGGAGGCTACCATCTCCCCATCCTGGTCTTTGTGGGCTGATCCTCCAAGCTCCATCCTAGCCAGTGGCCATAGATGGGTGAGTACGTTGGTAATGCAAAGGTTGTGAAGATTGTGGGAGAGCTCAACTGCCTGTCCCTGGATGATGGCGGCGGTCACTGACTCCTAGTCCCACTCCATCCTTGAGACTGCACTCAAGGGGAAAGAGAAGATCATCATGCCATTTTCTAGCATAGAGGGTATGGAGTGGTGAAAAACCACACATATCCGGATAGGGGCTATTTTCTCCTCAAACATATCTATCCCTTCTGTCGGAAGACATTGGAAGAAACTATAATCCACAGGCTGCCCCAAGATCCTTGGGGGGCCCACTTGGGGACTTTGGGGAGAGCCATCACAGGGAAGGTGGCAATGGTCATCTCAACCGGCTCAGAAAAACAGTGAACCAAGCGGCGAATGGAACTCGCTAGTAGTCTCTGCTCCGGGTCGGGGGCTGCTGTGGGTCAACGGGAGTGCTTTGGAGAGGCGGAGGGGGGAGAGGGGGAGGAGGATGGGGCAGAAGGAACTGCTGTGGGAATAGTGGAAGGTGAGAATGGAGGGGGAGGGGGCGGGGGAGGAGGTGGGGGGGCGGAGAGGCAAGTGAGGTGTGCGGCTCGGAGTGATCCACCGGAGAATATGGCTGCTGGGAGAGGCTTGCCTGCAGCACAGTGGAGTCTATCGGCCTCACTAGGCACTGAGAGCTGGGGGAGGAATCACGACGGGAGTCGGTTGCCAAACTGGGGGCCCGAAGGGGCTGGCTCCGTGACTGGAAGGGGCCCGTTGGCCAGCAGGTGGGTATTTTGATAAATGCTCGAAATGGTTCTCTGACAGAATTGAATCTTGCTGAAATCTGCCGGCTTGGCCCGCGTGGTGGCGACGGTGCTCACTTTTGGTGGTTAGCTGACGGCTTGGGCGTGCGCCAACCGTTCGCCACTTCCGGCCGTTGGGTCGTCCGCAGTTGGGACCTAGTGCGATGGGGGAACGGAGGAGAGGATTCAAAGGAAGGAAGGAGAGTCGCCCCCGGGGGGGGGGTGTGGTTTGGGGAGAAAGGAGGGCAAGGGGAGGTGGAACGAGGAGGGGGGGAGAGGCCTAGGTGGAGAGGGGGAGGAGGGGCTTGCGAAGGGGGAGCGCAAGTAGAGAAAATGATGGGCCAGGCCAGGGCGCGCGAAAGCGGGGCAGGAGGCGGAGAGCTGCGGGGAGAAGGTGGAGGGGGACCGAGAAGCGCAGAGGGGGGGGGGCGGGCAGCGGGGAGAAGGCAAAGGGGCTGCGGGAAGCGCATAGGGGCAAGGGCGCAGGCGGGTGGGGGAGCTTGAGGTCACACAACGACTGTATCTCTATTTCTTGCTTTCTAGTGAGAGCAGCTTCTTCACATACTTCTGCTGAGAAATGAAGATACCCCCTCTCTCTCTCTCTCACACACACACACACATGCACGCACGCACACACACACACACACACACACACACACACACACACACACAACTAGACGCAAGAACGAGCCCCCTAAACACAAGTTAAACACATTATTAATCCAAATTAATTTGGGTAGGCTGAGGCTTACCACCCAATGGTAGATCCGAGAATGTCGGATCACCCTCGAGCATCGGGGTCAAGGTTTCTGTCCCTACAAACCCAACCAATAGGCCTTGGTGTCCCATACTACCAAGACCTGTCCCGAAGGACCCATGGCAGACTGTTTGAATCGCTTTGTACTGTTAGGAGTGGGCTAGCACTTTCATGGCCTAGGTAATGGTACAATAACCCACTCCACTCATTACCCTCACTTATATAGATTTTTCCAATAAAAGCTATACTCTAGGGATTATTCACTTATAAGTCACTTAGTGTGAACAAAATAAAACAAAGTTGTACTTTCTTTATGGACATTGGAGATTTTTTGCTTTAGTTTATTCCTTACTATAGGATAGCAAGGATTCAAGCTGTACAACCAGCCAATCTTTGTGAAGTATGACACAGTTCTGATTCTGGGCAGACACAGTCATTAAGCTATGTAGTGAGCTGTATGCTAAATTAGTAAAACACATTCAAAAAGTTAGCGTACTAACATAAGTTGATGGAAGTACATATACTTTAAAGGATGGCATCTTTCCATGGTAGCTTATATCTTCTGATATTATCAGAGCATGATCTCTTGATTTCTTCTGCCAATTTTGCAACCTTTGTAGGACAGGGAGAGCAGGATGAGACTGAAGAGGAAGGAACCATGCATTTTATGGTCAATGTAGTCCAGCCTCAGTTCAATCTTCAATCAGAGGAGGCAAGGGTAATACTTTCGACTTTAGATCAACAGAAATCAAGTTTTTGTTTTAAGTTATAGATCCGGTGGTACACAAGAGACCTTCCTGGCATTTACATCTTTTGATGTATGATTTTTTACTTTGGCTGCTCTTATGAATTTTTAGGGACGATTTCTACTTGCAGCAGCAAGTGGGAGAGTCATCGCTCGATCATTCCATTCTATCATAAATGTAAGGCCCGAGATGATAGCTCAGACCTTAAGGGCAGGTGGTGACCACTTGTTTGGAAACATGCCAGAGTTAACTTGGTGTAGACGAGAACTCTCGGTGATATTAGAACAAGTTCAGGCCCATGTTGCACCAACTGATGTTGATCCAGGAGCAGGCCTGCAATGGCTTCCAAAAATTCCAAGGGGATCACAAAAAGTGAAGAGAACAGGTGCCCTACTTGAACGCGTGTTTATGCCGTGTGCAATGTACTTCCAGTATACTCGCTGCAAAAGTGAGACTGCAGATATCAAGGTGACATATTTTTTGCCTACTCAATTGAATGCATTTAGTGTACAGATCATTTACATTGTAGATTAAAAACTGAGTTCCTTACTAGTTTATATTTTGGAGTTTGCTACTTGATATCTACTCACAAATGGTTGAGGCATTGAGTGTATTTGAGATGTTACTATTGTTCTTCTTGAAAATGGATGTGTCACTCATATCGCGAAACAAACTAAGTGTTTAAGTGGCAAAGCTATTTGCAACAAGTAAACAAGCCCTCTCAACAACAGGTAATTGATGCTTGGATGTGGAATGAATCCCATAGCTAATGTTGCGCTTAGCTCGGCTCATGTGCTGAAACATGAAGGACTAAAATGTGGGAATGAATTTAGTGTTTGTGTGATTTACATATGGAAAAGGCCATCCCGTGACAAAATCAAATGACTGGGCCATGGGACATCTAGTAATGAAGTTCAGTAGATATAAGTCAAAAAGCTATGAATGTTTTTGTGGGAAGATGGTATGGTCAATATTGTGAGATGCTTCAATTTGTGGAAAAGTGAAATAAGTCACAAGGAAGTGATTGACAACGTGCTAGTATTTTATTTCTACCTCTCCCTCTCCCTTTTTTTTTTTTTCCAGGTAAAGGCCCGTAAGGAATTGTCATTCAACTCTTCAAACATCACAGCCACCATGACTTCCCGTCAGTTCCAAGTTATGGTGGATATTATCAGCAATTTGCTTCTTGCAAGGCTCCCAAAGTAAGCACACTCTCTCTTTTCTGGCAACTTAAAAATCAGCATTTTGTTCTGTCAGAAACAACTACTTAGTTTTTTTTTTCGAAGCACTTAGCAGGTCACATAGGCTTGCGGACTAGGCGGACTAGGCGTTAGTCAATGCGATGAATGCTATTCATGATTAATTTAAGCCTTCTTAGCTGAATTTGTGGACTTCATATATTATATAAATAAGACACCACTAGAAACTTATTCCAGAGCATTGAGCCCAAGTGAAGTCAAAAAGGCCATGAAATTACTGTCAGCTTTGACACATCAGAGTAGAATGGCTAACAGAAGACATGAGGGTCTACAAATGAGGGTGCATAATACCTTCATAGTATGCAATCAAAATGAGAATTACTTTGTACAGAGTAGCTACAAATTTCATGATGCCAACTTTTGAATTTAAGATGTGGAGGATAGGGGTTTTAAACACGGTTAGATGCACATGGCAGTGACCTAGACAGTATGCATGAATAGGTGGAACCTCATAGATATCACATTGAATCGGCTGGTTATGAGCCCTAGCAATGAGCTCGTCTTTATCAAGGACATGTTGACTCTGGGTGGTGCTGCTTGCTGTTGCTTGATAATGGTGTGGCTTTGGGCATGCAACTGTGAGAGTCACTCTCTATGCCTATGAACCTTATGCAGGTAGAAAGAAAGAAAGATATATTTACGTCTGCAAAAGACCGCAAGGGTCTATGAGACCAAAAGTTACAATGAATCCATGAGTAACTGAATCATGGAATAAGAAACTGAAAATGAAACAAGAACTAAACTAAAACTGAGCTATCACTGTCAAAATTGTAAAGAAAGCCCTATGTGCTACACCTAGGCTCAACTGTAAAAGTGCAATACATCCTCATAAATAGAGATACAAATGGAGGCAGGCAGGGTCAAGTGTCGGGGGTGGTCGACCACTGACGGGGCAATAGGCCCCACATATCTGGTTCTCATACTCAGTGATCCTACATAGAGCACTGAATTCCTCCCTGAACAGACAATGATAGCGCCCTGATCTCATGGTATGCTGAACAACTGAGTAAAGAACGTTGCTTTGTCTCCACCTCCCGCGTGATCGAATCCCTATCTGAACAGACAATGATAGTGCCCATAGATCTTATAGTAGGCTGAAGAATGGAGTTAAAAATGTTGCTCTTTCTCCACCTCCTATGTGCTACATACCATCGCAAATTCATATCCAGAGCTCCCTGCCCTGCCTTGTGAGATCAACCTCTCTTTCAGTCTCTAATGCAACCTATGTATCCTGGCATCTTGAAAAAACCCTCCTTTGTCAGCGTGAGAAAGTGATGAGACTGTTTCCGGTTGAACCCACATTTTATGGATATGGAGCTGCGGAATGTCATCTTTAATAACTCTTTTCCTGTTAAGTCAGCATGACTGCTTGCTATCTTGTGTATTGGAAAGGTGGTAATGCAGCCGCAAACTTCAGCTAAGCTAATGTGATGTGGGATGGAGGGTTGCCACAGATGCAAGGATAAAACTATTTATAGTGCCGCTTGAGATCTTAAGTGCGCCCAAGCTGGTTGGCAAATTATTTAAATGCATCTGTTCTCATTGAACTGAAAAAGTCAAACAAAAAACAGCTTAATTTGTGGTTTCTTTTGCAAAAGTGATTTCTTTGTTGGGAAATTTTTTGATTCTATCTTTGTTGTTTTTCTGAGCTCTTATTTTCTCACAGGCCAAGGAAAAACTTCTCTTTGCATGGTGTGGATGAGGAGGATAACATTGAGGAAGAGACTGATGAAGTTGTACCTGATGGAGTGCCAGAGGTAGAGCTCGCACGCATTCGACTGGAGGAATCAGAAAGGGAGCTCAAATTATTTTCTGCTGACCTCAAAAGAGTTAATCAGGGCAGTTCTGCCATCAGCATATCTGAAACAGATCAGGAGAGGAAGAATACAAAACTTTGGATGATGTATTGTGGAAAGCAAACACTGGTATGTTGCAATACACTGCAATGCTAGATATATAGTGGGTGTAATGTTTGAATTGTGCTGGTGTTAAAAAGAGTAGGGTTTTATTTGCACGATCACGTGTAATATTGTAATGACACTTTGTCTATACATTTTCTTATATGTTGGAATTTTTATTGATCTCTTGTTGCTGCTGATCTACTGGGATTTTTTATATCAATATGCAAGGTATCAAGGCTTGGGGAGGATTGGAGTAGGAAATTGAAAGCTAGAAAGTTGGCAGCAAAGTCACTCCGGATTGCATTACAAAGAGCTGCCCAGCAACGAATCAAAGAGAAAGAAAAAAATAAAAGTGTTCCTTCTGCAATGCGGATTTCTTGGGCTATTGACAAAATAGTTTGGAGCATGCTCTCTGATGGACAGGCTTTTGCTGAGGCTGAAATCAGCAACATGGTGAATTTTTTTATATGAAGTTATTATTGAAAATCAATAGAATGGAAAAGGGAAAACATTCGTTACATAACACACTTTTTTTGTGTAAAAATACTGTCTATATTAATGTACAGAGTGAAGCCCTGAAAGAGGGATCTTCACTATGACATACATCTAGAAACAATTCAAACTAAGCTTGATAAAGCTGTTGTAGCTGATAGCTGTCATGCCAAGATTGTTGTAATGATTGATGGAATTAGTAGTACTTTTCAATCTTTAACGAATGGAAACATTTGATTGCGAGCAACCCATATAGTCCATAGTGCCCAAAATCGCAGCCAGGCAATAAAGAGAGCATATTTATCCATTCGTTGTGTGTATGTTATAGTATATATTACACACACACATAGCTCATTAAAGTACATCTAAAAACGGTGGAAAAACACTTCATAGTTTTGCTGATCAATCAGCTACAGCTCAAAACTGTCATCAATGACTGATGTAATAATCGACGGAAGTATATATACTTGTGGATCCGAGGTTGTGCAAACACCTCATAATACGATCAAGCTATATTGTCCGTATAGCCCAATATCTTGGCCAGGCAAAGAAAAGAGCATATTCTTGCAGTCTGGAAGGATATCTTCAAAACATCCAAAACATTTTCCCAAATGTCACTCAGGGAATCTTGTTCACATATCCAAAAATAGATGATTCGGGAAATCCCTTGTGCCAGTGCAGGCTCATAGCAAATGATAAGTACTCTCCATGTGATGATGGCACCACAAACAATTTGGAGCCGCAATCATCATGTCATTGCCCAACCGATATATAGGACATATCTCCATGTCCTGCTAGCCAAGCAAAAAGTTTCCATACATGGCAGTAATGGGCTCCCAAGGGCCACCGTCATCGTGCTTGTGGAAACGATAATGGTCTGCCTTCTGTTGATATGACATCTCCTCCTGCTGTGCAAATTCCTTTTTGTGCTAAAAAATAAGCTTTTCTAAGCGCAGCCACAGCCAATTGCGTATCAAATTCTTTGCTCCAATGCACATTCTCAGCTACCAGTGTGTTTCTTGGAGGCACTGGCCGATGTGCCCAATGCAAGTTTATGAGCACAGACTTCCAGTCTTGTAGCAATCTGGAAGAGTAGGGGTAGCTTGGGATTTTTCCTCAATATAGCCCAGTAGAAGAGATTTCAATGCCCAAAGAATCAACTAACGCGCACACATTGCAGCCAGCATTAGTCCCCATGGTTGTCCTTATTTGAGGAAAGTTATTATCATGGTACTTTTCCGAGCCAGTACATGGTAATGCACATTCAAGATATTCAGCCTACCATGCATTTTAGAGCTACAAACATGCTCCGTTTTCAATAGCCTTAAAGCCTTCCTATCAATTCTTGTTTTCCATAACAGTTCCGTTGCTGTTGACATGAATTTGTTGATTGATTCCTTGTCCCAAATCAACAATGGCAAGAAAAACTATATGTAAGCCATTACGATGGATTGTACTATTCGTAGCCTAACATGCAAAGGCCATGTAGACAAGTACTAGTAATCAAGCTTTTGTTTAACATTTGTGAGCACCCATGCAACTGCTTATTTGAAAGATATGTTCCAACCCAAAGGATATCCCGAAAGTGTAGTGATTTGGCTTAGGGGTAGTATATCTCCTGGCCAGAGTATACTATGTTAATCCACCTGTTTTTTTTTCTCAGGAAAAAGATTATTCTATTAGTTACTAAAAGACAGCCACAAAGGGCTAGATACAACCACAAAGGGGTAGATACAAACTCACCTCATATATAGGGTGGGAATCACATGATCATAAAGGGAAGAGACCCTTCTCCTTCGGTTGGCTCCTCTATGAGGAGAAGGCTATCTCATAAAAAGGGGGGGGGGGGGGGGGGAACCACACAGGTGGTATATGTAGTGCCAAGTGGGGTCACGACCTTTGTCAGTGGGGTCACGACCTTTGTCTGTGAGAAAAGGGCCAGGCCTCCATAGCCTCAAGAAAGCTTCCCGCCGCTTCCCCATGTGGTGAGAACCTCCCTGAAGCTTCCCCTACTAACCCCGGAGGGTATGAATGATGTCGAGCCAAATGCCCCTGATGGACTCAGTAGGCAAAGCATGGGTAACCATCGATGGCCTCGCTGCATCTAGCATGCCAAATGTGCTAGGCTGCAATGCTACTGCAAATCTCTCCTCTCTAGCATGAGCCTGGTTGCTAGTGATCTGTAGGTGGGGTTGTGACTGGTACTGCCGAAATACCATGGTGAGAGACCTAAAGGGCCAGCCCACCCCTATCCTCCTCATAAAGTTTGACCACCACAACCTTTCTAGCCCAAGCGACAGTGCCCCATGTAATGATCCGGCTCGAGTTCCTGTCCATAGTGAAGATGCGGAGAATCCGCTGCTAGATTTGCTGAGTCTTCGGGCACTCCCAAAGACAGTGTCTTTGAGACTGCGAAGGGTGGTTGCACTGCGGGCAAGTTGCTGGCCTACCTCCGACTGTAATCCGCCTGTTTTAGTGGTAGCAACTTTGACTTTCTAAAGTTGATTTTCAGCCTCGCTGCTAATCCTAACAATTACAAAACATCCATAGTTATGGCATAAAATATACTAAAACCTCTAAAGCCTACTTTTCTAATAAAAGCATGCTCTTGCAAGCAAACCATGTTTGGATTTGGTGAAGCAACATAATCCCAAAGCAACTTATTTCTATCTTTAGCGGTACATTTGCCCTATCAACTACTTATTTGCTGTACTAATTCTTTCTATTTGCTACTTCCCTTAGTGCTAGGCTTCATTATGGGTGAGTTTGCCCTGCATCTCCGGAGGTTTGACAGAAACTTGGTACGAAGGGCTTTGTGTGAATATATGCTCTTATGTGTGTGTGTGTGTGTGTGAGAGAGAGAGAGAGCTTATCTTGATACAGAGTTCTACACCCACTATTGGGCACTGATGACGTTAGTGGGGATGTCGTAGTATCTAGTGCATACTATGCATAATGGAGTTGATAGTTATATAGTCTTGTGGGTTGACTACCATGAGTATAGAACATGCATGTTCCTAAAAGGTGAATTTGGGCATGTTCCTTGATTCATCTAGGTATATAATCCCAAAGCAACCTCCATTTATTTGGATCAAACAAACCCTATACATTATATGTTACATATTTACATGTCCATCATGCAACTTGCATGCTCTTTTCGCTTATGTTTCCTTGGTTTTAGAGTGGTGTCCAGTATATACATTATGAATTTGCTCAGAAGAACCCATCTCTGTACATAGACTGTGACACACACACACACACACACACACACACACACACACACACACACACACACAGAGGCCTTGAGGTGGATCAGATAGAGGGTCGGGTATGAAGAAGAACTAGCAACAGCCAGCAGGTTGGAAGGGATCAACTGCAGAAGCACGAAAAGGCGACAACGAGTAGGTGGAATCAGCGACCAACAGGTATATCGATGTCTAGCAGGTGCATGAACGCAAGGTGGTGGCAGCAGATGATTATACATGCTAGCTGTAGTTATCTTATCCAAATGTAATCCCCTTGCATTTTCAGTTTGCCCTTTCACTTTCCAGTCATGACGCCTATCATTTTCAACCACTAGAGGCAATGCTTCATATGGCTGCAATAACCTTCTAATCTTTCTCCATATTGGTCTATGATGTAGACGCAAGTTATGTTTACTCCACGCTTGTAGAAAGGATAGCACATTCCCTGTATCATCCACAACGTCTTGAAGCATGCGTACACCCAAGGTGGCTAAAAAGCATGCTTTACGTGGCTCTTGTATACCTAGCGGTTCTGCAAAACAAAGAGGACCAGTGCAAACTTCCTAGTTGCATAGAGTTGCCAATTGGAAAATCATGTCCCACCCATTTGAGTTTTTTCAATGCAGTATTCCAATCTTGCACCATTCTTGTAGCATATGGACAGCCCGCAATGTGACCCTCAAAAAGACCTAACACCACTTCCCAATGTGAATTGACCCAATTTCCGTAAGCCATAGTTTTCATGCCTGTACACATAGCTGCAAGCATAATTGCCCTGGGCTACTCTTGCCGATAAAACACTAGAATCATGGTAGCCTTTTGAACCAAAACATGGTAGTGAATGTCAAGAATATTCAAACCACCATGCATCTTTGGCAAACAAACACAATTGCGTGGCACCAATCTCAAGGCCTTTTTCTTTGTCTTGGTCTTCCCAAACAATTCTAAAGCTTCAGACATGAAAGCATGCAAATCTTTCTTTCTCGAAACAAGCAATGGCAAATGAAATTGAACATAGGCAATGATCACTGATTGTACAATGCGTAACCTCACATGCAAGGGCCACGTTGAGAGCTTCCAATAAGCAAGTTTCACTTTAAGCCTCTGGAATATCGCGCGCGCGCGTCTACATGGTGTTTGTGTGTTAGGCTGCGAATAGTGCAGTCCATCATAATGGCTTACGTACAGTTCTTTTTGCTGTCGTTGATTTGGGACAAAAAATCGATTGACACATTCATGTCATCAGCAATGGAATTGATATGGAAAACAAGCACAGATAGGAAGGCGTTAAGGCTATTGAAAATTGTAGCCCTAAAATGCATGGTGGGTTGAATATCTTGAATGTGCATTACCATGTACTGGCTCACAAAAGTACTATGATAATAACTTTCTTGGAACAAGGACAGCCATGGGCACGAATGCTGGCTGCTCTTCCGGATTGTTGCAAGACTAGAAATCTATGCTTATACATTACATTTGGCACATAGGTTAGTGCCTCGTGAAAACACATTGGTAGCTGAAAATGTTCATTTGAGTAGAGCATTTGATACGCCATTGGATGTGGCTGAGCCAAGAAAAGCTTTTTTTAAAAGCACAAAAACGAATTTGCACGGTGGGAGATGTCATATCGACTACTGAAAGCAGACCATTGTTGCCAACAGTGGCAATTGGGAGCCCATTACCACCGTGTATGGAGACTTGTTGTTGCTCAGCTAGCAAGACATGGGGATATGTCGTATGTATCGATTGGGCAACGAGACAGGGTGATTGGCTGCTAAAGAACAGCCGAACAGGATGATTGGCAATTTGGCTGCTAAAGAACAGCCGACCAAGTTATATTACGTAGTTACCTCTTTATGGACTGACAGCAGCAAGGGTATATAGATTATTGCTTCCACAGCCATTATGTCAGTCATTGCATGATAGTTTTGAGCTGTAGAAGAGTGATCAACAGAATTATGAAGTGTTTGTATTTTAACAAGAGCCTCTCACTTTGAGGGTTCTTGAATATAAAATAAAATAGTGGTTTCACAAAAAAAAGTGCGTGCATGCGCGTGCGTGTATGTTTGTCTCTAGCAAGTGGTTAGAGTTAAAAGAAAGCAGACATATTTTGTGATGGGGTTGTACTATTGTGTTGTAACTTATTTTACTTGGGACTTTGTGTTTGTAATTACATGGAGGCTATCATTTTTCTGCAGAACCTCAATGTTGATCGTGATTTCCATGAGGTGGGAATTGCACAGCTCACTGCAAAGCATTTTGTTGTCAAGAACTGTCTGCCAAATGCTAAATCAAGCACAGTGCTTTCAGCTTGGAACCCTCCTAGTGAATGGGGAAGGTACTGCAACCTTTTGAGTTTTGTTTTGTTTTTGAAGCTGCAGCTTACATCAAAGAGAGTGTTCAGTGGTGGTAAGTAGCTAAAGATTTCACTTTGGGATCAGGGTCATGCATTACGTGTGGAAGTATAGATTACTAGTAATTATCTGCCTGGGGTTGATTCTGAAGGAAAATCTGGTTTGGTTCAGGCAATACAGAAAAGTTAAGTAAGTTGATTCATGTGTGCAGGAATGCTATGCTTCGCGTGGATGCCAAGCAAGGTGCTCCTAAAGATGGTCACTCACCGCTGGAGCTTTTCCAGGTCTTCCCTCTTTCATGCTTTAGCTAAAGAAATTTGCAGGTAAATCACAGAAACAATGGGTGAGAAGGCAATGAACAGGTGCAGGGCAGATAAATGGCCCATGCATGGTTTGTGGTTGACACTTTATGTACATGTCAAGTCCATGGATAAATTGTATTCTAATGATCGTTCTTACACCTGACCAGGTTGAAATCTATCCTCTTAGAATATACCTGACAGAAACAATGTATAGGATGATGTGGGATTACTTCTTCCCCGAAGAGGACAGAGACTCGCAAAGGCGGCAAGTATGGATTGATTCAGTTCATTTGTTGTTTTTATCAACACCATTTTTGAAAGTGTTTTATTCTCAAAGTCAGTTTATGCTGCTGAATCAAAGTGCCTGTTTTTCTTTTCTGTTTTGTTTCTACTCAAGGTTTGGGAAGCCTCAACAACTGCAGTGGTGAAACGAGGAAAGAAAATAACATCTGGAGCGAGTGAGTTGTCCTCTTCATCCGCATCTAAGAGGGAACAGATGACTGCAAAAGCAAGCAGCTCCGCATCCACCTTTTTGCCACCTGGTATCCAACAGCAGTTCAGAAATGAAGAATGGAAGGTTGTGGATTTTCATTTAGCAGCACAAATGTTGGAGGTAATACTTTTCTACTTTATACAGCTAAGCATTAGTTGCGTGGGTCTTTGGGAAGGAAACAGTACATTGTGGTTAAAGGCATGTTATCAAGAAAACATGTTCATTTCTTTAAGTGACTGAAAGGGTCTATATTACCATGAGAATGGCTGGGGTAGGCAGGTTGTTGAAGATTGACAATCTTTATCTCTGAAGTCAATGCATCTAACAGAGAAAACGACATGGGATGCAGGGAAGCACACAAGGTTGATGAGACTATTACAAAAGTATCTTCTTTAAGAAACCATTCAAAATTTGTGTTTCTCAAGTGATCTCTAGTATGCTGTTTACATGCACAAACTTACACATATAGGTACATGTTCATTTATATGTATGTGGGTATATCTCAAGTTCTAACCCAATACCCTGTGGCGTTTCTTTCACACAGAACAAAATCTTCGAAACCTTCAAAAGGACAAAACATTTATTTAGATTATCTTAGGATGATTTGAGTCTCGATACATTGCTGAATAGGCTAGTTGTGGTATGGTCTGCATTGAGTAGACATCGGACTCATCTAGACTGGGTCTTTGCTGTCAAGTTTGTTAACCATATAGAGCCTGAAGAGAGTTGGAGAGAGGGGGGACAAGCTTGCTTCACCTCAGTCATGCTGTACGCTTGCTTTGAACACTGTTAATTCATATTTCTTCTCATAAGTTTGATTGTAGCCCAAATGACATCTCTTCTACCCCTTCCTATCTCAATCAGCTGAGTAGTTTGGCTCGTGAGACTGTTTGGGATACCTTTTGGACATCCACAAAGCAGCACTATATTTAGCAGCCAACACTTCCCCTTGGTTGTTTGTAATTACAATGAGAAGCCAGTTTTAGCTGCCTAGAACACAGATACCTTGTTGGGAATCCCCTTATGGACATGAGATGGATTTGATATTAGAGTAAAGATCTATGGAAAACTTGTTGGGCTGGCTCAACCAGTTCTAGATGGCGGACCAAGTCCCTGCTTTAGGATGCCACAACCTATTAATACCTACTTGTGCATCCCAGGCAGCCCCAAACTCCCCTTTTCCTCATGCAGCTTGCGGTTCTCGTTTCTACTTCCCTTACGCCACTCTTTAAGTTGTTTTCTCAAGTTGGTAGGTCAAGTGTTTATTCGGGTGTTCATGTCCTGAAGCAACAAAATGTCATGCAAAAGCTTCCTTGTGACAGTTTATTTTAAAAAAAAAAGGAAAAACAAAAAGTGGTGCACCTTCTGTGATCAAGTGATCAGTTTATTGGATGATTTTCATTAGATCTCAGAACTCTTTCCTTTTTTCCCATGCAGAAGGACAATAAAGTCGTCAGCGCAACAAGAGCCAAAGCTACAAATCATCGGAGGTCGTCATCCTTTGATAGAATTTGGGAGGATAATCTACCTGAACCCATTACAATAGATATTGTGCCAAAAGTAGATACAAATCCAGCAATATCTTTATCCAGGAATACCCAGTATGTTCAACCCGAGGAAGGGGACAATAAACAGCAGAATGCACTAGTTGCAATCAACTCAAATGAAAACGGTGTGGTCAAACTGCGAGACAGCTCTCGAGTCACCAAATCACACAAATCATCAGTACACGAGGATAAGAAGTTTGTCAAATCCAGCTCTCAAGATGAGAAAAAGAGTACAAGGCTTCACCATACAAATCTCGAGTTCCACAACATCAAGATTTGTCAGGTCTGAAGCTTTTAGAGCTTAGCTTCTTTTCTTGCTTTGAAGAAAGCTTCATCTTATCTTGTTTTTCTTTTGTTTGTTTTTATCCTATTTTTGCCGAACATGCTAAGTTCTAACCATTTCACACGTGTGCAAGAGGGCATATTGAATTGCCTTGATCATGGTTTTGTTTGATGTCAGAGAAAATTAGGTCTCTAAAGTTTTGACTATACTGCTGTATCAAAATCTTGTAATTACTTTCACTTGTAAACTTAGGGTATGCATTGATTGACACTTGCCGTCAGAGTATGCTACATGTCATTTAACTTCCCTGTCTCCTTTGATTGATTTTTTCTTTATTTCTTGATGAATTGAATGCTAACTTGTCTTTAGTGACATTAGGGGTGGTAAAATGGGTGGCGGATGTGAGGCGTGGGATATGAGTTATATCAGGTGAGGGCTGATTTGGGATATCATAGAGGTTGTAGGCATAGGTTTTCCATAAAGAAGGGTCGGTGATGGGGGCCACCCCCGGGGGGGGGGGGTGTTGGCTTCTTCTCTTCAAAGATAGATCTTGGCCATTGTGTGGCCAATCATGATAGTCCTGTAGTTATCTGGGTCCATGAGGTCTCCTGCTTTGTGGATGGGAACGATGTTGGTGCTTTGTTAAAAAGAGAGAGATAGGGGTGGGAGGGTGGTGGTTTATGTGTTTAAGGGGACGAAACAGCCCATGAGATCAATGATGATGCAATATGCATGAGTACTACTGTGGTGGGAGATGCATAGGCATCCTCTATGACCTAAATAAAGCTTAATGTAAATGAAAAGTAGGTGGAAAGTTTCAAGTCTGCAAGACAGTGATGGACAGAGGAGGCATGGTATGTCAGAGCCAGCAGACCTTAATCTGCACTTGCCCCCCAAGGATTTATTGAAAGTTTGCTCAGATGCTTTTATCAACCAATTTGGAGAGTTTGGTTGATCAAGTTCACCTTGGTTCTTTTGTACCAAAAAGTAACTACTTTTTCGAGTTCCCTTTTGTTATAATTGATTGAAGGTCAGGATTTGTGTGTTGGCCTGGCCATTTTAGAACATCAACTGGACTGTTTTGTGACGAAGATGGAAAAAATCAGACATGATCTGCTGTTGACCTCTAAGTTTTTGCCATTTGTCTGTAAATTGCAGGTGGAGCTTCTTGTTACATATGAGGGGTCAAGGTTGAGTGTCAATGATAGGCGGTTTTTGATGGATACATTCACACGAGTAGAGTTCACAGGAACTTGGCGGCGATTGTTCTCAAGAGTGAAAAAGCACATCATTTGGAGCGTTCTTAAATCTGTTGCTGGCATGCAGGTGAAATTCAGCAGTGATGTTTGCTAGGGGATACTTCTGTAAGGGTGCTTGATTAAGCCTTGCTGTGTCTTCTGCTTTTAAAATGTTTATTTTCATGTTCTCGCTTTCTAAGTGGACTGCCTGTTTTCTGCAACTCTTTATTTCTGATATTGTGCTTTCATGTTCTCGCTTTCCAAGTGGACTGCCTGTTGTCTGCAACTCTTTATTTCTGATATTGTGCAAGCTAAAGTGGATGTTCTATTTAGGTACTACCTGAATTGCTTTGTCCAATGTTTGAATCGGAAGTCCCAAACCTTTTTTTTGAAAGTTTTGACTGGAGTACCCTTAGATCAGGAACATCTCTTTGGAAAGAAGGGGAAACAAATGTAGAAATGTGGTGATTGTCTCCATAATTATTTTCACAATTTGGTGGTGGGAGCCATTGACCACTTTATGTATGACTGCCCCTTAGCATGTCACTTTTGGATAGAAATTGTTTACACCTAGCCTTTTGTCTTTTGACTCTCTCCATGGTTGACTGATCTTGGAGGGATGCTACAAGTGCTGGGGTGGTGGGGAGAGTCACAATGAGGGCTGGAATAACACATGATCCTTTCAGAGCCTACAAGCAAAAAGGGTCTGCTGGGTTTCATATTCTTTGAAAATCTGCCCTCCATTCCTGTATAACCTTGGAGCTTCCTTGAAGGCGCTCCCATTGGCGGTGGAGGGTGTGGAGGTGGTCGATCTATAGGTCGATCTATATGGTATGGATGGACTTTGCAAAAGGCATGGTGGAGCTCTCTATGTTCTGACAGCACTCTTGTTTGTTGTGTTAGGCTTAACCCCAATGTGCAGAGAATGGGGGCAGAAAATACGAGAGAGAGAAATAAGATGAAATGATATATTAATGTCTCTAAGAGGCCATAATGGCCTATGAGACCAAAACTGAGAGTACATCTGAAGTTGGTGTCTCATCAAAGAGAACAACTAAATGAGACTAAAAAGTACAGTAAACTGATTGTCCTACAGTTATAAGAACAGAACTGTAAGACTCCGAGATGATACTGGGTAGAAAATACTGGAAAATACTGAAAAATGTATATCAGGTATGCTGATCAGTTTAAGTGTTGCCCTCTCCTTAGATCAAGTATCTCCGCCATGGGGCTGTCTAGAATGGAGAGGTCGTAGAAGCGAGGTAGGCGCCTCCGATGCCGAGCAATAATGGCTCTGATCTGGCGATGGTGAGGATGCCGTGGTCGGGATCCTGGTGGGCGTGGTCGACGAGCACGACATAAGATAACTGCTCTATCAGTGGTGACTCCCTGGGAGCGTGGTCGGTGCCCTGATGGCCCAATGGAGGAGCTATCAAGCGGTGTGTGGGCTGGGTTGCTGGTGCTGGTGCCGAAGAAATGTGTCTAGGTACATCATGAGAGAGAGAGAGAGAGAGAGAGAGAGAGAGAGTCTACTAAAGGCCCAATGGGTGTATGAGACCAATGTGATACAATAATGTCCATGGCTTATCTCATCATGGAATGGAAAATAAAACAGAAAGAAAACACAAACATAACTATCTCGTTGGGGTGATACAAAACTGTCCATGGAAACTCATCATGGAATACTAAGAACATAGAAACATGAGAGCAACATCAGCTTTCAGAGTAGATGGTATACCACTCTCCAAAATATCAAGCATGGGGCTGGCTGAGAGGTCTGCCTCAGCTATGTCACGTGGAAAGGTGGCTAGATGGTGGTGGAGCATGTCCTGGACCTAGAGCTGATGAGGTGATCGTGGCTGATGGGGGGGCGGAGGGCGTCGGGCACGGTGGAGTGCAGAGGCCCGGTCTGAGGTAACTCCTCTTGGGCGAGGTAGGTCCAGAGCAGCTCGTGGAGGGTCCATAAGATCCACTATGTCGGTGTCCACCTCCTGGGTCCAGAAGAAACTGGTGATGGTTAGCTGGCGAGGGAGGGGGCGGGGTGGTTGGGGCCGAAGCTCTCTCAAGAAGGTGTCCCTGTGTCTGCGGAGCTCAAGTAGGAAGAGGCCTAGGCAACGTTGGTCCTGGAAGTCGATGATCCTGGAGAGTGGACCAAATCCCTCACAGAATAGAGAGTGAAACCTCCGGCGGCGGATCATAGTATACTGGGCAGTGACATATGTAATGCTCCTCCGTCTCAACCTCTGTGTGGCATAGACAGTAGATCCTCTCCTGTCTTGGTCTCTGAATGAGCTTCCCGGCTCTAAAGATGCGCTCAGCTCTACCTATCTCCACTCTGAGGTGGTGGGATGAAACCCGTATCTGGCCAATCGCAATCCGCATGGCATGGGACATGTGAACACTCAAGTAGCCCGGCTGCTGGATGAATCCATCCTCGGTGAGTGTGAGGAAGCGATCTCTGTAGAAGTGCATCTTCATGGGGAGCTCCGGAGGTGTGATCCATGTGCAATGTGTGCAGAGGTTGAGAAGATCTAACTGGATAACCTTGTTGGTATCCTCGTGAGACAGCCGGAGAAAAGGGGAGTCCAAACTGTATTAAAGGGGGGATAGTGTTAAAACCCTAAGATCTCTCTAGATAATTGTTATGCATAAACATGCATAAATCAGGCATAAACTCAATCACCCAACCACCCCCGAGCCCAAGGGATGCACACATGAATAATAATGAAATACATCATACCTCTACCTTGATGTCCCATACCATCAAGAGGTATAACTCCAATCCAATAGCATGTAGCTATAGTGTGAAATGGTAGAAGAGTAGATATGAACCTTTACACAAGAGAGCATAACATAGCCTTGGCCTCATGGAGTCCAAAACCTCCAAGCTCCCAAGCTCCCTTGAGTGTGCCCCATGCTCCTATTATATAGGAGGGCCCTCAAGTGATTCTTGACTTTCCATTCCTCATGTGTGACCCTTGGATGCCTGACCCTAACCTTAATCCTTAAGGTTAGTCCTAACCCATGCTCCACTAGTGCTTGTTCCCATGCTCCCATGCTCACAAGCCTAATGTGGGTTAGCCTCCTAGTATATGCACACATAATGTGTATATAACATAGCACCATAATGTACATATAACATACTTCCCCTCTCTCAAAACATTGCACTCTTGCAATGAAAAGAAGGAGAACTGCGCTGAACAATCTCAACCGACTTCCAAGTCGAATCCTCAATTTTCCTATCTTTCCACCTAATTTTAACCTCAAGGATAAGTCAACTACAAAGTTTTCTTTCCCTGAATTCATGTACCATATCAGGTTCATGTGGAACATAGGATAAATCTTCGACTTCAACGAGTTCTTGAGGAGTAACTCTGTTATCCTCACCTCCCAGTTTCCCTTTCAATCTATTGATATGAAAGACTGGATGAACTCTAATAATTGGCGGTAGATTTAGTTCTTACGTCACTGTGCCAATCCGATGCATAACTCGAAATGGACCACAATATCTAGGAGATAAATTCGAGCATTTTCCCATTGACAAAATCTGAAAATCTTTAGGAACATTAAAATAAACCAACGCTCCTGGTTCAAAAGACCGAGATGAGCGTCCCCTATCAGCATAAAACCGTGCCCTATCATGAGCACTCCTGATAGAATCCCGAGCTTCGGTCAGCATTTCCTGCATATCTCGCAAGAAATCCCTCGATGCATCAAGCTCGATGTCCTTAAGACCGACATCAATAGGTGCCCTAGGTTGATACCCATACATAAGTATGCACGGACTAAAAACCAATAGCCGTAAATTTAAAACTGTTATAGGCAAATTCCATCATTGGAAGATATTTTTTCCAATATGATGATTTTCTAGAGACATGCACGAAGCATATACACTATAATCTGATTCATACACTCTGTTTGCCCATCAGACTACTGCGGATGATCAGAGCAATTCACATTCAAAGTAACTTCCTCGTTGTAAACCTTTCGGAATAAAGTAGGAAAGCATGGCATTATAAGAGCAGAAACCAGGGATTCATCGGCGCCCCGACATACCCACATCTGCATATGGAATAATCGACGTCTCGAGTTACCCATATCAACATAGAGAGTCATCAACGTCTCGATGAGTTACATATGTCCATCCGTAAACAGTCCGGTTGACTATATAAATCACCTAAAGTACGGAACTAGAGAAAGAAATGCCAACAAAGGAAGAATCCAAATTTCCTTATCCGAACACAACAAGATAAACTTGTTTGAACTCTAAAGAAAGAGATTTCAACAAGTGAAAATGCCGATGAGATTACCCTCATCATAACATGCAGGCTATAGATAAAAGAAGTTTATCTAGAGAATGCCCACACTATAACTTCTAGTGAATTTAGAAAATAAGATTGTCTTTGAATGTTGAGGTCAACATGCTAAGTGATGTAAGCAAAGCAACAATCTTGAGCCCAAATTATCCCATAAGATAATATATGTGAGGGATCACTAGCGTCCCATTCCACCATGATACCACCCATACATACCTTAACAATTTGAAACTCCCTAGTATGCCGTCTAGGAAAATATGAATAAAATCCTGTATAAAAGGAATAAGATGGCCTTATCCAGACTTTCACATACTAAACCTGTCTCTATATACTTGAGACTACATCAAGGAATAAATCCTTCTGAGTACATCATTAGAAAAGAAATTGAATTATTGGCGCATTTCTAATGATAACTACCCAAAACACAATAAAGTTAGGGTAGAAAAATAACTCACCTAGATATATAAGCAACTAGGTATCCGAGTTGAAATATATACAAGAGTATAAGAAATATACTCCAAAATTATGTGCAAAAAACGAAGGCAAATGCTACCTTCAAAGCACATGTAAATATTCAAAAGATCAAAAGATCCTTATAAAACCATGGATAAAAGCATAGAAGCTCCTCAAATCCATAAACACCATAGTTGATCATAAAAATCAATGCATACTATCTAATGGACATAAATCATGCCAAAAGAAGCATTAAAATTGGTGGCCAACTCATCAATCCGGAGTATATGAACGTTGTGTTGTTCAAATAAAACTCCAAAGTAAGAAAGTGAAACACATGTGTGTAGCACTCAATAAGAAAACCCTAGACATAAGTGATCTAGGCAGAACCTGATGAGTCCATATAAAACTCGGAAAACATCCAATAAAATCCACCAAAACAAACCGATCAACTAACCCATGATAGAAGTTATCTTAGGCTTAAGAAATTAAGCACAGTCCATACTTAAATAAGTGCAAAATAAATTATCATGAAAAGTGTCAAAGGTGAAACACACTTTGAACGTAAATTATAGCCATCAAAAGAAATTAAGGAACAAGTCCAAAAAGAATGGCTAAACAATGGTAAAAAATCATGAATACATCGTTTAGAATTAATCCAAACATAAATATCCATTAATACGAGATATAATCGTATTAATAATATGCGAATAACCCGCATCTATCTAATGTCAGCACGAGAAAACGTACTTCAACATTAAATAATCCTCGAAAATATTAAATTCTTGAGAAAAAGAATTATCATGATTTTTTCTAATTTTTTTCTAATTTTATAGGACCTGAAAATATAATAATTTTGAATTCCACCAAACCTATCCTATGGCATTCCAAACCTATATTTTTTCAGAAAATTTTTAGCAAATTAAATTTGCCAAAATACCATTGATATTAAAAAAATATCAATTTTTAGGATTTCTAAAAATAATTTCTAGAAATTTTCTAATTTTCTCTGAGAATCCCATCGTTCACGAAATTTCGAATTCCGCCCGACAATTCTCAAATCCAATGAAAATTTTTAATTTTAATGGATTTTTTTAAATTTTCTCGGTCAAAAAATATAATTTTAAAGGAATTTGATTGGTCACGGGCGCCTGAATGGACACACCACATGCCAAACACGAACCCCACATTTTTCCAAAATTTAAAATAACCTTTGTCTAATTTTCCACTAATTTTCAGGAATTTTTTAAAATTTTTAAATTATCCCGAACGCATTTAGAATACGAACGGTCAAAAAATTTCGGAATTCCAACGGTTTTCCCAGAATACGGAAAGCCAAAAGTTTTGGGAAATGAAAAGACAAAAAAAAATCGGAATGTGAAAGGTCAAAGGTTTCCGAAATACGGAAGGTCAAAAGTTTTTTCGGAATTCGGAAAGCCAAAAGGTTTCGGGAAAACGGAAAGCCAAAGGTTTTCCGGAAGATGAAAAGCCAAAAATTTTTCAATAAGAAATTTCCATGAATTTTTCAGAGATTTTTTTATCTCAAATTCTAATTTTTTCTGAATTTTAAAGGCTTTTTTCCCAAGCTTTTTTCTTGAAAAAAATTCAAAAGCTTTGTTTTTGAAATAAAAAACTCATTTTTAAAAAAAATAAAAAAAATGAAAAAAATAAGCTTTAATCAGCTTATATTATGGAATTTGATTTTTTAGGGGGGGGCGTTTTTTTCCGCCGGCTGCTGTGCGCAGCCCCCCCCCCCCTCCTGTCGCTTGCGCGTAGGACTGTGAGAGAGAGAGGGACTCTCTCTTCTCCCCTCTCTCCTCCCTTTCCTCTCCATTTCAATCTCTCCTCCAATCTCTTCTCTCTCTCTCTCTTAATCAGAGAGAGATTAGCTTAATCTTTAAATTAAGCTTTTTAATTAAACTTTTTTAATTAACATATTTAATCATAATTAATTATGATTAATGTTAAAAAAATCATTTTAAAGAGATTTTCTCCCGGAAAAGAGAAAGAAAAATCAGATTTGAAAGGCGGAGAGAATCCCACGCACACGGGAGAGCAATTTATGCATCAACACGCTGTCCCCTACTGAATTTCAGTAGCAAATTGACAGAAATTTGATCGCATTCCCGCGGAAAAAACTCGCAAAAATGTATAAAAATACATTTTAATCATAAAAATGCTCAAAAAATTCCTAAAAAATTAGAAAAAAATCTCTAAAAATTCTAGAAATTCAGGAAATCCATTCTACAAAAATATCCACCATAAATTTTATGGTATTTTTGTAAAAAATTCCATTAATGCTCGATTTTAACCATAAAAAATAGGAAAAAATAGCATTAACTCACGGAATTTTCCCGCAACGTCGATTCGTCCATTGAATTGTAGTTACACACGTTCCAATCACCAAATCGATGATCCACGTGCAATTCATCAACACAAATCAACAAAAAATAACATTTTATTAGTAAATATTAAAATTTACTAAAAAAAATCAACAACAATTAAATAGAGATTGCTCTGATACCAGTGTTAAAACCCTAAGATCTCTCTAGATAATTGTTATGCATAAACATGCATAAATCAGGCATAAACTCAACCACCCAACCACCCCTGAGCCCAAGGGATGCACACATGAATAATAATGAAATACATCATACCTCTACCTTGATGTCCCATACCATCAAGAGGTATAACTCCAATCCAATAGCATGTAGCTATAGTGTGAAATGGTAGAAGAGTAGATATGAACCTCTACACAAGAGAGCATAACATAGCCTTGGCCTCATGGAGTCCAAAACCTCCAAGCTCCCAAGCTCCCTTGAGTGTGCCCCATGCCCCTATTATATAGGAGGGCCTCAAGTGACTCTTGACTTTCCATTCCTCATGTGTGACCCTTGGATGCCTGACCCTAACCTTAATCCTTAAGGTTAGTCCTAACCCATGCTCCACTAGTGCTTGTTCCCATGCTCCCATGCTCACAAGCCTAATGTGGGTTAGCCTCCTAGTATATGCACACATAATGTGTATATAACATAGCACCATAATGTACATATAACAGGTAGGCGGTCCATGCAGAGCCCATATACTGAGAACCAAGTGGAAACTAGTGCATACCATACTCCTCAAGGGCTAGCTATCTGGAGGACTCCAGGGCAAGCCTCGGGTACGTGTGGGGATCCATGTGACTGATGTGAGGGAGGTACGTGACTGTGTCTGGAAGAGTGCATCCACTACCATTGGGGCTGCAACAAACTGTGCCTGGATAATTTGGTGTGGGATTGATGGTTTGTTGCGGATCATACGGGAGAATATCATGACCTGGGGCCTCTCAACTCGCTCCTAATCCTCATCGGATAAATCTGGCCCCCAGAAGGCTGCTCCATACATCAAGGCTGGTGTATGCCGCTGTTCCACCTCTGCTGGGGTGAGATCATCTCCAATGTACACCTGTGTGACATCGAGGGCAGCCCGCCTGTCTGCTGGTGGCATTAGGGAATCTAATGATGAGGGGCCGCTCGTGTCATATCCGTGCCTGCCCTCCATGTATCTGCAAAGAGAGAAATAAAAAGAAATGTTATATTAACGTCTTCAAAAGGCCAAAGAGACCTATGAGACCAAAGTTACAACCATGTGACATCTGATACACTGTCTGGAAAAGAAAAGAAAGAACTGAAGGTAAGTATCTAGTCCTACAATACATCAGTAGGGAGCATCCGGAAGCAGCAACTAGGGAGAGTGGGAAGCTAATGCTACTAGTCAAAATGGGGTACATGAGTACATGGATACATGAATACATGAATATGGGGGAGTACAAAAGTGACAGTAAGTACAACAGTATATGGCTGGAGTGGTAATCATCCTAGGAGCTCTAGCATGGGTCTCTGTCAGATGGCCTGGATATCTGCCATAGTGAGATGCCTGGTCGGACGAGCCCGATGCATTGCAATGATGCTGTGAATGCTTCGGTGTAGGCACCGTCTCCGATGTGAGGATCCGCGAACCCTCGAGCGTCTGGATCTGCCCAACTGGATAGCTCTCTCAACTAGAGTCCCACGGGGTGCCCATTGCTGGGTTCGGCTGTGTGTCCTCCCGGGTAGTCCCTCTAAAGAAGTCAGTAATTTGTCTCTGTGTGGACTCCCTGCGAGTCGGGCGTCTGCTCCTGATAATGAACTCTCTGAGCCTGCGGATCTCCAGGAGATTAAAAAAATAACCCAAGCATCGCTGATCACAATAGTCCATGACTCTAGCCAGTGGTCCAAATCCCTCTCTGAAAAGGCAATGGTAGCGCCCTCGAATCTCATAATATGATGTGCAGCGACAGATGTAGTGCTCCTCTATCTCTGGCTCTATCCAACAAATCTGACAAATCCTGTCCCCTGGAGGTATGCCTCTAAATCTGCCTATCTCTAGCTCTAACTGATGTGAAGAGGTGCGGATCTACCCAATGGCGCACCTCAATCCATGAGACAGATGGGTATCCATGTAGCTCAGTCTAAGTATAAAGCCATCCTCAGTGGTGCGGAGAAGATGGTCTCTATAGAAAGCCATCTTCGTCCCCAAGTCTTGTGAGGGCTCTAGCCATGTCCTAGTGTCCAACTGAATGAGGTCCTGTGTCTGATGACTACTAATCTCAGAATGTGTCAAGGTGAGAGAGGGTGCCTCCAGAGAGTACTGGAAGGGTGGAAGTCTGTCTAAACTGAACCTGTGGAGCTCAAACCAGGATGCTATCTGTGCATACCAACATGAAGTGTCTCCCTCCATGGCTAGCTGATGAGAGGAGTCTAAAGCAAGTCGTGCATACCGGTGTCGGGGAAGCTCCCAGGTGCTGTGAATGAAGGACACTGATCTGGCAAGAGCCTCGACTACGATCGGTGGTGCTCCCCTCTCGGCTCTGATAATCTCATGGGGTACCGAGGCCTTAGCCCGAACCATGCTGGAGATCATGGACACAAGTGGTCTCTCCATCGATCTCCATCCATCGTATGTGCGTCCTGATCGACTGTGACGATCTAGGCTAGGCCCCCAGATCTGTACTCCATATAGCATAGCCGATGTGACCAGCATTTCAAAAAGCCAGAGCTTAGTGCGTGGCTCCTGAAACTGTACCTGTGAGCACATCCTCTCTAGACCTCCTAGTGCTGCATATCCTCTAGTCGATCTGGCCTCTGCTGCCCCCCTCATGGAAAATGTGGGCCCAGTGAACACCACTCCAAGATATGTGTATGAGTTAACATACTCCACTATCTCCTGCCCATATGTGAAAATAGGTGCTGATCTCCAGACCCACTGAGCTGCAGTATTAAACACCATAACCTTGGTCTTACCACGGTTAAGTGAGAGCCAGTGCACTGTCCTCGCATAAGCATGTAAAGTATCCAAGTGCCTCTGCATACCCTCTGGTGAGTCTGCTATAAGCACAATATCATCAGCATATAAGAGCAGAGGTATCCAAGTGCCAGCCAACTGGGCTCCTCTGTCCCCTCGTGTCCCAATATAATCAGAGATCTCATCAATGTATAGTCCAAATAGAGTCGGAGAGAGCGGGCAGCCCTGTTTCACCCCTATAGTGGAGTGTACTGGCTGGGAGAGGCCCTCTGAAGTCCACACCTGCCCAACTACTGTCTCATAAAGTGCCATAATACCCCAAATGAGCTCACATGGAACCCCCAAGTCTTGCAGCCTGCGCATCAGTCTAGCTCTGGACACTGTGTCAAAGGCCTTGCGGAAATCCACAAAGCCACAGTACATCCTCCTCCCATGTGCTCTGCCCTCCTCAATGATAGACCTGAGGGTAAAGATATGATCCAAAGTAGAGAATATACTCCTGAAACCGGCCTGTCCCTGAGCTCGGACCCCTTGTCTCTTTGCCCATCTGCTCAACTCCTGCTCAAGGATAGAGGCATATAGCTTGGCCAGCGAGTGACCAATCATAATGGTGCGGTAGTTAGTTGACAGGCTTGGATCTCCAGACTTGAGTACCGGCACAATCGAAGTACTCCAAGTCCTTGGAAACCCCTCACCCTTGGAAGGGGAGAGAGAGAAAGAAAGAAAGAAAGAAAGATTTTATTAACGTCTTCCAAAAGACCGAACTCGGCCTATGAGACAAATCGGTGTACCTGTATGGGGTATCCTCTGTCATCCCAACAAAATGAAAAAGCACTGAACTAAAATGCTGAATCTGGGTGTGCAATAAGTACAATGAGTGGTGGAGGGGATGGAGCTCTACTACTAGGAGAATGCAAAGCTATATGCATGGAGTATACTATCATGATATGCAACCTAGCTAGCTCCATCCTGTACCATACTGGGGTTATAAAATGGTATACATCAATGAAGGGGGTGTCCACAGCTCCCTGAAGAACATGCCTGGGTGTGCTCTGAAGCGAGCCAGTCGCTCCGCACCCTCTCTGTGAAACTGAGCTCTGATCTCTGTCATCTCTCTCTGGTATAGGCGTGGTGTCCAAAAGCCAGGTGTGCTCTGTCTCCTGCGGGCTCTGAGTGTCTCTCCTCTCTGGAGAGTAATTCCTTGCCGTGTAGGGGATGGGAGTGGGATGGATCTCTGAAAAAATGTAGTAATCTGTGTCTGTTGTCCCCCCCTCTAGAGCTGTCTGAGCCTGTAATGATGTCTCTCTGTGGCACTGTATGTCTAGAATGAATCTCCCCAGTATGCTCTGGTCTCCTGCCTCAAAGATCTGGCGTAGGGAATGTGGCTCTCTGAATAAAATGGGATATCTCTCTCTGATGGCTGTATATGCTCTGCATCTGCATACATAATGCTCCTCACTCTCCACCTCCTCTCTGCACAATCTGCATACCCTCTCCTCTCGGGGGATCCGTGCTACTCTGCTAGTCTCGATCTCCAATCGGTGTGATCAAACTCTAAGCTGACCAATAGCCACACGGGAGCCGTGTGGTAAAAAGCCCTCCATGTATCTAGGCCTCTCTATAAATCCATCATCAGTGATACTCATGAAGTGATCTCTGCAGTATAGCATCTTCGGTGGAAGAGGCTGTGTAGGCGATATCCATGTCTCTCGTGTATAGAGCTGCCATAGATCCTGTCTCAATACTCTGTTCCTCTCACTATGAGAGAGACGGATATGTGGTGCATCCCTGTCATACTTGAATGGTGGTAGATGATCCATGTCTAGGCCATGCTGTGAGAACCAATGTGTGACCTGTGCATACCATGATCCTCTGTCTCCTGCCTCAGCCAGCTGTCTAGATGCCTCAAAAGCTCTGTATGACAATTTGTCCTGTGGCATCTCTCTGAATCTGTCTAGCAGGCATATAGTCTGAAATATGGCCCTCTACCATCATAGGAGGCGCAACAAACTTTGCTCGGATAATGTCATGAGGTACTGACGTTTTGCTGTGTATCATGCGTGCCATCATGAGGGCCTGTGGTCTCTCTATATGTGTCCACCAATGTGTAGCAAGGCTTGGCGCCCATACCAGCGCTCCATACATCAATGCCGGTGTGACTAATGTGTCAAATAGCCACCCCTTCGTCCGGGGCTCCTGAAAATGCGCTTGGTGGCACTGTCTCTCTAGCATAGCCAATGCTGCATATCCCCGTGTCAATCTAGCTCTGGCTGCTGAACCCATGGTGAAGCGTGTGGCTGCAGAGAAGGTAACCCCTAGGTACACGTATGATGTCACCACCTCCACCTGGCGTCGTGCGAGAGTGAATGTCAGCTGACTCCTGCCCTGTCTCGATGTATGAAAGACCATAACCTTGGTTTTCCCAAGGTTCACAGTAAGACCTCTCTGTGTGCAGAAATCATCGAGTGCATGTAGATGCTGCTGTAGACCATCTGGAGACTCAGACACTAATACAATATCATCAGCATAAAGCATAATATGTACTGAGGTACCTGCTAGATCAACTCCATCTCCGCCTCCCCGTGTAATGAAGTCAGCCACCTCATCAATGTATAACCCAAATAGCGTGGGGGAAAGTGGGCATCCTTGCTTCACACCCACATGCAGTTGGTGATGCCTCATGGTCACTTATGCTTGTTGACCTTTATGCTGGTCTATGCTAGATGCTTTCTCAATACTTTCCCTAGTGTAGAATAATGCATAATCTCCTCTGACAGACAAGTGTATGGCGAGGCTCCTGTCTCCTCCTCCTGTGGCATGTGCTCTATAATGACATAGGAAGAGCCTGATGGAGAAAAGTAACATAGAGCTATGTATATAACCCTGTCCTGTGAGAGCTGTAAGCTGATCCACATGTATCTGGCCTCTGGATCCTGTGCTACCACTCTCAGTCTCCCCTGTAGCTCCCGTCTGAATAGAACTGCTACTCCCCCTGACCCTCTCGAGGTACCCTGGCGTGTGGTCCTCCTGTATGCTGACTCCCACTGGAATCCCTCTACTCGAGGTAGCCTTCTCTCTGGGCTCTGATGTGTGTCTGTCAGAAGTATGATGTCTCTCCCCACCATAACATGCTCCAGTCGTCCAGGCTGCACCCATAGTGAACCATTACAGTTCCATACTGCCATGTGTATCTCTGTCAGTGGCCTTGTCTGTGTCCCATAGGCCCCAAACCGCTAATCCATGGGCCGGCCATCAATGATGACCCGACCATCTCGATAGAAGGCCTTCTTGCCTTCTCTCCTCGCGTGTAAGACTCGTGGCATGCAAGCTCTCCTATGCTCAAGCTGCATCCTCGTGAGATCATCATCCAAGAAAATAGGAGCTCCCTCTAAACCCCGTAGTATGACCCTCTTCCTCATGAAGGTGACCCTCTCCGTCTCTCCTGCAAACTGTAGGATGAGGGCTCGCTTGCGTGTTGAGTCTTTCCCGGCTCTCCATGCTTTGGTGAAGGGGAGAGGGTGCTCTTCCTTATAGCCGAGCTTCATGCATAGAAGCTGTCCATCTTTCTCGGGAGTGGAGAGAGAGAGAGAGAAAGAGAGAGAGAGATGATGAAATGAAATGTTATATTAACGTCTTCAAAAGGCCATAATGACCTATGAGACCAAAAAGTTACATCATGGTGGATCTTATACAATGTCTGGATAAAAAACCAGAAAATGAAAAATAAGGATGATACTACTGCCCCCCCCTATTGTATGATTTAGCCACTCACCCCCCCCCCCCCCTATTGTATGATTTAGCCGCTCAGTTCTTTGTACTGATGCTTGTATTTTGCAGCACCTAGGGAGAGTCTCCCGGGCTGCCATGATGTATTCGCTGCTCTATCTCTCTTAGGAGGAGGAGAGATCCTTTGTAGCCCTACGAGCGTTTTTATATAACTAATGAAAGGATCTTTTCTCGGAACGTTACCCGTCCCCATTTCGCGTCCCATGTGACTATGGCTGCATATCCCCGTGTCAATCTAGCTCTCTTGCATGCTTTCTACATTAGTAGACATGGCTTTTTTAAAGGATAATGGAGGATACCAAGATTTACCATGAAACGTTGGTGTTATCGAAATAGCCACTAGGTGGCTGGTGGCACATAGTCTTGTCGGGAGTTGCCATAACCCAAGACATGGTGTCAGGTTAGGGAGTCTTGTGGAGTTGGTCATACTTGGAGATGCCTAGGCCAAGGTTTCCAGAAGGCTTATAGACGGCCAGTTGTGTTGACTATGGGAGCCCATGACATGTTTTGATGTGGTGGTATCTTTTATCCTTGAATTTGTATGGATTAGATTGACCCTGAGGTTGACCTAAGGCTTGACCTTGGTGTTCAAGGGAAAATTCGGTTGCTTCAAGGCTACATTTAAAGAGAGGCATTGGGGGGGGGGGGGGGGGGGGGGGGGGGAGAACTTGGCCATTCCACGGGGCTCTATGAATTCATCTTCATCAGTCTTGTTAGAGCTGTCTAGCTCTGCAGGGTCTTGCATTCTTGCTCCTAGGCGTCTTTCCATCCAATGTTTCAAATCTTTCCATAAGCTCGGGCTACCTTGGAGTAAGGTGCCAATGGGGATTTGGATTTGAGAAGAGAGGAAGGAGGAGAGATCTACAATGTCTCTAGGAACGGATGCAGTTTCTTGACCTGGATCACTCTTGTCTATTTTTAGGCTCTTGCATGTGTAGGGTATTGGGACTTGGACTTCTGTGGCTGTCCTTTTCGGGTGATCATCTCCTAGGTTTTTGAGATACTCCGCAACCGGGTTTCCCTATTGGGGGGAGTTTGTGCTACCACTCGAGGGGGTTGAAACCGGCCTCTGGTAGAAACCAAAGTGCGGTAGACTAGCAGTTAGCAATCCAATTGTAGTCCAGACAATAAACAAATAAACAGGTGGCCCCAAAGCTTGGCGCCCCTTTCGGTACTTCTTTATTCAATTTCAATGGAAAGATTTAGATGATTACAACATGGCCATCCATGGCTCGTATGTCTGCAAGTCCAATCTACCAATCCTCAGTACCTCTTAGCATAGAGGTTACACAGCCTTGTGTCCCAAGAATACCACAGTGTTATCACCTCTAATTTGCTAAGTCTGTACATCCATGAGGCTTTGAATAAGCATCTGACTGAACCATGCACATAACCATAATCTCAGCCATGAAAACCAGTCCATAAACTCATCCAAAACAGCCCACAAACTTGTCCTGTTTCCACCCTCTGAACTGCCAAACTCTTCCTTTCACAAAGGGCTAGAGCGAACCACTCTAGAGCAGTCTTGAGCCAGTGAAAAGAGAGATTTCAAAAGATATCACCTGCAGTCCCACTTGCTCACAAAGAAAGAGAAACTTATAGTCTTGATGTCTGTTTCCACAAGGAAGAAAAGACTGGAGGAAAAGCCCCAAACTGTCTTGTCCTCTTGTCTTGCAGCCGGAAGAGGGAGAATACTTGTGAGAGAACCTGCTGTCCAGCCTTGTGTTCCCTTCTCGCAACTCACACTTCCCAACTGACAACCATCTTCTTGGCAAAAGCAAAGGAGAGAGAAAGAGGAGAACCTGTAGGTGCCTGTTTGCTTTGCAGCGAGTAGCCAACCAGCCCTTCAAGAACTAAGGAGAGAGAGAGAGAGAGAGGAGTCCTGAATCTCTGTTCTGTACCACAGCCAGCAATCAGCCTGTATGAACTCTCTTGAAATCAGTCCAATCAGCCTGTATGAACTCCCTCTTGAAATCAGTCCAGTCTGCGCCTGAACCTTCTGTTCAACAATCATGCCAAGAAGCGCAGCTTGCACACAGCCTTCATAGCCATATGCGCAGCACTGCAGGTGCCTATACTGTTCTTCCCAGCCTTAAACACTGTGCTGCCCGCCTACAGTCCCTCCAAAGGCAAGCGGAAACGAGGAGCAGCCCTGCAACCAGCTTCTATGCCCTGTTTTCAGAAAAGCTTCCCCCGCCTACAGCCTGTCAACTATCCCCCCAAAAGCAGGAATCCAAGCGGCGCAGCCTGCAGCCTGCTGTCTGCGCTTTTCTTTTTTAGAAACTCCACGCTTCAGCCAGTCCACGCTTCAGCCAGCCCACGCTTCAGCCAGCCACCTTGCTCTTTCTAAAAGCAAGTGAGAGAAAGAAGGGAGAGAGGCGTATACTTCCAAAAATGGAGTAGCCCCTTCTCTCCATAAAAATCCCAAGGCCCTAAGGCCCTTTTTAAGTTTATTAAAACTTATGCCTAGGGGCCACCCAAGGTTATAAACATTAAAAACTTTATTCCCTTGGTCCCCCTTCACACACTTGGGGTCCACATGTTAACTTTTTGTCCGGCCACCCAAGTATGAATCATTAAATTTTTATCTTGCTCACCGACCACCATGCCCACACTTGTGCTGTACCAATTTCACAGGGTCATGACAGGGGTCTCTAAGGGAGTACTAGGTGAAGGAAACCTCTGTTATGTTCTTGAGCTTCCTCAGTTAGTCTTATGTTGGAAATTGAGGGGCATGGTTCAAGGTATGCCATTGGAGGCTCATCCTATAGTTGAGCTTGACAGTCCCTAATCAACTCTTGAGCTGCTTTTAGCCTTTCCTTTTCTTCAATGGGGTTAGGGTATTTGGCTAACTTTCTAGGCAACTGGTTGGGATCTATCGGTCCTTTGGCTAGAGGGGTTGAAGGTAGCAGTTTCTCCTCTTCAGATGAAGAGGTTGACACATTGATGGTCGTTTCGTCTTCAAACCCATTCTTTATGACCACATGGCTATCTCCCTTGCCTATCTTTGTGGCGTTCTTCTTTCGCGAGCACCTTGTCACGCATGCTTGTTCCGAGACATCCCTATGGGATAGAATTTTGGATGTGCAAGGTGTCCCTGATTTTGTGAGGTCAATGCCTCAGCTATAGCAGCGTGAGCTGCGGCCCTTCTTCTACTTTGCATTCTGGTAATTGCATTAAGAGGGACGGTGTGGATGAAGCCATCTCTTACACTTAGCAAATTAATGCTGGTGCTAGGATTAGCTTCATGGGATTTTTCCCTTGTGCCTGCTCTTAGTGGACAATCCTTGTAAATATGGTCAATACCGCACTCTATGCATAAAGGAGTTAAGGTGGAAGTACTTGCCATCCCTTTTTTGACCGGACACTCAGCTACTCGGTGAGGTCCTGCACAATGATAGCATTGCATGGGTGGTCGTTTAGCCATGTTATTCAAGTCCCGTCCCCGCGGAGTCGGAGTGGCTAGGTACACGGGGTACATCTAGTCTCCCTCCATCACATAGTGACTTAGGATCTGGGAGGGTGGACTGTTTGATTCGAAGGGCTCGAAGGTGGTCCCTTTAGCGGCTTCCCCCTCATCACCTTCTTCAAATATTTCAGTCAAGGTTAATTGACGAACAGGGATGATTCGAGGTAGTGGGGGCTGTGGTAGTAGTATAGGGGGTTGCAGGGGCACTTCTGGTACCTTAAGAATTCCTCTTTGGGCGACTTCAGGGCCTGGTTGAGGTGCATTATGCAGTGCTAGTGTTTGCAAGGCCAATTGTTGCCTAGGGTTTGCCGGCAAGGCTTGGGGTAGGGCTCAGGCTTGAGCAGCTCTTTGTTGGTAGCAATTTGCGGTTTCGTGATTGCCCCATCTTTGGCAATAAGCACAGTAGAGAGTGGGATGGGTCTCAAATGTAGACACTCCATACTAGTATGGTTACTCGACAAACTGGGTACCATACTAACTCCCTCTTTGGGTAAAGATGGGGTTGGCCAACTCGATTCCGACCTTGGCCGGTTCTCCAATGTTGGGTCATTTGCTACATCAAGGCCGCGGCCAACTGTTCAACCTATTGTCCTGAGGAGGACTCTTTGCCCTTCTCGTCAGATCTTGTGCTGGTAGTTTTGAAGGATGCTCAGATGTGCCCTCATGTAGTTCTTGGGAACGGGTTTCTTTGAAATTATCCTCAAAGTCCATAGCACTCCTGCAGCATTGCTCAAAGGAGGTGTGGCATAGGGCATATAAGGAGTTGTGGTGAAAGGGTACATCCTCAAGGCCTTCGAGGAATCTCCCGATCAACCTTTCATGTGAGAACTTGTTTCTGTCGCTACAGTAGGAATGGAGGTATCTCACCCGGTTGATATAGTCTCGGATGGAATCCACATCATTCTGTTTCACATTATGTAGTTGCTCGATTGGGCTCCATCGGGTTCCTTGGCATGAGTTTCCACCTTGAAAGCCTCTTTTAAGGCTTCAAAGGTGGCCTTATCCTCTACCTTCAAAGGTGGCCTTACTGTACGGAATACCGTACGTACTCCCCCCACTCCCCCCCCCCCCCCCCCCCCCCGCGCGGCCCCAAAAAAAAAAAAACCCGAAAAGTTGTACGATAAGAAAAAAAATTATATCATACCGTATTTTCCCGTACGGTATCATATCGTACGAACCGTACGGTATTGTACTTGACAACTATGTCCGTGAGTGCCCAAGATTTGCATAGATGGTGACCATGACATTTTGGTCTTCACATTGTGCACGACGGAAGACTTACCAGGTGTACAAATGAGAAGATGGGAAATTTTTCCAGTAACATTTTGCATAGCCACGTGTGTGCTAGCTTTTGTTTTATTTGTGTGACATGTTTTGTTTGCTTGGAAAATGCCTTTTATTTTGACTGTGAATGTTTGTTGCACCCGGGGACGCCTAGAAACCCTACGGATGCATGTGTGCACTCTCTGTTTGGGCCTAATTGGGTTTCGCAGGTGGTAAGTGTTCACAATTCTTTTTATTCAATTTTACTAAGGTATGGATGTAGGATTTACTATGCCAGGGTGGTAGCGTTGGTCATCAGTGTAGGCTCTGTGAAACGGTGGATCAAGTGGCGAACGGAACCAGCCTGCTGCCCTTTCTGTGGATCAAGTGCGGCCGGTAGGCGGCAGGTATGCTCTAGCAAGGTGGAGATTTTTTTTTTTTTTTTTTGGGGGGGGGGGGGGGGGGGGGGGGGGGATGGGATCGGATGAAGCCAAGGAGGGATGGATGGACGGCAAGGGGAGAAAGCCGAAGCAAAAGTTTGGGAAGGGGGAGAGACGAGGGCTGTGGAGGAAGAAGGGTTCACCTGCAAGGAGAGGGGTTTGAGGCTGTAAGACTAGGCCTGCTGGGGACTATGATGGGTCTGTGGGAACTTGAAAGCCTGGAGGGGATCATGGCGAGGTAACGGTCTCTGGAAAGGGGGGCCGGCCGCCGAGTTCCCCATTGGGAACTTCCCTGCCGCGGGGGGGGGTTATAAGTGCTCATAACGGTGCTCTGACAAAACCGTATCCTCCTGCGGCTTGCCAGACAGTCGCTCCAAACGGCACCGCTCTACTCTAGAACGTTGACGGTGGTTCTACCTAGAACCGGTGGCGTGCCACTCTCTTGCACCAGGATCCTCAGGGGCCGGGACGACCCGGTGTGCTGAATCATGGGAGCTGGGATTCACCCCCTCCCCCTTGATGAGCAGTTGAGCTGCTCTCCTGGATTGATGGCGGGGACAAGCTCTAGCAAGGTGTCCCATCTGACTGACTCCCGAGAGGCTATGCAGACACGAAGAGAGGGAGTCCCAGCTCAACTGCTCATCATGGAGCTGGATTCCCCCCCTCCCCCTTGATGAGCAGGGAACGGGAAGGGGTGCTCTCCTGGATTGATGGCGGGGACAAGCTCTAGCAAGGTGTCCCATCTGACTGACTCCTGAGAGGCTATGCAGACACGAAGAGAGGGGAATCCCTGCCGTTCGAGCTAGAACCGTGGTGGCGGAGGGAGATTCCATCACTCTCTCAATAACACTGCACCGGGAGGGGAGGAAGATATTTCCTTTCTGAGGTCGGGAAAGCAAACCATGTCTGGAAAGCCTGAGACCCACCCAACGGGGTCGAAGCTGTGGTGCCACCTCGCAAAGTAGGCTTGGGACATACGCAATGCGACGGGGACCAGCTGCATGATTCTATCTGATGTAGGTGAATCAAACTCAATCTAGTAGTTTTCATGACCCAAAGGATGAATATCAGTGATCGTGCCTAGCTCGCTGATGAGGCTAGCCTGCAAAAGATCCCTGAGCTGTCCGCGTGCTGGGCGGCTACCCACAATCTTGCAAACCAGGGTGGAGGCCTCCAAGTAAGGGATGTCCAAGCGAGGAGCTAGAGGTCCACTTCAGAAAAGGAAAGGCAAGGGACGGTGGCCTTGGTCAAGGATGACGGAGCGGCTGCCATGGAGTCCTCTTGGAAGTGAGATGACCAGAAGACACTGACACTTGCCGAAGAAAAAACTGCCCAAAATCTGAAAACACCTGACTAAGGGGCTGAAGAAGATAAGGCTTGGGCGGAGGATCAGGACGATGGGAGCAGGCTGGCGCCCAAAATGGTCATCACAAATCTAGTCATTGAACTCCTTATTAGAAGTCTGAAACCCCTAGATCGTGAAGCGCCCCCCCCCCCCCCCCCCCCCCCCCCCCCCCCCCCCCCCCCCCCAAGTGAGGATCCTGCATCAGCAAAGTTCTCTCTCTGCCTGTAGGCGGTCTAGAAACCTGTCTGTAGATGGTATGGTGCCTTCGGGTATAGCCTACTGTGAAGGAAGTTGGTTGTGGCTTCAGTAAATGGAATAACAGGTAGCCCTGGCAAACCAAGTGGAGATGGGGAAAGGCTCTCCTTGCAGCCTCTGCATGAGGTTGTGACTGGAAGCTGCTGAGTAAAGGGCCCATACTCTTGGATCCAGACCTTAAAGAAACTTGTTTGCACCATTGTGCCCTTAAGGAAGTGCAATCTCTTCTTTCATAGAGTTTACGAAAAGTTTAACAGGGAGCAGTACTAAATCGGTGTCCTGAGACCTCAACCGCCACATTGATGCTTCTTTCCCAAACAAAGCTTATCTGCATACCAAATGATTTTTGGGAGGAAAGCTTAAAGACGAGTGTTTTCTGGTAATGGGACACCACTAGTGAATCTCCTGCCAATCTCCCACCCTCCTCCAGGATTATATTTTCTCAGAAATAGGTTCTCCTGTTCCAATCTTGTTTATGGTAAAGAATTTTCTAGACAAAGGCATGGATGATTCAATTGTATTTATTGTTTTTTCTTTTTCAAATTCGTGCTTTGTTTGTAGGGTAAAAAGTTCAAAGATAAGTTACAGGCACAAGGGCAAACAGAAGGTGGGGGCTATCCTGGTGATGAATCCAACTCCAGTGATAGTGAAGGAAGTGACGCTGGGGTTTATGAACAGTTTTCACATCCAAGTACAAGAGACCAACAGACCGTGCAGGTGGAAGGTTTCGTTTCATCCATTCGGGGTCTTTTTAACTCTCAACGCGAAAAGCAAAAGCAGTTGTATTAAGAACCAAACGTGTGGATGGCGAAGAAGGAACTGAGGGGGGGTGGACAGAAGGTGAAGCCAGTAGTACTCCATTTACCAGGCAACTTAGTATAAGCAAGCCAATCTGGCTGCTTCGCCGACGTACAAAGAAGTTTCTTTCAAGTACACGCATAGGGTCTCTCTCTCACTCTCTCTCTCTCTCTCTCTCTCTCTCTGTCTCTGTCTCTGTCTCTTTCTGTGTGTGTGTGTGCGCGCGCGCGCGCGCACGCCTGTGCACGTGCGTCCATCGTTGCTTATACATGTAACTATCAATGTACTTGTTTGAAGTTCTACCAATGTGAATCCCTTGTGCATTTTCAGGATCTATTCTCTCTCTCTCTCTCTTTGTGTGCCGTGCACGTGCGTCCATCGTTTCTTATACATGATAACTATCAATTTTACGTGTTTGAAGCTCTATCAATGTGAATCCCTTGTGCATTTTCAGGATCTATTCTCTTTAAAGATCAATCCCAGGGATCACCATCTTTTTCAAAGTGAAGCATCATCTGATGCATCTTCATGCTACGAGGACTTCAATGATTGAGCTCCCTGGACCCTAGAAAACATCTTGCTGGTCAAAGAAAAGGGGAATTTCTCCTTTCACTATGAAGCTTGGTTTGATGCATCATCATGTTGGAATGATTCAGTCCTGGTAATTCAACATTTGTCCGATCAAATGAAATAGTCTGCAATATTTAATTATTATTATTTTAATTGAAGTCTACTAGTCGATTTCCAATAGAAATTTCAAGGGCAATGAATCCTTGTGTAAGAGCTGAGTGTAAGTTGAGGCTTCCATATTTACTTCCCGAGGTGCATGTTCTCCTGTTACATGTCCAATTTTGTGAGACACATCACCTTCAAAGGGCAATGCTGTACAGCAATGTAATTTTGTTCAAGAACTCTACAGAAGACAACCAACGCAGGCTTACACGGCCATTTGATAGCCTTTGTGATTAAAATAATTTATGTAAGCTTGTTTGTAATATTGAGCTTGTTTGTAATATTGTTAGTTTCGTTTCAGCAGTCTCGCTTGTGGCCACATGGGTCCATGCTCTAGGGTTATGTACTCCATCAAGTCACCCTTAAGCCCGGTCCATACTGCATATGGTTTGGTAGTGATCTGTCTCTGGCAAGGAGTTATCATGTTGCTTAGACCCCAACACTTCAAACTAAGATGTATATGTTTCTTCAAGCCCATGCATGTGTGTTGTAAGTGTGTGTTATGTGTATTGTAAGCATGTGTCTTCACGTGCATGCTTGTGTATGCATTGTGAGTATGTGTTATGCATATTGTAAGCATGTGAGCATACACACGAAATGGCCTTCAGCTCTCAAGGCATTGAGAAAGGCTCAAAACAGAAGGTTTCGAATCAAGAAACTCTCCCTGTGGTTTCCCTAGAAAGGTGTTAGCTACACAAGTTTGCGCGTACGTGTACAATGTATGTACCTACATGTGTAGGCATGTGTGTGTGTGTGTTTTTTTAATTGGCTTTTCTATGTTTCTATGTTTATGTTTATGTTTATGATCACTTTTGAGCTTATAGGCCCATTGGGTTTTTTAGTAGTTGTTAATAATGATAGTAATAAATAGTTAAATAAATATACACATCGACTTTTTCCACCCTCCATCCCTTCGCTTTAAACTTGCCACTCTTAAGCAAGCTGCTCTTGATGCCGCTCTACCCCACTGGAGGAAATGCCACAATGCCCCAGCACTACATGAGCCCCGTCTTCAACTAGCATAAATACCATTCCCATCGGGGAAGCTTCCCCCCTTGCTCTTTGTTGCCGTCAACACTTCCTTTATTGTGTGTTGAAACCTAGAGATGCTTCTCATAAGAACATCGTCTCTATGTGCCTTCTATTGATATGCGTGTCCTTGGCCACCATCACTTATTCTCTTGACGTCTATCTTGCTTGATCAAAAGCCGTAACTTGCCTAATGTACTTGGCCTTGAGCATTTTGTAAAGATTTGGTGAGTCAGTGTCTCAACTTAGTTGTCTTAGATAAGGAAAGTTGATTGTTAATATAGTTTGTTGATTGAGATACTTTATCCCTTTTTTAGATCACGCACAAGGTGGCCTATTTTCCTAGCAAAATGACTACTTTTACAAAGCAAGCTTTCTCTTAATCATGTTGTACTTAAAGAGCACGTCTTCCAGTCCCGCACTCCTATCAACTTTCGTTCAAGCCGTAGTTGTCGATGCCAAGCTTATAATTTGCCCCCTTCTCCTATCTTCTATTCACCAACATCTTTATTTTCTCCTATCGTCTATTCACCCAAACATCAGAGAAGGTGATTGTTGATTAAGATAGTTTATGCTCATGGACATAATGGTCTATTTTGCTAGCAACATGACCATGAAATTTAGTAAAGTAAGCTCACTTTGGTCATGTTATACTCATCTTCTGAAATTCTCATTCCTATCTTCATATGCGTCCGTGAAAGCCATTAATGACAAGGCCCCTCCTTCCTCCCTTGACACCCACCCACACATTTGAAATTGTGAGGTGCCTTGTTGGAAGGAGGTGTTTACAAAAGCCTTAAATCTTGACAATATGTTTGCTATAGTTTCTCTTATGAGGTTTTTGATGTGCTTTACTCAATGAAAATTATAGTGGAGTAAAGAACTTCAGAGAGGTAGGCATTAGAAAATTGTTGATTGGGAAGAGAAGAGGGGGGAGGGGAGGAGAGGGCTATTTACCATATTTTTGTTGTTCATGTGTAATCATAATTCTCGGAGAAAACAAGTAATTAAAGACATGTGTGCATAATGTGGGTTCATATCTCCCAACAAATTGCTTCAACTCTACACATTTTGGATTGTTATAATTAACCTAGGCAATTTGCAGCTTGAGAAATCGGAATCTTCAAACACTTAAAAGAATCCCAGATTTACAGTATTCCTTTGTACACAAGAACAATCACCGAATTCATTTCCAAAAAAAGATAAGGAAAAATCGTAAGTATGTACTCAAGTCTAGTCCAAGTGATGAAAGGATGATTACAGATACGAGTTGCAAATGTAAAAGGATAGTAAGTGCTCGTGGTGTGTAAAGCTCAGTCCATTTTGACTATCCTAGGTTCATTTTCAATCTATATATAGCTTAGGTGCACTAACACCTATGACTAGTGTGAAGATGTAGCCAAAAGGCCATGTGATGGGTAAGATGTGATGGACTTCATACATATTAAGAGTAGTGTGTATTTTTAGGAGTCTGTTCAGTTATGTTATCCCCTTCGTAGGTTAACATAGTTTCATCTAGTCGATCTGTTGTAAGGCTCATTGTCATCCTATCCATTCGAACGAGCACTCATGTTTTGTAAGATGGCATTGGAATATATAAAGTGGCCTTATCTTGCGCTTAATGTGAAGTAGGAAAAGTTTAAGGACTTTGTATGTAATTGCTTAAAACTAGTAATAGTGGATCGTTTTTTAAGTTTTCCTAGCCTTAGGTGAGAACTAGTCACTTGTATATGTGTCATTTTTTATAATAAGCAATATAGAATTAAACTTTATATATTGTTTCTCTTTAAAAAGTGAAATTTGATTAGTTTGGAATGCTTTAAACCATTTGGATAATTTCTAAGTAACTTGAGAATGAAAAAATAAATAAAAAATGGTCAGTCATACAAAAGAGATTATAGCAATTTTTTTAAAATTTTGTGAAATAAGTTTTATATTTTATTATTCAAAAAGAGTAATCCTCACCGTTTGTGTATTCTAAAAGTGTTATTTTTATTCTATGCATAGCAAAATGCATATTAGAAATACTTTTATTATAAAAGTGTTATTTTCATTAGAATTTATTTTTATGCATAGAAAGATGCATATTGAAAAAAAAATTATAAAAGTGTTACTTTCATCAAATTTGATTTTTATGCATAAAAGAAATTTTTTTAATTATAAGAGTTACTTTCATCAAAATTGATTTTTTTGCATAAATAGATGCATAAAAAGATTTTTTTAATTATAAAAGTGTTACTTTCATCAAAATTGATTTTTATTATGCATAAATAGATGCATAAAAGGATTTTTTAATTATAAAAGTGTTACTTTCATTTCCTTTGCAGGAGAATACTTGTGAGGTTCTCACCTCCTCTATTCTTGGTTTTTTTTGCTCTATTAAATCTTACATGCTTGATGGAGGCTAGCTAAATAGGATCGTTGGTAGGTTTTCTAACCGTTTGTAGGTTTTTTGCTTATATCAGCTTCCTCTTCTTTCCTTGTCTTTTGTGAGAGAGAAACACTTGCAAAGGATCATCTCTATTTGTCTCCGTGTAGGCAAAGAGAACACTCTCTTAGTCCCATCAGCAAGAAGCAGTGTGGTGTGACATTGCATCCAACCTCTTTATTGTAAGTCATTTGGTGTTGATGTTGGGGACTAACTTAGGGCTTAGCTACATCCATCCACGTCCATTCCAAGTATTGGTATTATTTAATATTACATGGTGTTGATTAGGAGATCACACTTCGGAAGACATACCGTTTTGGAGCCTTGCATGTGTTAGTTCGGTTGCTCTAAATTGGGTTTGCATCAAGGAATTCACTCTGGTGAAAGATGCTCTAGTGCTTCTTGAAGTAGGTTTGAAATCGATTTTAGACACATTTGTTCAAGCTATAATTTTTATTTATTTTTTCATATAAATATTTTTAATGAGTTTTGAGATTTTTGGTTTTAAATTTTTTTTTCCTACGCTCACGTCTCTAGATTCACGTGTATTTAAACTCGTTTGTTGACTCACGTTCCAAAACTTACGTCTCTATGCTCATGTGTGTTGACTCGCGTTTGTAAGCTCACGTCTTTTTTTCTATGAACTAGGTCCACACTTTATTTTTATGAAATAAGTCCACTTGGACTATATAAATGTCATGCACTAGGTCTTTAATAGGAGTAATTAGTGTAAAATTATTGGATAAAAATTATGCTTTAGTGTTTCAATAATTACAAAGGACAAGTACTTGTATCCCATATAGATTATATGGCAAAAAAATCTCAAAAGGACATGAGTAGATATGTCCTTATAAGTCTTTAAAGTAATAATAATTGGTTGGTACGATATTAGGTATACTTATCTCTAGACTCACGCAACTGGATAACTCATGGTTCTAGACTCACGACTCACACCTATAGGCTCGTGGCTCACATATCCAGACTCGTGTGTTTGACTAATATCTTTTCTTGCACGTGATAATGGGCTCACGTCTTCTAACGCGAGAGTTTATTTGATCTAGTTTTTGGAGTTTTTTGAGGTTATTTAAATGAAGATTAGGGATTCTAATTCTAGTTAATGGTAGAGCAAGTGTTTTAAGTGTTTTCTGATTGCTTTTTGTTGATTTTGTATGTTTTTAAGCTCTCAATTTTAACAATACATGAAAATTTATGAAATGCATGTATAAAAATTAACTATCCTATTCTAATCTGCACCTAAAGCTTAATGCTTATATTTTTGAAGTGGATTTCATTGTTAATGACAATTGCTAAGCTATTACTTGGATCAATGCAACAAGATCAAAGCTTTATGGAGTTCAAAATCATGCAAAGGATCACGAAACCGGGGTCTTCTCCTTCTAAGATATGAAAATAGAATATAATGAACTTTGAATAACAATACAATTGACTATAGTGCGTTAAACCACACTTCTTCAAATCCATCCAGCCTTCAATTCTAGAAAATGACCATCACTCAATAGTGCTCCCTTGATTAGAAGGAAAAATTCCTTCAGATCTATCTACACAAGTGAGGAGATTGAGACGAAATGAGTTAACTAAGCATAAATGTGAGCAAAAGAAATGCGGAACACCTAGAAATAGAATACCCAATGATTCTCCAAGCTCCACATTCATGAATTGGCCTTGTAACCAATGCCATACACTTCAAGAACTTCAGGAAAAGGGCACTAAATTGCCCTATCTTTGGGTGAAGCTCTAGTGGAGAAGCGAGAGCATGACTAGGAACCTCAATGTTCGCTCTCTCTAGAAGTGGTCAAACCATGTCGAATGCCATAATATTTTAATTATTTGGTATTGATCTTGATTTGGTGTTATGCTAAGATGATCATGACAAACAAGAAGCCCAACAATCGTAGTTACGATAGTTGGGACATGTCTCCTTTGTTGTACCATTAGGGACGAGTGTTCCTCAAAGCACACAACAACAAGCACACATATTGCAAAGAAGAGTCCCACTTTCCACAAGAGCTTACTATAAAATCTTCTTCAACACGAAACCAAGTTTCAGTTCTTCTCCAAGGAGAAGAACTAGAACCACGAGAGCTCATTATAGAATCTTGTTTACCACAGAGAAGAACTAGAACCAAGTCTCCATTCGGACGAGAAATAGACAATGTGGGGAAGGGTAAAGAGGATTACTAGAACCACAAGAGCTCATTATAGAATCCTCTTTCTCACAGAGAATAACTAGAACCAAGTCTCCGTTCAGACGAGGAGTAGGGAATACGGGGAAGGGTAAAGAATGAATGTTTGTTTGGGACTACTCACACAAAAGGTATCCACATGGGCATTTTTATACCATGTCGTGAGGCACAACGAGCTTGCAATCTCAAAGTCAAGTCAATGGAGGACAAGTGCCATTGAAAACCAAACAGCCCAATCCTATGGAGTAAGAAATATCAAACTTTGAAATAGACGGTTTTGTGTAACCACTTCCTTACGTTCCATAGTCACGTAAATATGTAGAAGCCATGCTTAGGGTGAAATGGAAAGGGGAGTTGCTACAAATATAACACCTAGAGACTCAAAGTTGAGCAAAACAAAGGAGATGAAACGACAAGACAAGATTTAGCATTCTCAATATCTCCATAAGGCTTTGCACTTTCAAAAGAAACATGCTCATCTTCAAACACAAACTAAAGACACAACAAACAAACAATCAATCAAGAAGCATAAAACTTACGCAGAACCGTGCCAATTCAAATTTCAGGGAGGCCCTCAAATGCCGTGGGGATGCGAAGTTACAATCTTGAAAATCCTTGATGCGGGATGGGAGTGAGATATAATATGACTATAATAGATTATATGGATGTGGGGGATGATGGAGAGATAAATAAGATATATAATGAAGGTAGTGGAAAAGAATATGGGCGAAGGTTGGGGAAAAGGAGAGGAGAGAAGGCGGTTTTGCGGGAGGATTTTAGCGGGGTGGAGGGATGTTTTAGAAGAAGAAGGGATGGTGGTGGAGGTGAAAGCTTCAAGGATTGTGGGAACCTTTGTGAGAGTAGGAGGGCTCGCTAAAGTAGAGGCTTGCTATTTTGAAGGAGACCTTAGAGCAAGGGTGGTATGAATTAAGCTCTTCACAAATGATGCCCCCCAAACAAGGTGGGATAGGGGGAGTATTTATACTTTTTCTAGAGTGGGGTTAAGGCCTAATCCTGTTTTAAGGCTAAAAGGGGTTAACATTAAAATACATTTGATCTTTTCCACATATGTTGAAAGTGACCCTTTGTAGCCTCCCTCACATGTTGAAATGTGAGATTAATTTATTCACCCCCTCTTTAAAAACTCTAGTGAGAGGTGATGAGGTGGAAGGGGTGATTTTTTTGGATATAGGTGAGAATTATTACAAAAGAAAAGGTGAGGTGGAAAAAGGATTGGTGATAGGACTTGATTCCCACATTGGGCGCTCCCTCATTGATACGGACTGCTCCTTATTGCCTCGATGGTCGATCATCAAAGCGTTATTTACGCAAAGGGGCTATAGAGTGGGACCCCTGTTGCTAGAAAACCTGCTAAAAAACCTGCGGAAATATGCAAAAATATATAGGGCCTGTGGCCGTATGGTAGATGTGACAGTAGTGATAGACTTTATCGTGCTAAGGTGCACGGGCTTATGCTATATGGTATGCAAAAGGATGCGATCATATATAGATGGGATGTGAACATGAGAATATGCCCTATAAATTGTATTATCGCCCTGTTATAATGACCGGTAGGTAGCAAACATATGGCTGGGGTGTGCACTTTCCCTACTAAGTGTATTTGTAGATATATTTCTAGGAAAACAGTCCATTTCTTTGTGCAAACACCCCATATAATGCTAATGATAGGGGAAAGTGGCTAGGGCCATCACGGCGTAAATATATATTTTTTATATTTTTATATTTTTATTTTTTGTATGCATATGGATTTATGTAAATGCACTTCATATTTACATATTTTTTAGAGGGGGGGGATGGGGTAGAGGTATTGATGTATCCATTCTTGATGTATATTCATCTTTGCCTGTTATCTTTGACTACGTAGGGGACAGGCTCTTATATGTATGCCCATAAACACTTTATAATCCTTCTCATGTAAATACTCTTGTGCACCCATTTTGTCATGTTTATATGTCTTTCATGGCCACCATATATTTTAATGCGATCATATATCTTATGATATATATATATACTCTAAGTAGCATGCATGTATTGGTATGCATAGCATGATATATTTTCTCATATACCTCATGTACTATATTCATTGTTCTGCATGTTTTATATATATATATATATATAAGTCC
>NC_141075.1:29958573-29993573 GCF_041138505.1 Cibotium barometz | reverse complement strand
ACTTCAATTGCAAGTCCCATTTCCTTTGCATGAATGCCCAAATTGCTTTCCAACTTCTTAGAGATGAAGTTGCGGTTGGAGCCTGGAGGATTGAACAAGATAAGAAAATCTTGGTCATGTACCTTGCCCCATGCATAACATGGGTGTGAAGCATTGTAACCATATATGTTTGTGGCTTGTTATTCTAAGCCGTCTGTAAAGGACAAGCTCAATATGCATGATCTTATTCATCACACTTGTAGCATCGATTCTCCTTGCGGTAGCGCTCCATCTCTTTGGGAGAAAGACACTTCTTGCCTTTGTAGTGGCCTTTGTCTTTATTTTTGTCAACCTTGACCCGATTAGTGTTGTTTGGAGGTCTCTCCCGAATTAGAGGTCTTTCTCTTCTTTCATTGGATCTCACCACCATCTTTATAGCTAAAATAAAGATCTTAGTAGCTATGATGAAGTGGTATATCATGGCGAAGATAGATTTGGGGCTTTGAGCATTAACATATGCTTGTATATCTTTAAGAAGTCCAACACCAAATTGCTACTTTTTCTCAAATAATTCTATCTTACAAAAGACAGTGGCTTTGAGATGTAAATCCCAAAACTTGTCTATGTATTTTTGGATAGATTCTCCTTCTTCCAACTTGAAGCTCCTCCATGTGGTCAAGACTTCATCTTTAGCCCACTTTGGAAGGAATTACTTCATGATAACACATCTACACTCCTTCCAAGTCCTTGGTGCTAGTTGTTGAGCTCTGAGAGTAGCCTATAAATGTCTAGCAGACTTCTAGAAATACATAGCAACATGGCAAAGCTTAGAGCCTTCCGTGAAGTGCTCTCCTCCAAAAGCCACATTGAATCACTGAATAAAATGAAGCACCTTATTCGTATCACCATATGTTCCATTAAAAGAAAGAAAGGTTATGTTCTTTCCTCCTTATTTGAACTTTTGAAGGTGGAGTGATCTTTTCCAAGCTAGATTTGCATGTCTATGCCCTCTCCCCTTGTTGGGAGGTGCAGAGGAGCTAGCTTCTTGTGTGCTTGCATTGTAGCTTGAAGAGTAAAGGTGATGAAGAAGGAGGAGAAGGTGATCTCCTTCTTCTTTGATGTGGGTGTCTTCAATCACTACTTCCTTTGCTGGAAGAAGAAGTACCATAGCGTGAGCTAGTACAATGGTGCTTCTTGGTAGAATGAATAGGAGAGCGCTTTAGATAGTGTCGTCCTGGTGAAATCTCTTTGTAAGAGAACCTACAACATTTTGATTCACTCCCTTCTTCTCGCTCATTGTAGCTTGAAGAATCAACACTTGGCTTTCTCCTTCATATTGGAGACTTTTACCCTTCTTGAGTAGAATTTCTTCCACCCCTTGATGGTGATCCATGTCACTCTAGAGAATGAATTCTCCCTTCTTGAGTAAAAGGAATCCAATTATTGCTTCATAATTGGTCTTGCACAACAACTCTCAAGTGCGGATTGATTTGTGCTTCATCTATCTTGTGAGAAAATTACCTGATTGTGCTTGTGGCTTCATTCATAGCTTCATCTTGAACTAAATCAATCTTTTGCCATTCATTTATGTCAATCTCATGATTTTCACCCGTGACTTAGGAATCAAGAAGAGTCTTAATGTACCCCACACCCACGGTAATAGTTTCATCCCCTATAAGTTAGAGTAGAGGAGTAGGACATAATAGTGCTATCTTCGAGATGACTAGCTTGTGGAGACTTTCCACATGCTCAGTAATACCAAAGCAATAAGCAACCCTCTTGAGAAGTGTATTATTAAGGCAAGGGCTCCTCCTCTTCCTAGTGCAACAGAACAGAAATAATAGCTCCCACTCTCTTCTTCCACTAAATTTTAGGCAAACTTAACCTTCATAGTGTAGCTTCTTAGACCATTTCCTTCTTGAACAAGATGGAAAAACCTTCAACAGCACTGATACCAATGTTAAGAGTATGGCTAATTTGATTTACTTACTTTTCATGTTTGACAACAATAGCGACTTGGATAGCATAACAATTGAATAGAGACTTATGAAGCATCAAAAGAAAGAAAATCAAAGCACCACACTGAGGACCAAGTCTATGAGGCTGGCCTCACCTTGAAATGAATTTGTATTAATTGTGCTTAAAGCTGGAAAAAAGTCATCACTTGGTCTAAAATAGAAAAAAGTCATCACTTGGTCTAAAATACAACATAAGGACCTTGTAGCATAGAATCTCCATTGCCCAAGCAACATGAAGCTTACCTCTTCCATATTCCTCTTCTCAAGCCCTCAAATACCTTGTAGGCAAGTAGAACATTCTAAAGAAAAGGAGTAGAGTGTATGTAAATCAAGAAGGAATCTTGAAAGATGAGCTTCATACACCGAGTACACAGATAGCTACCAAGGTAGGTAGCATAAGCAAGATGGAAATAGATGATGGAGAGAGTAGAGGAGTGTAGAGGATGATGAGAGATTTATATAGAGCCCCTCCATGTTGAAAACTAAGCAAGTATGTATGAGGTATGACTCCATCAAGCCCACATTTTCAAAAAGTACCTTTTTTGCTATTTTTAGCACAACTAGAGAGAGAAGATGATGCAAGGCTAACTTGGAGAGCAAGAAAAGAAAAGGTGCATTATCTTTTCCCCCCCTTTGGTATGCTTGGCTCACCTTTCAACATGTGGAAGCCTTGGTTCACACTTAGCTGCCCATTTGTCCATAGTCCCAGCCTTATCTCCTTCTTGTAAGCCATATTTTGCACTTTTTGGGCATCTTGGGGGTCCATTTGACTTCCCGTAAATCATGTTGAGATCCTGAAAACTTTTCCTTTGAACTTTTGAAGTAGAATTCACATGTAGGCACTTTCCATTTCCTAAATGCACTCCTGTACATCATGTCATTAGCTTATTTTAGCATTCTCTCTCTAGAATTCTAGTGAGAGAGTATCCATTTTTGCACAGTTAAAGGTTTTTTTGTTTGATTGACATCAATTAGAGTCAAAATATACCTTTCTACAATACATTGCCTTTTTCATATGCTTACCTTTATATTCTCTCTCTAGATAGCTATATTTTAGAGAGAGAAAATGTAATGTCCTGTAAAAACTGAAATTCAACATAAAAGAAAGGAGTGTTTTTATATCCTATGTGTGTGTGGGATGACGGTAAAGATTAAATTGGTAGCAGGCAGTTGGCTCAATTGGAATCTTTTGCACATTAAGTTGTTGTGTGAGATCTTCTGCTGCACATTAAATTAAATAATTACAAGTGAGGGAATTTTAGATGAAAAGAAGTGATTTTGGGAACTCTCGTTCCAACCAATGGATGAGCTCCACAAGTTCTAACTCACTCACATAACCATGATCCTCCCTCTCCATGGGCTTTTGAGTGTATGAGTGTGGATTGCCATTCCTCCTTAAGCTATAAATTCTTCATCTCTCTCACTTATGCATATTTTTAATCACTATTATCTTGAGATTTTGCTTAATTATAATTAAGCATATCAAGAGGAGCAAGGAGCTGAAGCAAGGATCTGAATTTGAGCTTCAAAATCAGAGATTTCCATCCCCAAATCAAAAATTTCAGCTAGCCCCAATAATTAATTACAGATTTACATAGTTTTAAATACATAGTTCTGTCAAATTGTGATAGATTAGTGAATGAATATTTAGGATCATTTATATGCATGAAAAATTTGATCCTAATTCACTCTCAAATCATGTTCTAAATTCTTGAATGATTAGTGAATATTAAGCATAAATTAGAGCATAATTTGGCATTTTCTAGTAAGCAAATTTTGAAACGAGCTCGAGTGTCTCACAATGCTCACGATGTCGTAACCAGCCGAAAGCAGGAATGAGTGGCAGTAGAAGATAAAGGTAACGCACCAGTCAAGGAGCAACTGGAAGAAATAGACAAGGAGCGGGCAGTTGCAAGAGCTATACTAGAGGTTGACTATTTAACAAATCTTAAGTATTAAATATCATTGCATCACACAAGATTGAGTTTTTAACCTAGGACTCTAGAAAGAAAAACTGGCTGGATAAATCTTGACTCAGTCAAGGGAAAAATTCAGAACATGTTTTTAAGTTTAAATTGAAAAGAACGTTTTCAAACTCATTGTTGCCAATTAAGTTTGTTTGGCAAAAATTATGGCATTTTCTAGAAAAGATGGTTACTCATTTATTCTTTTGGGATTTGTCCAGACAGTTATTATTGGCGGGCAGATAGCCCTTACTTTATCAGGTGGTGAACTCAATGCTGGTGTGGTTAGCTGATGTTGGGTGGCTATGCCAAGTGGTTAGCCCGATATCGGTGGTTAGCCGATGCTGGGTGGTTAGCCCAATGCTGGGTGGTTAGCCGATGCCGGGTGGTTAGCTAAATGTTGGGTGGTTAGCCTGAATTCGGGCATGGATCTAGTTGATTGACCTTGCTGGTCCTCAACGGATGAGTCCATGGCTCTTTTATATGGATCTGTTGGTTGATCTTGCTGATCTTCAACGGAGATTCCATTTTGATTTTTATAAGTGAATATATGGCCGGGTACTATGAGCTAGGAACTATCGAAAAGGTCCTTGAGTGGACAGGTGGTGAGCGTTCTGATTACCAATGATGCCATAGGTACACCGATGAAGGAAAAATTGGAAATTAGGATTCAACTGGATAATTTTGGAGGATTATGATCAGTGATACTATAGTTTCATTAAAAGATTCTTTTAAAGACAGCTGAATCTGTGAAAAAGGCAATTTCATATTGGGTGTGTAAGTGGTTTTACTAGTTTTAAGTTACATGAATATCCGACGGCTAGGGGGCCTGGGAACTCTTTTCCCTAGTACCCGGGACAAAACCTAGCCAATTCTTAAATGGATCCCATCACTACAATGGTTGGGCGGTTGGCTAACCCACGGGACTAGATGGGGTTAGGCTAGACTGATGGATCCTTAAAATGAGACTCAATTCTGTTATGGTACGATAGATGAAGTAAATCTCGGATAAAAATTGTTCTATGGAAAAGAATCAACGGCTGTGCCTCTCAATGAGGAAAAAAGCGTTGGTCTCTATGATCCAAGTGCAAGTCTTTTCCTTGTTCTAACTATGATACTTACGGGTTCGGTTAGATCAATTCAGTTAGTTAAGGCTCTTGACTACATTAGAGTAAAAATACCTTGGAGGAATCGCCCGTGCTTTCCGAGCGAGGGAAGTTTTTTCGGGTTTGGTTTTGGAAGAACCGAGGGATTAGTCTCTTGTCGTCCGGATATTCATGGTGGGCGAGGCCCCGAGTGAAGGACCCTGCCCCGCACAAGAAGTGCTACTTCCGCTGCTAGCACCCCAGGATTCGTTGTGCGGTGGGAAAAGGGATCTTTCAGATGGTATCAGAGCAAATTGGCTAAAGTGAATCAACCGAGAAGCGAGAAATGTCAAAAATTTATGAAGTAGCAGTAAAAGGTTGTAATTGTGTGATGAAATTCATGCAAATTGATATTCAGAATGAAGATTCATAAACAGGTAATTGGGTCTTCAAATGGAAGTACCGCAATTGTATGGAATCCCTGACTTGCTTGAGGCCTAGACATGATGATATTTTAGAATTCCAAGGACCGTGACTACCCGTATATATCGAGGGTATAACTGCAGCTCTTTACTGGCAGTATATACGAGTAAATTTAAGGCCTTGAAATTATAAGCAAAAATGCTATCCAGATGATGAATTCGAATGTGGTTGATATGATTTTAAAATTTTGGTTGAGAGCTGATGAGTTAATTTGGATTCTGATTGAAAAATGATGATTCCTGAATTTTGGTTGAAAAGTGATAAGCTGAGCAAAACCACAATGAGGATGAATGAGACGAGTCCCTGTGATGATGTTCGTAACTAGAATGACGTTAATGACTTCAGCAAATCACTATGAGATTAGTGGATTGTGCTAACACTGTTAACACTTGACCCAGTGAATCAAGTCAAGGGATGATAAATTAAAAACCTGTATAATTGAAATTTTCCTTGGAGGAATGTTCAGATGGAAATTTGGGTCTAATGGACCATATTTGTGTTAAGGATATGAATGATATTGGATCTTAAGGGAAAGAGTTATCCTCTAGTTGTTGCAAGATAAGGATATCTTCCATTTTTTAAGTGGGGTAGGATGTAAGATTCCTCCCTCCAGCTTTTGAGGTGTACATGTGTAAGAACCTCCCCTTCTAATCTTATAATTATTCCCCTCTCTGAAATAAAAGAAAGATCATGTTTTACCCTGTTTTGGCTTAGAGAGAGAAAATTATCTAGAGGGAGGTAATTCAAAATTGAGATATTTTTGGATATAAAAATCCTCCTAGTGTATAAAATGGTTTCCCCTGAAACAAATATTCAAAAAGAACTTTTCAATATGCAATTGGAATTAATTGAAAATAGGTATAAAGGACCTTAGCCTAAGGGTCCAGATTTTCAAAAAAAATTGGATTATGGTCCAATTAAGGTTCCTATGAACCAATAAGATTAATCCAAATAAAGGGAGGAGATAAATTGAAGAATAAAAGAAAAACCTCCCAAAAATGAGTAAATGCTTACATAAGATGAAGAGTGGACTAAGGACCAAAGAAAAAAATTAAAAAATTAATTTTTGACACCTCAGAGTGGGGATCTCCCCTCATGAAGGAGATGCCTTTTTTCTCATCATTACCCCCAATTTTTAATCAATAAAATGAGATATTTCATCTCTCCTCTCTCATATTTCAAAACTAGATTCAAAAAGTAAGCTGAACTGATCCAAAAATGATCAAAAATTGACCAAACGGATCTAGAAAATTTTAGAATCAGTTTGCTTGGTTAGAGGCTCACTTTTTCCTATAAATAGAAGCCTCCCCTTTGTAAAATCTTAATGGTGTTTATGCACTGTTACTCTGCTCCTGTCGTCTTGAGCCATTTACATTGAATTTTTTAATAATTCAATTGTTTTTGGCCTAATCCTCTCCAAAGTGAATTGGTGGTGGCCACTCTTGCTTCAAACAAGAGTATAACTCTCAATCCCTCAAGCCAAAGGCGAGCTTACAAGCTCTATGTAAGTTAATTTTCTTACTTGTTTAATTTTACGTCTATGGTTTTCTTGATTTTCATGTTTTACAGTTGATTGAATTAAATTCAAATGCTATGTCTTTGAGGAAAAGGCCACCTCCTTCTTTTCTTTACATTCCAACCTTTCTTAATCCTAGAAAGATTAACTAAGGGATTAATTAAACTCTTCTTATTGTTTACTCTATTGAATTTAGAAAATTATGTAGATTAAAGTTCTATGAATCTAATTTGGGTTAATTTAAGTTAAAAATAGAATGATAAAAATGAGAAATGGTCACCCATACAAAGAAGGTTTTGGCAAAATTTTCTAGAATTTTGTGGAGAAGAAAGTTTGTTTTTATGTTATTCCAAAAGAGTAATTCCCACCATTTTTGCATCTAAAAGAAATATTCTAATTACTCCATGTACATATTCACCTATGAATATGCATGGATATCACTGATATTAATTATTAAATTTGATTTTTAGGCATAGAAAGATGCATAAAGGAATTATTTTTATTTCAAAAGTGTTTTTCTCATTAAAATTGATTTTTATGCATAGAAAGATGCATAAAGGAATTATTTTATTTCAAAAGTGTTATTATCTTTAAATTTGATTTTTATGCATAGAAAGATACATAAAGGATTTATTTTTATTTCAAAAGTGTTATTCTCATTAAATTTGATTTTTATGCATAGAAAGATGCATAAAGGAATTATTTTTATTTCAAAAGCGTTATTCTCATTAAATTTGATTTTATGCATAGAAAGATACATAAAAGAATTATTTTTATTTCAAAAGTGTTATTCTCATTAAATTTGATTTTTATGCATAGAAAGATGCATAAAGGAATTATTTTTATTTCAAAAGTGTTAGTCTCATTAAATTTGATTTTATGCATAGAAAGATGCATAAAGGAATTACTTTTATTTCAAAAGTGGTATTCTCATTAAAATTATTTTTTATGCATAGAAAGATGCATAAAGGAATTATTTTTATTTCAAAAGTGTTATTCTCTTTAAGTTTGATTTTTATGTATAGAAAGATGCATAAAAGAATTATTTTTATTTCAAAAGTGTTATTCTCTTTAAATTTGATTTTTTGGCATAGAAAGATGCATAAAGGATTTACTTTTATTTCAAAAGTGTCATTCTCATTAAATTTGATTTTTATGCATAGAAAAATGCATAAAGAAATTATTTTTATTTCAAAAGTGTTATTCTCATTAAATTTGATTTTTATGCATAGAAAGATGCATAAAGGAATTATTTTATTTCAAAAGTGTTATTCTCTTTAAATTTGATTTTTATCCATAAAAAGATGCATAAAAGATTTATTTTTATTTCAAAAGTGTTATTCTCATTAAATTTGATTTTTATGCATAGAAAGATGCATAAAGGAATTATTTTATTTCAAAAGTGTTATTCTCTTTAAATTTGATTTTTATGCATAGAAAGATGCATAAAGGAAATTTTTTATTATAAAAGCGTTATTCTTATAAAAATTAATTTTTATGCATAAATAGATGCATAAAGAAATTTTTTTTATTTTAAAAGTGTTATTCCTATTAAATTTGATTTTATGCCTAATTAGATGTATAAAAGGATTTTTATAAAAGTGTTATTCCCACTGAAGTTGATTTTTATGCATAAATAGATGCATAAAGAATTTTTATATCAAAATTAGAATTCTCTTAAATTCTATGTTTAAATTCTATGGGTATTTGATAAATGAATAATTAAATACTCTAAGAGAGAAATTTATATCGTTTTATATTCACACGGATTGTAAAAAGAGAATCCAGAAAATCTATCGAGATCGAAATATTCAGAATAATGATTAATCTATTCCTCATTGGAATTTGTAACTAATTTAGAAATCAGTTAAGTGAATATTCAAAGAAAGAAATTCAGTAAAATAGTAACTAAATTATCAAACCTTTTCGAGAAAGATAGTTCAACAAAAATCTTATTCGACTCGAATCTTGAATCAGACTATGACCAAGACCAGACTCTTTTGTCAGTTTGGAGGAAAGGAGTGACCAATTTAGAAAAATATACTCAAAACTCCTGCCAAATTTGAAACTAAGTTTGAGACCCTTCGAATTGATCTGTGGATCAAGGTCATAGAATTTGAGGAATTTTGGTATAAAATTCAGAATTCCAATCAAGAAGTTTTGGGGATATTGATTCAAGAAATAATCCTTGTATTCAAAAGAAAATCAAACTGAAAACTTACATAGAAATGAGATGCGATGTGAATCAGATAGATGTGAATGAATGGATGGATGTGATGTGATGTGATGTGATGAGATGTGATGTGAATCAAATAGATGTGAATGAATGGATGGATGTGAATGTGTATGGATGGATGGATGTGAATGAATGGATGGACGTGAATGTGTATGTGAAGGATGGATGTGGATGTGTATGTGAAGAATGGATGTGAAGAATGGATGTGGATGAGTATGTGAAAGAATGGATGTGGATGTGTATGTGAAAGAATGGATGTGGATGTGTATGTGAAAGAATGTGATGTGACATGAATATATATGGATGTGAAGTGATAAATATGAATGTATGGATAGATGTGAGTAGTCGTACATGTGAACAATTGGATGGATGTGGATGAATGAGATGAGATGTGTATGAATGAGATATGATGTGGATAGAAGTGATGTGATATATGTGGATAGAATGTATGTGATAGGATGGTGACGAGAATGAATGTGATGGATATGAATGAATGTGATGGATATGAATGAATGAATGCGATGGATATGAATGAATGAGATGTGATGTCATGTGAATCGGGATGTGAGTGAATGAGATGTGATGTAAATTGGGATAGATGTGATGTAAATTGGGATAGATGTGAATGGATGATATGTGATGTGAATGAATATGATGTGATGAGATGTGGATATGAGTAGATGCGAGTGGATGAGGTCTGATCCAGATAAATGAGGAAAGATGTGATGAGATGAAAAATAATGTGATGAGAATAGGAATACATATGAAATAAATGAGGATTGATGTGGAACAATGTGGAAAGACGAGAGTTCGTTATAGAAACTGTTTTTATGACCTGTTTTCAAATGACTGTTTTATGTCAAAAATGCTCGGGAAGCATTTTGACCTGTTTTCAAATGACTGTTTTATGTCAAAAATGCTCGGGAAGCATTTTGACCATCTTGTGAATGAGGTCGTGGAGACCTATCTGATAAAGTTGCAACAGCTGATGGAGAGTCAACGGAGGATGTCTCGCATAGCAAGGTCGGCCGATGTCTTAACCAGCCTCGGTTCGATTTAAATGGTGAGCTTCCGGTACGGTGGATGAGGGACTAAGGAAGCGGCCTATGAGTGAAGCGCTAGGTGACCTGCGAAGGATTCTAGAGGGTGCTGACCATACGGTGCTCGGGCTCTGGGTCGCTGAAGATACCCACATGTACGTCGTGAAAGATATTGGAACAAGGAGTAAGAGTTGTTTTCTGAATTCGGGCATGGATCTGGTTGATTGACCTTGCTGGTCCAGTAAATATATTGCCGGGTACTATGAGCTAGGAAGAACTATCGAAAAGGCCCCTAAGTGGACAGGTGGTGAGCGTTCTGATTGCCAATGATGCCATATGAAGGAAAAATTGGAAATTAGGAGTCAACCGGATAATTTTGGAGGATTATGATCAGTGATACTATAGTTTCATTAAAAGATTTTTTTAAAGACAGTTGAATCTGTGAAAAAGGCAATTTCATATTGGGTGTGTAAGTGGTGTGACTAGTTTTAAGTTGCATGAATATCCGGCTAGGGGGCCTGGGAACTCTTTTCCCTGGTACACCCAGGACAAAGCCTAACCAAATTCTTAAATGGATCCCATCACTATAGTGGGCTGTTGGCTAACCCATGGGACTGTAGGCTGGACTGATGGATCCCTAAAATGAGACTCAATTCTGTTATAGTACGATAGATGAAGTAAATCCCGAATAAAAATTATTTTATGGAAAAGAATCAACGGTTGTGCCTCCTCTTAATGAGGAAAAAAGCATTGGTCTTTATGATCCAAGTGCAAGTCTTTTTCTTGATCTGACTATGATACTTACGGGTTCAGTCAGATCAGTTCAGTTTGTTAAGGCTCTTGACTACGTTAGAGTAAAAATACCTTGGAGGAATCGCCCATGCTTTCCGAGCGAGGGAAGTTTTTCCAGGTTCGGTTTTGGAAGAAACGAGGGATTAGTCTCTTGTCCAGATATTCGTGGGTGAGACCCCGAGTGAAGGACCCTGCCCTGCACAAGAAGTGCTACTTTCGCTGCTAGCACCCCAGGATTCATTGCGTGGTGGGGAGGGATCTTTCATTTTGACCTTTAAAATTAATTCAAATCCATCTTTCCTTAAATATCATAAAAATTCTTCTTTTAACTAAATACCAATACCTATTTTTTTGAATAAACTTGAAATCCCTCTTTTTCTCATTTAATGAGTGAATTCCAATTATGGTGGGAATTCCTCTTTCATCATTTAAATTTATCTATGCAAAAAGATAAATTTAACTAAAATTTCTCTTAAAAAATAAATAAATAATCTCCATTAATTCCATTATACTAGAAATTCCACTTTTCTCATTTAAATGATTGAATTCCAATTATGGTGGGAATTCCTCTTTCCTCATTTAAATTTGTCCATGCAAAAAGATAAATTTAACTAAATTTTCTCTTAAAAATTAAATAAAAATCTCCATTAATTCCATTATAATAGAAATTCTAGTTTTCTCATTTAAATGATTGAATTCCAATTATGGTGGGAATTCCTCTTTTCTCATTTAAATTTTTCTATGCAAAAAGATAAATTTAACTAAAATTCTTCTTTAACTTTTAAATTAAATATCCATTATTTTAGTATTCCAAATTTTTCTCTTTCCTCATTGGAATACATGGATTTCTATTGTCATGGTGGGAATTTCTCTTTTATAAAAAAAATAAATTACTAGAAATTTTACTTTTTCTTAATTAACTATTTATGCATAAACATTAAAATCAATTTTTTCATGGTTATGATGAGAATTATTTAATTAACCTAGGATGATTAATCCTAGAATATGGTAGGAAGTCCTCTTTTCATATTATGCATGAAATTGATTTATGTGTTAATTTTTCAAAATTTTTACCATAGCTCCGCTATACTGCTATTACTGATAATTTTCAATAATTTTGAAAGCATAAAGTTTTAGTAATACAATATGATAGAATAACTATCATTTGGATCAATATCCAATTATGGACTTAATTCCTAAGTTTTTCATAATTTAAATAGCATAAAAGCATTAAAAAGCCACTTCTTTGGCCTCTAATTTGACAAGCATAGAAATTACTTTTAGATTTGAGAATTGCTTCATGAGAAGCATCATTTGAATATGGAATTGATCATAGGAATGACCATTCTTTGGGGGGGAAGAGATACGCTTAAAAAAATTATTTTAATTTAAGCATAAATAAAAACTTTATGTGTTTAATTACTAAAATTCATTATATAGCTTCAATTGCATTAAAGAGTCATTCAATTGAATACTTCTCAAGCTTGAGAGGGGTTGAGAAGTGAGAAACATTTAGAGATTAAGAAAAAGACCATAAAGTCACACTTTATCTCTTATTTTGCTTGATTCTTTAGTCTAAGGAGAGGCCCCCAACCAATCAATTGGTTTAGTATGTTGATGAAGATTCCCAAGAAGGTTGAAGAGAGAGAGAGAGAAGCTCCAATCTCTCCAATTTGTAGAGAAGTTTTAGAGGTTAATAGAAAATATGCTTATTTTAGAGTAATACTGGCATGGTCTAGTTCACAGATGAGAATACAAAAGAATGAGGGTCTATTTATAGGTGAGGGAGGCTCTAGAATTTTCCAACTTCAATTTGGCTGAATTTGGACAAGATTTGGACTAGTTTGTCTCTCTTTTTGATTTGGTTTGATCCAGGAGAGAGGAGAGATAAAAATATCTTAATATTTTTGAGTTTAAAACTCCTTCACATGTGTGAAATAGGTGCCTCCTTAAAGGCTCCCCCTTTCCTTATACCAAGGTGTCAAAAATGAATGATTACTCCAAAATATCTCATTTTTTAGTAATATTGCATAATTTATAACTAATAAATCATGTACTCAATCAACTCTTCATCTTATGTGGGCATTTACTCATTTTTGGATATTTTCTTTTATTCATGGGATTTATCTCATCCCAACACTTGAATTAATCTTATTGGTCCATAGGAACCTTAATTTGACCATAATCCAAAATTTTCAGAAAACCTTGACCCTTAGGCTTAGGTCTTCTAAATAATTTTTAATTAATTCCAATTGCACCTTGGAAAATTTATTTTATTTTTTATTTTAGGAAAACATATTTTTGATATTTGTAAAATTTATATCTAAAAATATCTCGATATTGAATTACCACTCTCTAGAAATTTTTATCTCACTAAGCAAAATAAGGAAAAAATAATATTTTCTTGTATTCAAAAACAGGAAAACAGGGGATTGAAGTAGAGGCTTATTCATTATTAAGGCTGTGAGGAGGAATCTTACATTGAGCGTCCTCTATCAGCATAGAACCGTGCCCTATCTTGAGCACTCTTAATAGAATCCTGAGCTTCGGTCAGCATTTCCTGCATATCACGCAAGAAATCCCTCGATGCATCAAGCTCGATGTCCTTTTAAGACTGACATCAATTGGTGCCCTAGGTTGATACCCATACATAAGCATGAACGGACTAAAACCAATAGCCGTATATGTTTAAAATTGTTATAGGCAAATTCCATCATTGGAAGATATTTTTTTCAATTTGATGCTTTTCCAGAGATATATGCACGAAGCATATTCTCTACAATCTGATTCATACGCTCTATTTACCCATCATATTGCGGATGATCAAAGGAATTCATACTCAAAGTAATTTTCTCATTGTTATAAACCATTCGGAATAAAGTAGGAAAACATGGCATTATAACAATAGGAACCAGGTATTGATTGGTGACTCGATATACCCCACGTCTGCTCATGGAATTATTGGCATCTCGAGTTACCCATATCAACATAGAGAGTCATCAACATCTTGATGAGTCACATATGTCCATCCGCGTAAACCATCAAGTTGACTGTATAAATCACCTAAAGTACGGAACTAGAGAAAGAAATGCCAACAAAAGAAAAACCCAAATTTTCTTAATCCGAACACAACAAGATAAACTCGTTGAACTCTAAAGAAAGAGATTTCAACAAGTGAAAATGCCTACGAGATTACACTCATCAATACATGCACTCTATAGATAAAAGAAGTTTATCTAGAGAATGCCCACACAAAAACTTTAAATGAATTCAAAAAATGAGATTGTCTTTGAATGTTGAGGTCAACATGCTAAGTGATGTAAGCAAAGCAACAATCTTGAGCCCAAATTATCCCATAAGATAATATATGTGAGGGGATTGCTAGCGTCCCATACCACCATGATACCACCCATAAATACCTTACCAATTTGAAACTCCCTAGTATGCTGTCTATAGGAAATATGAATAAAATCCTATATAAAAGGAATAAGATGGCCTTATCCCAGGCTTTCACATACTAAAACCTATCTCTATATTCTTGAGACCACATCAAGGAATAACTCTTTCCGAGTACATCATTAGAAAAGAATTTGAATTATTGGTGCCTTTCTAATGATAACTAACCAAAACACAATAAAGTTAGGGTAGAAAAATAACTCACCTAGATACATAAGCAACTAGGTATACAAGTTGGAATATGTACAAAAGTACAAGCAATATACTCCAAAATTAAGTGCAAAAAACGAAGGTTAATGCTACCTTCAAAGCACATGATATTATCCAAAAGATCAAAAGATCCTTATAAAACCATGGATAAAAGCATAGAAGCTTCTCGAATCCATGAAGACCATAGTTGATCATAACAATCAATGCATGCCATCTAATGGTCATTAATCATGCCAAAAGAAACATTAAAATTGATGGCCAACTCATCAATCCGGAGTATATGAACGTGCTGTCGTTCAAGCAAAACTCCAAAGTAAGCAAGTGAAACACATGTGTGTAACACTCATTAAAAAATCCCTAGACACAAGTGATCTAGGCAAAACCTGATGAGTCCATATAAAACTTGGAAAACATCCAATAAAATCCACCAAAACAAACAGATCAACTAAGTCATGATAGAATTTATCTTAGGCTTAAGAAATTAAGCACAAACCACACTTAAACAAAAATAAATTATCATGAAAAAGTATCAAAGAAAGGTGAAACATACTTTGAACGCAAATTATAGCCATCAAAAGAAATTAAGGAACATGTCCAAAAAGAATGGCAAAAAAATCATGAAAACATTGTTTAAAATTAATCTAAACAAAAATAACTACTAATACGAGGTACAATCGTATCAATAATATGCGAATAACCCGCATCTATCTAATGTCAGTACGAGAAAACGTACTTCAACATTAAATAACTCTCAAAAATATTAAATTCTCAAGAAAAAGAATTATCATGATTTTGTTCCTAATTTTTTCTAATTTTATAGGGCCTCAAAATACAATAATTTTGAATTCCACCAAACCTATCTTATGGCATTCCAAACCTATATTTTTCTAGAAACTTTTTTGTAATTAAATTTACCAAAATACCATTGATATTTTAAAAAAAATACCAATTTCTAGGATTTCTAAAAATAATTTCTAAATTTTTTTAATTTTTTCTATGAATCCCATCGTTCAGGAAATTTTCAATTTCGCCAAACAATTCTTAAATCCAATGAAAATTTATAATTTTAATGGATTTTCTAATTTTTTGGGTCAAAAAATATATTTTTAAAGGAATTTGAATGGTCACGGGTGCCCGAATGGACACACCACATGCCAAACACCAACCCCAGGTTTTCCAGAAATTTAAAATAACCTTTGTCTAATTTTAGGAATTTTTTACAATTTTTAATTAACCCCGAACGCATTAGAATACGAACGGTCAAAAAATCTTGGAATCCCAATGGTTTTCCCGGAATACGAAAAGCCAAAAGTTTTGGGAAAATGAAAAGACAAAAAAAATTCGGAATGTGAAAGGTCAAAAGTTTTCGGAATCCGAAAGATCAAAAGATTTTCTGGAATTCGGAAAGCCAAAAGGTTTCTCGGGAGTGTGGAAAGCCAAGAGGTTTTAAGAGAAAAAATTTGAGATATTTTCAGAGAATTTTTTACCTCAAAATTTATATTTTCTCCTCTTTTTTCTAGCTTTTTTCCAAGCTTTGAAAAGCTCTTTTTTTAAATAAATAATAAAAAACTCTTTTTAACAAAAAATAAAAAAATCTTTAAATAAAGCTTTTATTACGCTTTAGTATAAAGCTTTTTTTTAAAAAATTATGGGGGGAGCGATTTTTGCCCGTAGGCTGCACGCAGCAGCCTCCCCCCCACGTGCACCTTTTGAAAACAAGAGAGAGGGAGTCCTCTCTCCTCTCCCCTCTCCCCTCTCCTTCTCCAGTCAATTCTCTCTCCACCCCCTCCTTCTCTGTTAACAGAGAGGAGGATTAAAGATTAATTAATCTTTTGATTAAAGATTTTAATTAAACCAAGCTTAATCATAATTAATGATTAATTATGATTAATGTTTAATTAAAAATTTTCTATTAAGAGAAGTTCACACGAGTGAGAGGAAAATAGAAGAGAAATTCAGATTTGAGAGACGAAGAGGGTCCCACGCACATGGGAGAGCATTCCATGCATCAACGTGCTGCCCCTACTGCATTTCAGTAGAAAATCGGCATAAAATGGATAGAATATCTGCGGAAAACTTGCAAAAATGCATTAAAAATATATTTTTAACCATAAAAATGCTCTAAAAATTTCTAAAAAATTAGAAAAAAAAATTCTAAAAATTATAGAAATTTAGGAAATTCATTCTACCAAAAATATCCACAATAAAATATACGCTATTTTGATAAAAATTTCCATTAATGCTTATTTTAAACCATAAAAAATAGAAAAAAATAGCATTAAACTCATGGAATTCCCCTCAACATCGATTCATCCATTGAATAGTAGTAACACGCGTTCCAACTGCCATATCGATGATCTACGTGTAAATCATTAACACAAATTAACAAAATAATATTTTTATTTAGTAAATATTAAAATTTACTTTAAAAAATACCAAAATTTTACAAAAAGAAAGAAAAATAGCAACAATTAACTAGAGATTGCACACTGATACCACTGTTAAAACCCTAAGATCTATATAGATAATTGTTATGCATAAACATGCAAAATAATTATCTACACAGGACATTGAGGATATTCGCCCCACCGACCGATGAGAGACATCTTTGGATAGTGATGTATATGATGCTTACCTTTGTTGATGTGGAAGTACCTCAATTGTATGGAGGACATTGAGGATATCCGCCACCGACCGATGAGAGACATCTTTGGATAGTGATGTATATGATGCTTACCTTTGTTTGCTGGAGTTTTCCTTCCCAGATGTTATCCATTAGGAGCTCCTAGTACCTTACTTTTTCCCATAGTTGTTGTTTTAGTTTCAGTTAGTTGTTTAGTTGTTTTAGCTTTTCTTACACAAACATTATATCAGATCCACCAATTGTTGTAACCTTTTTGGTCTCATAGGTCATTTTGGCCTTTTGAAGACGTTAGTATATCATTTCATTTCTCTCTGCGCCCTTGCTCAGGCCCCCAAGGTAGCAACTAGGGGGAAATAGCCACAATGAACCTACAGGAGCTGGAGGCATACATCAAGACAGTGGAGGACAACACCAAGAAGTTATTGGGCGAACAAAAGAAGGTGCTGGACAGGGTTTTGAACCAACATGAAAAACAGTTGGAAGGCTTCCGCAAGGAGATACAGGGAAATAACAACAAGATTGAAGAGCTGGCAGCCCAGGTGAACCACCAAGAAGAGGTGATTCAGATGTTGAAAGAGACCCAGCTGCAACAAACAGGAATGCTAGAGGCTACCCCAATAATAGGGGAACTGCGGGCAGAAACGGAAGCCCTAAAGGCTACGGTCAAGGACCATACACTGGAGGAAGGGGAACTGAATATTCAGGAGGGTTTAAGGACTGACTTGGAGTAGTTGAAAGCTGCCTTTTCATGTGGGTTTACAGAGCTAAACCACTAGCCTACTTTGCTTTCAAGAAAAAGTACAAACAAATAGATCTTGGTGGGAACATCAATTATTCCCATAGCCTCACAAATTTGATCAAACTTCTCTCGATACTAAATGGAACCTCCAATTCCATCAAATCTGGTCATCATCCTTGAGATGTGGAATGGCTTTGTTTTGCTTTGTGACGGAATTCCTACCTCACTTACCACTAGAAATTAGGGAATTAATTCTTCAAAAGTATTGGAACCATCGCTATAAGGAGACACTCCCCTTTGGCATAGTTAATGCGCCTTGGTTGGCTAGAATAGCTTTGCAAAGGAAAAAGTTAAAGTAGAGGTGTTCTCATGTTAATGACCTTCCAGAGTATTGAACCATATGTTTGTATGTTTTCGTGTAATACAATATTTTCTTAGTTTCCTGTTTTTTCTTAATTTAAGTTTTTCAGTAATACTCAAGCGTGAGTTTCAAGCACAATGGCTGTTAGCTTCCCAATGTTTTTTGGGAGACCTAATGAGAATGCGGGGGAGTTCCTTGACACCTTAGAAATGGCCCACCTCATCTCTGGCCGAGATACAAATGAGGTAAAACTTAGGGCATTTCCTCTAGTATTAAGGGAAGAAGCACGAGCATGGTATAAGACTCTTGCTGCTGATGTTATAGAGGATTGGGATGTCCTCGTTCAAGCTTTTTCTACTAGATTTGGGAGAGGGGATACCCCCGAGGGAGTATGGAACTTGCTCCTCCAACATCGACAAATGGACCTCCAGGGCTATAGCCACTATGAATCAAGTTTTATAGAGTTGTGGGGTAGATGGGATAGATCTTTGGCAAATGAGGAAACAGCCCCGGCCTTTCTAAAAAGAGATAGATTTGTAGCAGGGCTCTTCACACCTCTCAGGGTAAAGGTAGAATCAAAATTCCCCCACACTTTTGAGGATGCCGTTAGGATAGCAAGAGAGAAGGAGCGGAAACTTAGCTACCAAGCATTTAGAGCTAGGGAGGAACGTGAGTTTGTTAGGGAAGAAGGAATGCATGAGGGACAGGTTGCCCCTACCCAACAAGCGCCACCGCTCATGGGTGACTCACCAGAGGAGAATTTAGCTAGGATCACTCGCCAGCTAGAGCACTTAGCCCTTAATCTCATGAACAAACCAGACCCGCAAAATAATAGGAATCAAAGAAGGCAAAATCAAGGTTATCGATGCTACAATTGCGGGGAAGAGGGGCATGGCATGTACAATTGCCCATATCCGAGGAGGGAGCCTAGAGCTCCTATGCCTATCAATAGACCACCGGCAAATCCAAGGCCACCACCTAGGGCTAGACCAGCTCCACCACCGCCTACAATGGTACCTCCAGTGCCAGCTGTGGCAGCTCCTGTGGTCCCACAACACCCAGCCCCACCACAACCAGCTCCCCCTCCAGTTGAGAATAGAACTGTGAATGTTATTGGGTTAGAAAAGTGCCATAGTGAAGATGAAAGAATGAGTGAGGTTAAGGTTATGCCTGCGATAAAGAGAACGAGGGGAAATCGTGGCAAGGAAGCCATAGATGACAATGAGGATGTTAGGAGAAGCAGTAGAGAGTCTTCAAGAGAGGAGGCTGAGCCTAGCAAGCGACAAAAGAGGGTTAAGAAGCCGAGAAGGAAGATAACAATCAGGGATTTTCCATTAGGAGAAGGGCGGGAGTCCTATAGCCTATTGGAGGATTTAGGGGTACAAAAGCCAAACATAACGTATCCACAACTTTTGGAGTTGTCACCATTACTTAGGAAACAATGGTCGAAACTGTCAAGTACACGGAAATCAAAGAAAAGATTAGCGAAGCCGGTTAGCTTGGTTAAAGCTAGCTCAAAGGGAGATGTAGTTCCTATCATAGATGTCTAGGTACATGGATTCAAAGTATCCAGAGCGTACGTAGATGGAGGAGCACAAATGTGCATGATGATGGAGAGACTTATGCATAAGTTAAAGTTGGAGATAACCTCTCCGTCACGTTTCAAGGTGACATTAGTAAACAATTCTAGCATCAAGTGTTTAGGAGTGATTAACAATTTAAAGGTGAAGGTATGCGACATTGAGGTAGTAGTTGATATGTATGTGATTTCGAGTAAAGGGGAGGGTTATCCCATAATTTTAGGAAGACCATGGCTTATAGCAATGAATGCAGATCAAAAATGGGGAACCGAGACATTAGTGTTAAAACCAGACGGAGCCAAGGGGGCTCACACGCAAAGAGTAACCTATGACATGAAAAAGGGTAAGGAATTAGATATGAGATATGAAACAACAGTAGATGAAGAAACAAGCACTTATTCCACGACTGAGAGTGAAGAAGGTTCGTCCTATGAAGAAGAAGAAGAGAGTAGTTCGTTAGATGTAATGGGGTTAACATTTGGTCACAAGACACCTAGTTTGGCTGAACCATCAAATGAGGGTAACGAAGAGTTGGAGCGACGTTTACAGAAAATGTTGGCAGAGGACCTTACATTAGAAGAGCGAGAGGAGTATTTAGTGATGCTTAGGAAGTACCCAAATATTTTTATCACAGACTATGCCCAAATTGTTGGAGTAGATGCCATTGAGCATAAGATCGAACTGCGGCCTGGAATTAAGCCAGTTGCCCAGAAGTTGAGAAGATTGGGAGTTGTGCAAAGGGATGCACTCTTGGCTGAGGTCAACAAGTTGTTAGGAGCAGGTTTTATTTATCCCGTAGAGAATTCGGAGTGGGTCTCCCCTGTGGTGGTGATGCCCAAGAAGAATGGTAAGTGGAGAGTTTGTGTAGATTATAAATCGTTGAACGTAGCCAACGAAGAGGGATCACTTTCCCCTCCCATTTCAAGATGAGATTCTTAATGAAGTTGCAGGGCATGAGAGGTATACTGTCTGTGATGGGTATTCAGGGTATTTTCAAATTCGCATAGCTGAGGATGATCAGAAGAAGACTACGTTTATTACACCATGGGGATGTTTTGCATATAGGGTCATGCCATTTGGTCTTACTAATGCACCTGCCACATTTCAAAGGTTTATGAATTTTGTTTTTCAACCCTTCTTTGGTTCATCCATTCGGGTCTTTATCGATGACTTTTGCATACATAGTAAGAGAGAGACACATTGTCAGGAGGTCGAGAGAGGACTTCAGAGACTCCATGCCCTTAATGGCCAGCTCAACCCAGAGAAGTGCCATGTTGCCCAGCAAAAGGTAGTACTCCTACGCCACGTAATTTCTATGGGCGGGATTGAGGTTGACCCAACCAAAGTAGCCGACCTAATGGCTTTACCCCCACCCACTACGGCAAAACAATTAGTTACATTTCTACAAAAGGTAAGATATTTAGCTCGTTTTATTCATCTGCTAGCACAATTGGTGTCTTCATTACAAAAGCTAGCCCATGATGAACCATTTGGGTGGACTGAAATGCATGAAAGAGATTTTAATGAAGTTAAGACCGTCCTTAGTTCGTTACCAGTTATTAAGCCACCACAATGGGACCAAACATTTTACGTTTGTCCTAGTGTCGGGACAACTGCTTTTGGGGCCGTCTTATTACAAAAGGATGATAATTCCTACATGAGACCAGTTTATTTTGCAAGTAAAATTATGACCCAAGCGGAGGAGAAATATAGTGACGCTGAACAAATGATGTTTGCTCTTGTTTTCTCGGTTCGAAAATTTAGAACATACCTCTTATCAAAGCCATTTGTGGTTCTCATCACTGTTGAACATAGTTTTCCATTTGTTGTTCAGCATATGCATCTATCACCTAGAATTTCTAAATGGACACTTGAACTACAAGAATTTGAATATATTTTTACGGTTGAGGATAGTACTAGGGCCAGTTTAGCAGATATTTTAACCTATAGGCACCTAGAAAAGAAGGTTAGTCCAAAGGAAATCCACCATGAGGAAGAGGAACCGACACTTAGTATAGAAAATGCTTACACACTATTCTTTGATGGGACTTATAAAAGAAAAACGGGGATAGCTCGGGGAGGAATTCTTATCCTTGATCCAGATGAGGAGGTTGTTTTAAAGAAAGGAGTAGTATTGCAAGACGTTAATTCTAACAATGAAGCAGAGTATGCAGCGTTAAGGTTGGGATTAGAGTCGTGCTTAGAACATGGAATTAGAAGGGTAGTAATCAAGGGAGACTCTCTTCTAGTAGTTAGACAAATCAAGGGTATTTGGGCATGTAAGAGCGAGAGTCTCGTGAGCCGTTTGAAGCAAATACAACTGTCAATCAAAAAATTTAAAATAGCTCCTATTCAACCTATCCCTAGAGAACTTAACAAAGAAGCAGATTCCGTAGCAAATCAAGAACCATATGAGATAGTAGTAGGGTTTCAAGAGCCTCGAATGCAAGGTGAGGAGGACCTACAAGACATAAGACACTTCCTACTTACGGGGGACTGCCCAGGGAATCTAGATAAGGTCCAAAGACATAGATTAGTAGCTAAGGTGATTCCATATCAATTGATCGGAGATGATCTTTACCATAAGGGAAAGGACTTAGTCTTGAGAAAGGTACCCACCCGAGATGAAATAGTTCGCATCTTGAAGTCTTGTCATGATGAGGTTTGTGGGGGACACTTTGCTCAGGATATCACTAGTAGGAAAATCTTATTAGCTGGATATACATGGCCTAGCTTACATAGAGATGTGCAACACTGGTGTAGAAGTTGTGTAGCGTGCCAAAAAGCAGGGGATAAGAGACTGACTCATGAACCTAGGATGCCTCTTTTCTCATATGGCCCTTTTGAAAAGTGGGGCATAGATGCCATTGGTCCTCTTTCAAGGACAAGCACTAGAAAAACTTACACAATTGTGGGTGTCGATTACATGACCCGTTGGGCCGAAGCAATTAGCACTAGAAGGATCACAGCCCAGGAGAGGTAGGGAGATTTGCATTTGAAAATATTTGTTGTAGGTTTGGTACCCCTCTAGAAATAGTTTCAGATCATGGTCTAGGTTTTCGGGGGGATGTGGTAACGGATTTACTTGCCCGACTTAAAGTAAAACATAGACATTCTAGTCCTTATTACCCACAATGTAATGGTCTAGTTGAAAAGGTGAATGGTATTTTGGTTAGAATAATTGGTAAGCAGGTGGAGGATAACCCAAAGAATTGGGATAAGCATCTAACTGCTGCACTTTGGGCCTATCGCACATCTTTCAAAGTCTCGACACAGTTTACTCCATTTCATTTAGTGTATGGACAGGAAGCTCTTTTACCAATAGAGGTGGAGATTCCCAGCTATCAACTCCTAATTCGAGCAGTAGAGGGACCACAAGAGCGCTGGGAAAGAAGATTGGCGGACTTCCATAAGCTAGAAGCAAGCAGAGATGAGGCCATGAGTCATTACATCAGACAAGCCACGAAGAAAAGGGACAAATTCAACAAGCAACTCAAAGACAAAGGACTCAAGGAGAAGATGCTGGTCTTGAGGTATGATAGCCGACTAGACAACCGCTATGATGCCAAATTTAGTCCACGTTGGGAAGGACCATTCATCATCTACCATAGATACAAAAATGAGAGTTACCAGCTTCAAGACCTCTCAGGGAAGCTGCATAAAACAAGAGTCAACGGGTGGAGACTGAAGCCCTACCTGACAAGGATAGAGGAAGCCTCCCCTATTGGGCTTCTTGACAAAGAAGATACGTCACCGACAACACCAAGGGAGCCGCCAGACTTGGGGGAGTTTACCTCCTCCTTCTTGGATCTTTTTCACTCATGATGCTTTGAAGGCATAAATGCCTCCAAATCTTTTGGGTGGGCTAGTATGTGGCAGGAATTTTTGTAACCACATTTTTGCACTTAGTTTTGTTTGCGCTGCATGTTTTCACACTCATTTGCACCATTTGCACTTAGGTACAGTCCCTGTGTATAATCCTTTTATCATGTTTTCTTCATATGGGGATGACGGTTAGCTCTCATCTGGCCGTGAGACCCATCAACTCACTAAGGATCGGGCCCATACTTGACCCAAACATGGCATAAACAATACCCAAACAATGCATCAACACAGCATAAGCAACATTAGTAACATCACCTAAGAGATTGCATTGCATTTGTAAGCTTAGTCATCGTCGGAATGCCCTTGTTTCGCATAGATAGGGAAGCATGTTTTCTGCATAGCCATACTTCACAGATTGTTTCTATTTATATGAATATATATATATTTACTTACTACATATTACGTGTGTAAGAATAGCTATGGACTAGGTGTGGCATCCTATCTACTTAGTATGTAAGTGTGTATGACCCCTATGGATTACATGCATATATATATAAATATATATTTATATATAAAAGAGAAACGAGAAAAAATAAAAAGATATAAAAAGAAGAGAAAAAAAACAAAAGAAAAAGAAAAAAAGAAAAAAGAAAAAATAATAAAAAATAGGTACAGGGAAACAGGTAGAAGTGTGCCCGCCCCTGTTTCGTCTCCTCGCTCAAAGCTTGTGCCCAAAACAAAGATCTTGTAGAGACATTAGCGTACATGATGATCTTGTGCTTGGGGGTTTGCTTCAAAGGTGCTCACATGTCCTAGTGATCACATGCGGTGAGCATTGAAAAAGGCATAAGAGGTATGGGAGCCGTAGCAGTAATTTTCGCATGAAGTGCATCAACAGCGGGCTATGCCCGGAGGGGCATGGCAGAATTATTTTAGATCGCTTTGTACAAAAAAACAGTGTGGTGGCATTCTTTCCAAACGCAGTGACCTATGTGTGCATCTTGAAAGCATGGGCCGCGATTGGGAGCTGCTGACAAGGGGAAACAAATCCATGACGAGGTTGCAAGAAGGCAGGGTTGTTGCAAAATGACGTTGTATGTGGCAATGCTATAGTGGACATGTATGCCAACTGTGATGCTATCTCAAAGGCACCACAAGTGCTCAACTCGTTGCCAAGTGGGTGGGAACCACCCTATGAGGTGGCCATCCCACCCCTCACAAAGAAAATAAAAAATAATGTAATGCCAATGGAGGGAGACAGGCCACGTCGGCCTGCCATCCCCCTTTTCTTCTTCGCGACAGGCCCGCCCTCTCTCTCTCCCTTCTCTTGCGCTGTTGACAGGCAGGCCGCCCCCCCATTTCAAATCACCCCCCGGGCCCCTTCCCCTCCTTTGTGCTGCCAGCCGCCAACGGCGGCCCCCTTTTGCCCTCTCGTTGCACTGGCAGACGGACAGCCACCCGTCCTCTCTCTCTTCGCGTGCTCTGACCGCCCGCCCCTTCCCCTTCCTTTGCGCTGCAAGCCACCCCGCCTCCCTTTTGACTCACAGTCTCTCTCTCTCCTCTCTCCTAGCAGAGCCAGCGCCATTTTTTTTCTGTCTCTCTCTCTCATTTCCACCTTAATGCTCCCATGCCCCCGTTCCCACACACTCTCCCGCCCTCACCCATTCACACCCTCACACTCTTCTCGCCCTCACGCTCTCTCTCTCTCTCTCTCTCTCTCTCTTATTGTCACACCCACACACGCTCTCTCCTATGTATTCACGCCCTCACGCACTCTCTCTTGTGCGCACACACGCACTTCCTCTCTCGTGCACGATCTCACACACACACACACTCTCTTGCAATCTTACGCACATGCATACTTACTTTTCCCTTCCCACACACCCTTTACACACACTACCTACACATACACACTCTCTCGTCAAGCCCCTCTCTAGAACACACTTCCCACACACAATTATGCACACACACACTTATACACACATATATACATATATATGAAAAATCCTTACAAGAAAAACTATATAAATATAGATAAAGCTATCTCCGCTCATACACAACTACACAAGCATATACGAATATGTATTTATATACATAGATATAAATGCATGAATACGAACTTATGATTACAAGGACTTATATATATATATATATATATATAACATGCAGAACAATGAATATAGTACATGAGGTATATGAGAAAATATATCATGCATATGCATACCAATACATGCATGCTACTTAGAGTATATATATATATCATAAGATATATGATGGCATTAAAATATATGGTGGCCATGAAAGACATATAAAGATGACAAAATGGGTGCACAAGAGTATTTACATGAGAAGGATTATAAAGTGTTTATGGGCATACATATAAGAGCCCGTCCCCTACGTAGTCAAAGATAACAGGCAAAGATGAATATACATCAAGGATGGATACATCAATACCTCTACCCCATCCCCCTCCTCTAAAAAATATGTAAATATAAAGGATATTCCCATAAGCTACATTATCACTGAGGACAATGCTAATCATGAGGAGGAGGAATTCCTTGAATGCAATGATGCCTTAGGATGGGGAGATCCTCATGAGGGTGGAGGTTCTCATAATGATGGTTTTGATGAAGAAAATCCCGAGTTTCCTTTTGATCCGGGTGGGAAACTAAAGTTTGCTCATGACAAAATGGATGATGGGATGCCTCTATGCGTGTGGAATGAAAACAATAGTGCACATACTACCTTGTGTACAATCTCTCATGATGCTTATGCGGGAAGTAAGGGTGCCAACACATTGAGATTGAAGATCAAGGTGAATGGGAGAACAGCATATGCACTCATTGATACTGGAAGCACGCATAGTTTTGTCAATAAAAGGTCTTTGAACACTCTCAAAATGCAACCAACTTCTTTACCAAACAAGCACATGGTGCAAGTGGCCAATGGTGATTCAATGGGTTACAATATGAAGTGTCAAAGTACAAAATTGGAGTTGTCCAAGAACTACTCTTGCAAAGTTGATCTTTTGGTGATTGAGTTGGGACCAATCGACATAGTACTTGGATGTGATTGGCTGTCCACTTTGAACTCTTTTACCATGAACTTACAGAAAAGTTTCATGAGTTTTGTGCATCATGGAGGGGTTATTACATTGAATGGAATGCAAGGGTCCAAGCTCTTCATGATCAATGCTACTCAAATGAAGAAAGAGTTCAAGAAAGAGGGCTATGTTTATGTACTACAGCTTTGCAAAGAGGAAGATAATAGCAAAAAGGATTGCATCGAAAATGTGGACATGGTTAAGCTACTCAAGGATTATGAAGATGTGTTTACCATGCCAAAATCAATGCTGCCAAAGAGGAGTGTTGATCATGCTATTGATTTGGAACCAAATGCCAAACCAATCAACAAGCCTCCCTATCATTTGTCAAAGGTTGAAAAGGAAGAGGTGGCAAAGCAAGTCAAAGAACTCATTGACATGGGATGGGTTGAACCAAGTCAATCTCCTTTTGCTTCTCCGGTGCTACTTGTGAAGAAAAAGGATGGTACTTTCCGCATGTGCATTGATTACCGTGATTTGAATAAGATCACCATCAAAAATCGATTTCCAATACCAAGGGTGGATGATCTTTTGGATGAGTTGAAGGGTGCCACATGCTTTTCAAAGATTGATTTGCGTTCCGGATACCATCAAATAAGGATGAAAAGTGGTGATGAGTTCAAAACAGCATTTCGTACAGAAAGGGGTCTTTACCAATTCATGGTTATGCCGTTTGGATTATGCAATGCACCGGCAACTTTTCAAGCATTTCGTACAGAAAGGGGTCTTTACCAATTCATGGTTATGCCGTTTGGATTATGCAATGCGCCGGCAACTTTTCAAGCATTGATGAACAAAGTGCTTCAACCTTTCCTCTACAAGTTTGTATTGGTCTTTTTCGACGACATACTTATCTATAGCAAAGATGAGGAAGTGCATTTAAAGCACGTGAAAGAGGTTTTGGAGGTCTTGAGGCAAAACAAGTTGTATGTTAAGGAGACAAAATGTACCTTCTCATGGCACATGAGGTGGAATATTTGGGTCACATTGTGAGCAAGGATGGCATTTGTGTGGATCCAAAGAAAGTGGAATTATTAGGAATTGGCCGGTTCCTTCAAACACTACTCAATTGAGGGGATTTTTGGGGTTATCTTCATTCTATAGGCGCTTTATTGCCCACTATGCAGAAATTGCAACCCCAATGACGGATAAATTGAAGAAGGAAACCTTCTTTTGGGATGCCATTGCCAACAAAAGCTTTGAAGATATGAAGAAGATGCCATCAGTACCTATTTTGGTATGTCCAGACTTCACCAAACCTTTCACAATAAGGGCGGATGCAAGTGGAAAAGAGATTGGTGCGGTACTTTACCAAGACCATGGAGTCATTGCTTATGAAAGTAGAAAGCTGAATGACAAAGAAAGAGAACTCCATGTGTATGAGCAAGAGATGATTGCTATACTCCATGCTATCAAGAAATGGCACCATTACTTATATGGGAGTCATTTTTATGTGAGAAGTGATCATAGGGTGCTGAAGTATTTCCTCACACAACCCAATTTGTCTCCTAAGCAAAGAAGGTGGGTAGCAACACTACAAAACTATGATTTTGAAATCACATACACAAAGGGCAAAGAAAATGTGGTTGCTGATTCCTTGTCTCGTATGTGGGCCTGCTCATTGTATGCTATTTCTGAGGTGCATAAAAATTGGATCATGGAGATACAAGAAGAGTACTTGTTTGATGAAGAAACCTCACAAATAGTGCAGAAATTACAGCAAGGTGTATGTGAAGAGTTACCCCATTATGAGCTGAAAAATGGTCTCCTCTACTACAAAGGAAAAGTCTACTTGGTTCCTACTTCATCATTTATCAAGAAGATCATGGAAGAGATGCATTGTACTCCTATGGCTGGTCATTTGGGTGTCTACAAAACCTTTGATGCAATAAGGAAAAGTTTCTTTTGGGAGGGGATATGGAAGAGCATTCATGCTTATGTAAGTGGGTGCCGGTCATGTCAATTGAACAAGGATCCTACACATAAACCGGGAGGTTTGCTTCAGCCATTGCCCATTCCCGAAGGCAAATGGAGTCATATATCAATGGATTTCATTACTAACCTTCCGCGCACAAAGAAAGGGTGGGACAGCTTGTATGTTGTGGTGGATAGATTGACCAAAGTGGCCCATTTCATTCCTTCCAAGGTCACATATTCAGCCCAAAATGTTGCCAAGCAATTTGTTGATGGGGTTTTCAAGTTGCATGGTATGCTGTCACAAATTGTGAGTGATCGCGATGTCAAATTCATGAGCACTTTTTGGAGAACATTGTTTGAATATATGGGAACCAAGCTTACTCCAAGCACCGCCTATCATCCCGAAACCGATGGTCAAATAGAAAGAGTAAACAAATGGGTGGAAACATATCTACGCCACTATTGTCATGATACTCAAAGCACATGGGATGATTGGTTACCTTTGGCTGAGTTTGCTTACAACTCAACATATCATGTGAGCATTGGCATGTCACCCTGTGAGGCTTTATATGGTTACAAGGTCAATTTGCCTATGTTGGTGGGTACATATGAGACTTCTAACCATAATGCCAAGGAGGAAGCTGAAAGGATGCAAGATTTGTTGCAACAATGCAAAAGTAATTTGAAGGTTGCACAAGAGAAAATGAGACAATATGCCAATGTTCATCGAAGACCATTGGAATTCAAAGTGGGAGATTGGGTTCTTTTGAGAATACCAAAGTCAAGATATGTGTCTTTGAAGGGAAGCACCAACACCAAGCTAGCTCATCGCTATTATGGTCCTTATCAAGTGATACGTGTTATCATATTATAGTAGTGATGTGTGTGAACACACTTAGGACCGCCGGGGCACTTTTTCCCTCACTAGGAGGTTTTTTCCCCCGTGCATTGTATATACGCCCATTATCTTCTAGGGCTTGTTATCTTTCATTTTTGGCACTCATAATACACTACTGTGTTGTGCTCAAGCTTCCTCATCTTCTTGAAGTTGTGTGTGCATTCCCGCAACCCTAATTCCAACAATTGGTATCAGAGCAGGCTTCCTCCTCCCGGGCAGCATCACCGGCACCTGCCGCTTCATCTCCTCCGATTGCGACGAGGTTTCACGAGCGACTGCAGGTTAGTATATGCCGTGGGAGAGCCCGTTGGGCTTGGTTATTTCAGAATTTTGATCTGAGGTCATTTCGCCCTCCGTTTTTGCATTCCAAGTACTGCGCAGGCAAAATCGTCCTACTGTGCAGATTTTCTGTCAAGATTAAAATCTGCAGGACAGGTGCCCATTCGTCTGTTTTGGGCTGTGCTACATAGCACAGGTCGATTTTATACAGGTTTACCTCTTACAGACAGCATTTACATCTAGTAGTACAGTCATTGGCCATGGCTGACAACAATGATGTATTCCGCATGTTGGCTGTTGAGGATAAGTTGGATGGCACCAACTATCCATTGTGGGCATATATGATGCGACATGTATTGGTAGCAAAGGGGTTATGGAACATTGTGCAGGGTATTGATGCACGTCCTATTGTGGCTGGGAATGCTGCAAACACATCAGAAACAGGTACTGTTGATGATGGTGCAGGCACAAGTGCTGTAGCAGCTGTTCGAGAACCACCACTTTCAGCAGAGCAGATTCGTTGGGATGGTAGAGATGCGCAGGCTCATGCCTTGATTGCGCTGTCTGTCAAACGTACCATTATCCCACATATTCGCTCCTGCAGGACTTCTAAGGATGCTTGGGATGTACTTGCCACATTGTATCAGGCAAGAAATGAGGCTCGTGTTGCTTATCTCCGAAAACAGTTGGAGAGTGAGCATATGAACGAAGGTGATTCTATGGATAGCTTTTTGACAAAGATCAAGGATTTCAAAGAGCAGCTCATTTCTGCAGATGAAATCCTGTCAGACAGTTCACTTGTGCAGACTGTTTTGAATGGTCTACCAGATTCTTATCAGGGTTTTGCTTCCACTCTTCGCTTGATGATGAAAGGCAATCCCAATGCCTTATCATTTGAGGAGTTAGTTTCTGTTTTGCTGCAAGAAGACCAGTCAAGGCAAAACAGGAATATTATGCGTGTCGCAGATCAAGCTTTCGTTGCTAGTCAGAGAAGCGGGAAAGGTAAAGCCGGCTTTTCTTCTAGTAAGCAGAAATCTGCAAATGCTGCGCAACCAAAGAAGGAAGACAAAGATGAGAAGAAGGGTGACAAACAGAAGACATTTTGCAAGTACTGTAAGGGAAATGATCATGTCATCAAAGCGTGTCCTAAGCTGGCTGCGAAAGAGGCTAAGAAGAAAGAGGCTGGTATGGCTGTTGTTGCAGATGCCTCTCCTTCTAACAATGAATCTGCTAATGTTGTGCTAGACACAGAATGGGCATTCAATGCGCAGTGCAGTTATGACCCATCTTTGCATGACACATGTATGTCTGCAGTAGATTCAGATGTATGGTACTTTGACAGTGGTGCCACTAAGCATATCACCTCGCAGCGCAGTTTATTCACTTTCCTTGAGTCTGCTCCCACAGGGAATACTGTCACTTGTGCCAATAACTCCTCTTATCCCGTTGAAGGAGTTGGACAGATTGTGCTGAATGTTGCAAATGGCAACACCTTTACACTTTTTGATGCATTGTATGTGCCAGGGATCAAAAAGAATCTGCTGTCAGTCTCCGCATTTGCCAAAACAGGTTTGGTTGTAAAATTTGTGAATGACAGATGTACTGTTCATGATCTCTCTTGTGGTGACATCATTGTAGCATCTGGTTCACTATGTCGAGGGCTGTATAAGCTCAATATGGATGGCAAATGTGTAGAGGATTCAGCATGTGCTATTATGGATACGCAGGCTATTTCAGATGCAAAACTGTGGCATGCACGTTTTGGTCATCTGAATTTTGCAAGTTTGCTGCGCCTGCAGAAATCTGAAATGGTGTCTTCTTTGCCTAAGCTTGAGGCACCTGTCAAGCATGTTTGTGAGGGCTGCATATTGGGTAAAATGCAGCGTGCTTCCTTTCCCAAAGATGGATCAGTGAGAGCTGAACGCAGATTGCAGCTTGTTCACAGTGATGTTTGTGGTCCCATGCAAACTCCATCATTTGGAAACTACCTTTACTTCGTGACTTTCATTGATGATTTTACCAGGCATGCATGGGTATATCCTTTGAAGGCAAAGTCCGAAGTGTTTTTGTGCTTCAAACAGTTTATGGTTATGGCTGAAAATGTGTCAGAAAGTAAGATGGGCACCCTCCGTTCAGATCGAGGGGGGGAGTATATGTCTTCAGAATTTAATGCATTTCTGGCTGAGCGTGGGATAAAACACCAATGTACAGTGCCGTATACACCACAGCAAAATGGTGTGGCTGAGAGAAAAAACAGGTCTCTCATGGAAATGGCAAGATGTATGGTTAAGAGTCAAAGTCTACCACATGGTTTTTGGCTTGAGGCTGTCATGTGTGCCACTTATGTACTAAACAGGTGTCCCACCAAAGCATTACAGGTTGTCACTCCATATGAGGCTTGGCATGGCCGCAAGCCATCTGTTGGCCATTTACGTGTTTTTGGTTGCCTGGCATATGCATTAGTGCCTGTGCAACATCGCAGAAAATTGGATGACAAAGCTGTCAAATGTATTTTTGTTGGATATAGTGCTGAGAGCAAAGGGTATCGTTTGTATCATCCACAGACAAAGCGCATTTTGGTTAGCCGTGATGTTGTATTTGTGGAAGATGCAGTTCAGCCCTTGGTTTCATGTACTAAGGAGACAAGTATAAGCTCACGTGATGTCTATGATACATTGTTGCCTCTTTTCAGTGGTGCACAGTCAAGTGCAATACCTCATGAGGCAGTTTTTCAGCCTATGCAGGTTTTAAATGATGGCACAGATCAGCCTATATCTGATGCAGATGTGCATGATGCACTTGAGGATGAGAGACAAGAGATTGAGGGCTCTAGGAACATGCCTAGATGGCTGGTGCAGACTTTGCGTGACAGCAAGTTGGATGCCCCTTTGTCTAGTCGCACTCGTTCTGGCTCTCATGGTGCCTCTTATGCGTCAGATTGTTATGCATTGGCTGTTTCTAGTATGTGCGATGAAAGTGAGCCTGTTTCATTTGATGAGGCACAAAGTTCAAAAAATTGGATGGCTGCTATGCAAGCAGAATACGATGCTATTATGAAGAATGGTACATGGTCTTTATGTGACTTGCCTCCTGGCAAGAAGGCCATTGGCACTAAGTGGGTTTACAAATTGAAGCGTAAGCCTGATGGCACAGTGGATCGCCATAAGGCTAGGCTTGTTGCAAAAGGTTATGCTCAAGAGAAGGGCATTGATTTTGATGAGACTTTTGCTCCCACATGTCGTATGACCACTGTTCGTAGCATCTGTGCATTAGCAGCTCATAATGGTTGGAATGTACATCAGCTGGACATAAAGACTGCGTTCTTAAATGGAGATTTGCATGAGGAGGTGTATGTATCGCAGCCTCGTGGTTTTGTTCAAAGAGGGCAGGAAAACAAAGTGTGCAGGTTAAAAAAGGCTTTATATGGTTTAAAGCAAGCTCCACGAGCTTGGTATGAAAAAATACATGCATATTTGACTGCACATGGGTTTCAGAATAGTCCAACAGAAAGCACTTTGTATGTTAAACGTGTGGATGGTGTACATCTAATCATTGCTCTCTATGTCGATGACATGCTGCTCACAGGACCAAATGAGAGTCATATTGCTGATTTTAAGGCTGATTTGAATGCCTCTTTTGAGATGTCAGATTTGGGGCATTTGCATCATTATTTGGGGATACAATTTAAGCAGTGTGATGGAGGTATTGCTTTGTGTCAAACAAAGTATATTGAAACATTGTTGCGGAGATTTGGCCTTGAAGACTGCAAGCCTATTGCTACTCCAATGGAGACAGGTTTGAAGTTGAGTCTTCATGATGCTGGAGATCACTTTGATGTCACACTCTATCAGACAGCTGTTGGTTGCCTCATTTATGTATGCATTACGAGGCCAGACATTCAGTTTGCAGTCTCACAGGTGAGCAGATTTATGCATAGCCCAGGCATTAAGCATTGGCAGGCAGTGAAGCGTATCTTTCGCTATTTGAGTGGTACTCGCCATCTTGGGTTGTTTTATCCCAAGGGGGGATCATTGCCGCCAGATTTACATGTTTTTTCAGATTCTGACTGGGCTGGTTGTTATGACACACGCGTGTCCACGAGTGGTTTTTGCTTCATGCTTGGAAGCTCATGCATATCATGGTTGAGCAAGAAGCAGCCTACTGTGGCCACTTCTAGTTGTGAAGCTGAGTACAGGGCAGCTTTCACAGCTACGGTTGAGTGTGTGTGGCTCAGACGCCTTATGGCTGATTTGGGTGTTGGGCAGCCATCTGCCACCACCATCTTCACTGACAGTCAGAGCGCATTGGCAGTTGCGCGGAACCCAGTGTTCCATGCTCGTACGAAGCACATTGAGGTGCACTACCATTATGTCAGGGAGAGACTCTCTGCAGGAGAGATCAGTTTGGCTTATGTGCCAACACAGGATAACCTTGCAGACCTTTTCACAAAGGCTCTGCCTCGTGAGAAGTTCGAAGCTTTTCGCAAAGCTTTGGGCTTACTCCCTTTTGTGGATTCGTCCACATAGCTAGACACTTCCCTATACATGAGTGCTAGCTCTTGTTCACCGCATCACTCCAGGGGGGATTTGTTATCATATTATAGTAGTGATGTGTGTGAACACACTTAGGACCGCCGGGGCACTTTTTCCCTCACTAGGAGGTTTTTTCCCCCGTGCATTGTATATACGCCCATTATCTTCTAGGGCTTGTTATCTTTCATTTTTGGCACTCATAATACACTACTGTGTTGTGCTCAAGCTTCCTCATCTTCTTGAAGTTGTGTGTGCATTCCCGCAACCCTAATTCCGCCGGGGCACTTTTTCCCTCACTAGGAGGTTTTTTCCCCCGTGCATTGTATATACGCCCATTATCTTC
>NC_141075.1:29928573-29953573 GCF_041138505.1 Cibotium barometz | reverse complement strand
TCTCTATTCAAACGGTATCCGATTTGGGTGATCTTTATATCGACGCAAAGCTCTCGACGAGACAAATAAGAATCCCTAAAAACAGATCTGAAAAAGTCAATTGCCTTTGACCAGTCAACTGTATCGGCTGAAAGTCAACTCTTGATGTTAACCGCTCCATTCTTATCCGATTTGGGTGATCTTTATATCGATACGAAGCTTTTGACGAGACGAGTAAGGATCCCCTAAAACAGATTTGAAAAAGTCAACAACCTTTGACCAGTCAATTGTTCTAGCTGAAAGTCAACTCTTGACTTTGACCGCTCAATACTACTCCGATTTGAGTGATCTTTAGCTTGTTTGAAAGAGGTTTTCGGGTAGATTGAAGGGCTTTCAGGACAGATTTGAAAAGCTTTTGAAAAACCCTAGAAATTCAAGGATTTGTCCTGGCTGTAAGTAGGCAAATTTTGTAAAAATTTTGCCATAGTCTCCCCTCTTTTTGCACCAAATCTCAATCAAATCAAAGCATCTCAATCAAGTATTAAAATCCTTATGCATTTGACCACTGTAAGCAAATCAATCCTCAATCATTTTTCCATCTAAGCATGTGACCTTATGGCATCAAATTTATCCTTTTGCATAAGAAGTCGATGTAGAGGATTTGCTTGTTTGCTCAAGTCGAATGAAGTGGTCGATGAAGCGCGTCGATGCTTGCCGATCTCCCGGCCAAGCACTTCTCACCCCTTCACCAAGTTTACATCCAAGGTGAAGGTTGAGGCCATTTCTTTACCACCAAGTACCTAATCCTCTTCCTTACCGCGTTACCCGGCACTAACGGCAAGGAAGATTCAAGACATTCTCCCCTTGGCCTCTCCTCCAAATGCCAAGGTACCCTTACTTCATTCTAGATTCTAGGAATAAAGTGGGGTATAATCGTGAGTGGAATGTGGTTACAAGCTCAAATGAATGAGTAGAGTTGACTTACAATTGATTTATAGCATGACTCATGCTCATTCATATCATAATACATGGTTCATAGTGCTTCCTTCATCACATCCACTCATGGCAATGTTAATACATTTCCACATACATCAACAACATCCAAGTGTCACGGAGCGGTGATCTCGGGTCGCGTTCTGGGCGCGAGTTCCCGCTCGGGACTAGAAAATCTAGTACAAAAGTGAAAACAGAGAGCACTTGCTGAATCTTGCATCTCAAGACCTATAGCTCATCTCGAAGAGGATGACGAGCCGGTCGTTTTGAGTACTAGAACTCCAAAAACGGAGTTCGTATGAGAGAGTTATGACCAAAAACGTGCAACCGGCAATGGAAAACGGTGTCACCAAAAAGCAAGCTTCCAACCCAAAACATTTTATTCAATCCCCCAAATGTGCCCAAAGCTATGCTCACTTATGCCAATATACAAGGCATAGCATTGAATGGCTATGTGTAGCATTCAAGCATTCATAATGCATAAAGAAGAGCATGAATGGCCATGATTAAAGTCCAATTTCTGAAAATTAGGGTTTTATGTGTAATAAAACCCTAATTCACTCCATAGCTTGAAAGAATGCTTCAAAATTGTAAGGAAGTGATGGAGTAACTCACCAATGTCACCCGGGAAGCCTTAATGCTTGAATTTGTTGAAGGAGATGAAGATTAGGGTCACTTTGGTGAAAAACGTGGGCAGCTTTGGTAGTGATTTTCAGCCACATTGGGAGCCCCATTTCTCATGGAAAATAGGTGAAATACTTCATAAAACATTGCTAGATACATGAGAGACTCAATGCCCTTTGCTCATGTTGAGATTCCATGGCTAGGGTTTGCAAGAAAGCTCCCAAACAGAAAACGTTTTTGATTAACAACTGCTAATCAAGATTAGTGAATTTTCCCCAATTTGGTCCACTCATTCAAGAAAAAAATAGGTCCATGTGCTCAGATTTGAACCACAAACTCTACCTTAGCCATATCCCCTTCCCCCATGAATCAAATGAAGCAGAAATTTCACGAAATGAGAAGAAGAAAAGAAAATTAAAAATCATGGATCAAAAGCCATGCTCTGATACCAATGAAAGAAAGTAACAGGGGTGGGTTAGTCCCTCACCAAGGGAGTGGCTCATAAAGGAGTCACCACTTAGCATCTCACGGGAGAAGCTCACCATTGATTCTTGGAACAGATAACATTATCATGAATGAGCCATAATCCCATTTACATTGGTATTTATACTCCACCCAAGAGTTCACACCTGCTTACTAGTTGTCCATGGCCTTGGGCCCATAATGCTTTCTTACACACACACATATATATATATATATATATATATATATATATATATATATATATATATATATACATATATAGATACACACACACACACACACACATACACAGATATATATATATATATATATACATATATAGAAATACATACATACATACATATATATATATATATATATATATATATATATGTATGTATGTATATACATACATACATACATACATATATATATATATATATATATATATATACACACACACACACACACACACACACACACACACACACACACACACACACACACACATATATATACACATACATACATACATATATATATATATATAATGTGCATATATATATATATATATATATATATATATATATGTGCATATATATAATGTGAATAAGTTATAGTTAAATTTAATTTTGAAGAGGTATTTTCTTATAATTAGACAGAGATTCATTCCTTTAGAAGAAATTTTCTAGATAAAAACTTATAAATTTCGGTACAAAAATACCTTTATCTTATGTAATACTATATTTTTGGTTACCATATAAACACTTATTCAATTTGCTCTGATTATAGGAAAAACCCTAGGTTTAATATTGTGTTTTTAGCTAAGTCGGCAATACATAGCCAAAAAAATTTACGCTCACATACACACACACACACATATGTATGCATGCATGTATGTATGTAGGTAGGTGTCAATAATATACATACACACATACATTCACACACACACACACACACGAAAGTGCAGCATCCTTTTGATTACATGTTGATTTTGAAGTGCTAGGACCAGATGATCTTGAGCCTCCTGCTCTTGTGAGAAACTCATCATCATATACAAAAACTTGATAGCAATGTAATACGATTTAAAGACAAAATACATAAGAAACAAACACTATTTTATTAGATTTAAAATTAATAAAAATCAAAACTGGTACCTTTTGATTTTCATTAGTCTCAAGCATTGTGGATGTAAATTAAGGCAAATAATAAATACAATGTTGTGAGCGCAGAGAGCTTGATGCAATCTAAGAAGATTTGGAAGAGGAAGGGTAGACAAAATTGTGAGTGCAGAGAGCTCGACAACAAGGGTTTAAACTTTAGGGTAGAGATGAGATGAGTTTAGGAGGAGAATCTAGCCATTATAGACCCAAGTAGCATTATAATGTGTATAAATGGTCATTACAATGTCTCATATATTTTTGTGTGTGAGTGCATGAATGCCTGCAAATTTGAGAAAAGGCTGCAGATTATTTTAGTGTTTGAGTGTGGAGAACACACACACACACACACACACAGATGCCTATAGATTTTCTCGTGGGTGGGACAGGCCGAGACAGGGGGGGGCTCAATGAGGACGCAGATGCAACTTGGAAAGAAGAATAAAAGGGAAGGAAGTTGCTTAGTAAGATAAAGCAAATGCATTCAAAAAAGAGAAGGGAGTGCCTTATAGTGCTGACGTGTCATTCATGCATCAAACCTAATAAATTATATTTACTGATGAGTACATACCACAGGATTGCTTTCTCAAGAATAGAATACCTTTTTCCTGTGTGTTGTCCCTCTGCATTGCCATCACTATTGCCCCTTCTTCCCTTCTTTCTTTTTTATCAAGGCAGTGTAGATTAGATTATAACCATTTGCTAAGAAAGAGAAAGAGAAGAGAAAGAGAAAGAGAAAGAGATAGGTTTTCCCTACGTGTCGTCCCTCTACATCACCATTTGCAGAGAAAGAGAAAGAAAAGACTTAACCAAAACCCTAACAGTGTGTAGGCATAAGATCCTTTGAAAAGAACATTGGTGGCCTCCCCCGGAACGTAGCCATCTATCGGTATTTTGAGAGTTGACATAAGGGGGTCATTACCATGTGATAAGGTGCTTGCATGCACTATACAAGCTCATTATTTCCTAGAAATGACCTTCTAGTACTGTTTCTTTTTTTTTTGTTAGGGGAATGTTACTATCAAGGTCTTCACCTTTAGGTCTTATTACCTATAGGGGTCAGTACCATGTGATAAGGTGCTTGCAAGTACTCAGCGAGCTTGTTATTGCCTAGAAATGACCTTCTCGTCCTATTTTTTTGTTTCCTATTAGGGTAATGTTGCTATGAAGGTCTGCACCAAGTGATAAGGGCCTCTTTGGCATCGTGCTGGCCCTATCTGCCCTATATCACTTGGTGTTGAACCCCCTATAGGTCATATTACTTATGGGGTTAGTACCAAGCGATAAGAGGGTCACTCAAATTATGCAAGCCCTATATCGCTTGATATTGATCCCTTATCGCAAGCATATATCACCTAGTGTCGAGCCCCTTTAGGTCTTGTTACCTATAAGGGTGAGTACCATGAAATAAGGTGCTCGCAGGTACTCTGCGAGCTCATTGTCACTTGCTGTTGAAAACCCTGTAGGTTATGTTACTTATAGGGTCAGTACCAAGCGATAAGAGGGTTGCTAGAATCATGCAAGCCTAATATCGCTTGATATTGAACCCTCCTTGTCACGAGCATTTATCACTTGGTGTTGAACCTCTTTATGCCATGTTACCTATAAGAGTGAGTACCATATGCGATAAGAGGGTAGCTGGAATTCTGCACGCCCAATATTGCTTTGCATTGACCCCTTAGTTCATTTTGCTATCGGGGTCATTACCAAGCAATAGGAGGCTTTCAGGCATCATGCAGGTCCATTTTTGCTTTGTGTTGACTCCCTTATGGTGATGTTATCGTATTTATTTAGTGTATTCATTCGATGGCGCATACCAAGCAGACAACTTGAAGGCTTGAAAGATCTGCGGAGTTGCTACAAGCACGGCAGGAAGAGAAGATATGACGCCCACACAGTAGTTTTGATGGCGCATACCAAGCAGACAACTTGAAGGCTTGAAAGATCTACGGAGTTGCTACAAGCACAAGGCAGGAAGAGAAGATACAAAGCCCACACAGTAGTTTTGCAAGAATTTAGAGAGATTGAGAGACATATGCAACCTGCAGTGGCCAGGCTTCCATTCCAGAGGCTAGCGAGAGAGATTTGTGATCACTAAAGAATTGGTATGCAATGGACTATATCGGCATTGTTGTGTCTTCAAGAAATTACTAAAGACTGGCTCATTGAGTTTTTTGAGGATGCCTACGTCCTTGTTGCACATGCCCATAGGGTTACTATAATGCCCAGTGATTTTGATACTCTTCATCAATCAAGGTATAGGTATGATCAGTTATTATTAGTTCCCAGTTTTGTTAGCGATTGTTGCATGCGAGATATCTGTACGGTCCCGCCCCTTCGCCCTTGTTGTTCAACTCACGTAGAGCCCACTCAAACTGTTCACGACAGAGACACCCAATCTCAGTCTAGGAGAAGAGCAAAATCAGAAGTATAGAAGCAGGCACAACCATAACTCGAGGCACATTCACAATAGGAGGTACAACTAGAAGCTCCAGTTGCAAAGCCAGAACCAGTCAACGATTTCGCAAAGCAAGACTTGTCAGCACAGCCCTCCAAAACCACAGTTGCATAAGAAAATTCCAAGATGACAGAGTTAGAACTACAAGAAATTGATGTACACAATATCGTTGAATTAAGGAATCTTGAGTTTCACGTTGTGAGAAGTTTCCAGACACCAAATAATTGCCTCTATAGGTGTCTTTCTATAGCTTTGGAATCAATAACAACCCAACACACACGGCCAGTACACTATTGGCAATCACCTTCAGCAGAAAATACCTCTTACTGACACCCAGCACTGCATTAAAACCCAAGAGACAAACAGACGGAGCACATCAACAATCTGCTTGAAAATAGGGCATGTACATGGAGACATGAACCCTCAACAAGGGAGATCAGAGGGGTACACCTGGCTCTAGGGCACAGGACTCACACATACACTCTCTCTCACTCCACACGGTGGCTGTGTAGTAATAAGATAACGGCTTCTTCTCCTTTCTTGCTTGCAAGATCCCTCCAAAAAAAACTCTTTTATCCGGCTCCAAAAAGCTTCTTTTATGGCAAGTTCCCTGTACCAATTAAGCAAGGTTCTGATGCCCTACTTGTTTCCCAAATTGGCCTCCTGCTTCTAGATCTTGATGATAAGGCTCCACCTGTCCCTGCTTCTTTCTATATGGAGATGTTCCCGGCTTCTCTCTGTCTATGCTTCCAAAAGCTCACCAAAACCTCAAGCAAAAAGAGTTCTCCTTTGCTCTCTCTCTCTCCTTGCCCTTCAAAAGCCCTTTTTTTTTCTTCTTCAAAAAGAACTCTCTATATCTCCCTCTAGACATTTTTTTCTTCTTACTATTTATAGGGGGGAGGCCTTTTAATCTCGGCCGTTACTTTTTTGCATGCAAATTGCCTTCTATTTGTGGCTCAGGAGAGGGTAGGTATCCTTGCGTGGGAAGAGCCCCTTAAGGCCGCTTTGATTTGTCAAATGGGGGGATGGGCGCCCGGTCAACTGGCCTATCCAAGGTAGTGTGAACTCGTCAAGCTAGGGGGGGGCAGTGAATTCGATGGCCTCCCTTCATCTTCTTCATCAATGAGGAGCATAGCAGGCACCATAGCCATGGCCAAGGGTCATGCCATGGTGCATAAGCAGCATCAGCAGCACAACACCGTGACACGGCAGTGACGGCACCATCGCCGTCCAGCTAGCATCGGCAAACCCATGCGCACGCATCACGGCACACACAGTCTGCCATAGCCGCATCTAGGAGAGAGCTCTCTCTCTCCCACGAGATGTAGTAGAGAGTTGTGCCTCTTTCAAAGGCCTTCTTGCCACATGTTAGCTTGCAATAGCTTCTCCTCTTTGAAGTTCAAAAAAACACACAAAAATGCTCATTCTTTCCATTGTTGGAGGGTGTTCTTGGCCATGGTTGGAGATGTTCTAGGTCCACTTGAGAGTGCCTTTAGGGGCTACTGTTGAATGCCACCCAAAGCACTAAAACAAAAACACTCATCCGTACGTATTCCAAGAGAGGTGAACCTTCCAAGAATCAAATAGTTAAAGCCCTCAAAACTTGAAGGTTTTTCAAAGAGAACTTAAATTTTCCACCTTTTTCCTGTTCTTGATAAAAGTGGACCTTGTCTTGTGAACTGTGGATCAAACCAAAGCAAAAACCAACTTCATAGCTCTGTCAACCAGTCTCCAAGAACATTTTTTCTCTTTGTTCCAACCTCTTTATGAGCAAGAAGAAAGAGTGACTTGAAAGTAGCTCCTCAGGCACTACTTCACCTGCAAACATCATTTTTTGATAACTTCAAAACCTCATGTCCTTTTGCACGGGGGTCGGATTTAGAATCTAACCATATAGCCCTATTCTTGGTAATCTGTACTACATTTTAGAATCTCTGGTCACTCTAATCCAAGCCCTCTACTTCCCTGTAAATAGCCTCCAATACTGCTCCCTGTGAACCTGTACATCTCCATAAAACTTCAAATTTGAGCCAATTTGAGTACTTCCAAAGCCAGTATCCACCACCCACACTGCCCTGAGTCTAAGCACACATACACATGCCATCTCCAAGCTCATCATTGCTTGCTCACATGCTTACTAGCCAAAAACACTGACATTACTAACATAAAAAAACTCAAAACTTAAACATTGTCTACACCAAGAGAGGGTTAGGCTTATTTTGCCTAACAAAAGCATACCAAAACACTGTAGCCACATCCAAGCATCACCATCTGCTAGCAAAGAAACCATTTTCCAAAAAACTCCTAACAACTTGCCTGTCAATGTGGTGTTCACACTTTGGACTCGTAGACCTGTGGAGAGTTTGGATGCTTTGCATTTGTTAACCTTGCAGTGTAGCGACAGAATGGAGATGACCAATAATATCATCCAACCGACACTATGGTATGATGTTATAAGTAGTACCTTTGCACTAATTTTTCACAAAATTCTAAATCTATTATCTTTGCATTGTTTCCTGTAGGTACAGTTATTCATTCTACCATAAGAGATGCAATGAAGAACCTTCTGCATAGATTCTCTCCTATCACGTCAATCGCAAAATGAAAGGACATCATTTTTGGAGCTTTTGCGCTGGTTTACACAAGTCGATCTTGATTATGCAAGACGTATTCTGATGGCTTATCACGAAGAGTGAGTGTGTTGTTATTTTATAGATTGAATACATTTATTGATAATTTGTATGTTTATATATATATATATATATATATATATATATATATATACATATATATATATATACATACATATATATATATACATACATATATATATACATACATATATATATATATATATATACATATAGATATATATATATATATATATACATATATACACACACACACACACATATATATGTATATGTATATATAATTTAATATATATATATATAAATACGTAATATAAATTTATATTAACTTATTATATATATATATATATATATATATATAAACACGTACCATGAAAATAAAAATAAATAAATAAAAATTAAATTGATATAAACAATGATATATATATATATACATATTTAATACAGATATAAACATATAATGATATATATATATATATATATATATATCTATATATATATATATATATATATATATATATATATATATATATCTATATATATATATATATCTATATCTATATATATATATATATCTATATATATATATATATATGTATATATAATTTAATATATATATATATATATAAATACGTAATATAAATATATATATAAACATGTAATATAAATATAAATTAAAAAAATATAAATTTATATTAACTTATGATATATATATATATATATATGTAATTAAAATATAAAAAATATATATATAAATTGATAAAAACATATGATTATAGATGTTATATAACCTACACGAAACAAATATAAAATAATATTTATCAAAATGTATTTTGTGCATACAATAATGAAGATTTTAAAAAATTAAGATCCATTCTTTTTTCTAAAAGGTAAACCTATTTTTAGTCAGTGAGTTATTTTTAACCTCCCTATTTGCTCTCATTCTTTCCACTCTCACTCTCTGCTGCATAGGTACGCCCCCTCTCCATCTTCTTTCCTTCCTCTCCATCTCCATCCCATGGGAGCTTGCCCTGAATACTAGGAGCTCGAGCTCTAATGGGAGCTCCAGCTCTAATGGGAGCTCCAGCTCCCATGGCACCTTGCCCTCAACATTGAGGGCAAGGGAGGAGAGCAGCGTGCGCACTACTCTCCGCCCTTGCCCTCAATGTTGAGGGCAAGGTGCCATGGGGAACCCATGGCACCTTGGCCCCCAACATTGGGGGCACCAGGAGTGAGCAGCGCGTGCATTGCTCACTCTCGGTGCCCCCAATGTGTGGGGGCAAGGTGCTATGGGGAGCTCCCCATGGCACCTTGGCCGCCAACAGTGGAGGCAACACCAAGGTGCCATGGGGAGCTCCCCATGGTACCTTGGCCGCCCTCCAACAGTGGGGGCAACATCGAGGTGCCATGGGGAGATCTCCATGGTACCTTGGCCGCCAACAGTGGGGGCAACATGCTCCCACTATTGGCGGCCAAGGTGCCATGGGGACACATACACTTGTTTTTTTTGCACACATACACCTGCATTCATATGCATGTACAAACACACATATATGTGGATACATACACATATACATATACACATATAGGTGCACCCTCACATTCATGATTTTAACACTAATAATTATTAATAGTTTTTATTTATATATTGCTATAGGTTTTTTGTTGCTTCCTCGTCCTTTTATCGTAGCAACCTCGTCATCAAGCCTTTCTAGGTATTTTTTTCTTTCTTTATGTTAATATTTATTTATGTTAAATTGTAAAGAATGTTAATCAATTATTACTTTTGAGTTTCATTTTTTATGTTTTTAATTAATAAAGTTAAAAAAAAGAAAAAAGTTTTTAAAATTAAGAAAAAAGAACAATTTGGAGTTATTTTTCATTCCAAAGTACATTTTAAACAATTTATCTTAAAAATGTGTATTAAAGGAAGATTTTTATCACTTTAGCATATTCATTGTGAAAAAAAGTGATTTTTATCATTTTAGAACACAACATGAAAAAGCAGTGTGCACGCTGCTTTTTCATGTTGAAAAAAAAAGATTTTTATCATTTTAAAAAACAACATGAAAAGGCAGCGTGCACGTTGCCTTTTCATGCTGAAAAAAAAACTATTTTTATCATTTTAAAAAACAACATGAAAAGGCAACGTGCACGCTGCCTTTTCATGTTGAAACAAAAACGCTTTTTATCATTTTAAAAAACAACATGAAAAGGCAACATGCACGCTGCCTTTTCATGTTGAAAAAAAAATGATTTTTATCATTTTAAAACACAACATGAAAAAGCCGCGTGCATGCTGCCTTTTCATGTTGAAAAAAAAATGATTTTCTTTTATTTTAAAAAGCAACATATTGTTTACTTCTTCATAAATGTAAATATATATGTTGATACATATATATATTTATGTTGTTTTCTAATTCTCAATCTTTTTTTTTTAGTTGTTTACTTTTTTACAATCTTTTATTGTGATATTGTTTTTTTCTTTTACATGCTAAAGTTCTTATTTTTAGCTTATTCGGCACTTTTATAAGGTGCAAAGGCAAGAATGGTGAGGACTCCTTTGAAAAAGAAGGTCCCATCTTCCCTCTTGAGTATGTATTATTTTTTTATGACTTTATCTTTACATTATTCAAAGACTCAGCTTGTGTTTTGATCTTTTTAAATAATCTCTTTTTTAAAATAGGAAAAGACTACTCTTTGCGGTGTGGAAAGACTGGTGCTAGAGTAGTTGCACGGAGTTCCATGGTTTCTTCCAATGTATCCCTTAGGAAGAAGCCTAAGAATGTTTCCATTCACTCACAACCATCTTGTGGTGCTGTTACTGGAGGTGAAGAGCATGTTACAGCTTGTCACAAAGAGGAAGAGGAGCAGGTAGAGCAAGAAGAGCAAGTGGAGCATGAAGAAGAACAACCTACCATTTCTGAAGCAACTACCATTGTTGCTAAGCCTTCTGACCATCCTCTTATTTTTGGCAAGGATGTGCCAGGGCGAGTTTTGGAGGAGATCATTGAGACCTTCATTGTGAAGAGAACTCGTGATCCTCCTTGAATTCCTCTTTGCAGGTTAATGGAGAGTGAGGCTATTTGCACTGTGGGACTGGTCTACTATCACGATTTGAGAAATCACGGTACAGTGTTTTAGGTGTCCCATTCATTGTTGCATTCAAGAAAGCTGGACATGACCATCAGTATGTGTCAGAGTATGATGTGCAAGAATGGGGCCCAATATGGGAAGAAATAAACAAAGAGTTTGAAGCGAATTTGCCTCCAGAGTGGGAAGACCTTCGAGGGACGAAATTCATAGTCTATGATGGAAATCATCGACTAAAGATTTGGGGCTCACTTATAAAAAATCGTAAGTTCTCCCTTTTTTTTAGCAAGTCTTTAAATATTTATGTACTTGAGCTAAGCTTTATTTTTTGCAACTATAGAGTACTCCATGGTGAAATGGAGACATTGCTATGTTAAATGTCCCTTTGTGGATGTTGACCGACACTCACAAGCTGAATTTATGCTTGCTCTAAGGACACAAAATGAGTAAGTTTATAAGCTCATTTTTAATGTATTTTTGTACTACAAAATGAAGTACTTCTAGCATGCTAAACTTTTGTTGTAAACTAAACTAAGAACCACTGTATGCACTAATTTTGGTCAAGAGATATTTCTTAGATGATTGGATTCATTGGTGGATTGAGGTGGAGCTAGCATGTGAGCATAAGGTAGAAAAAGGAACATGGTATAATGCTCCTGTGGTATTACTTGCTATGCTAGTTTGGAAGGTTAGTTAATCTATTTTCTCTATATATTTGTTCTTTGTCTTTAAAAGGGAAACCATTTCCTAGAAACATTGTTATGTTTTATAGGAAGAGTTTGATGCAACCCTTGCCAAAGAGCTAGTGGATATTAATGATCCCTCTATTTCGATGCGGGATAAGGAGAACTTGGCTAGAGGTAAAATAGAAAAAATCTACAAGGAGAGAGCATACAAGGTATGATATCAAATATAACAATAATAAGAGTCTCTTTTATTTTACTACATTCTTATAGTAGTTAACTTTTTTTTGAAGATGCTATCTATTACAAATCTTGCAAATGGTCAAGGATTTTTTAATCTCCTCTATAAATATAATTGGGTTAAAGAGAAAGATATGGTGGGCTTAACAAAGGACAAAGTTCACTCATTAGCGACAGCCAAAATTAATGCTGACAGGTACTTTATTTCAAAGATTTGTCACTCTCAAAATACCAAATTTAAATTACCAAATTATATGTATTTATTCATGTTTATCTATGTTTATATTTTAGAAAAAGAGATACCCTCCACTCTATGCTAAAATGCCGCTTAGATGATCCCACATGTGAGCGGTATTTGAGTGCACAAAAACTTAGGTATTATTTGAGAAAAGAGTGGTATTGGAAAAATCTCTTGAAGCAATGCCTTAGAATCAAAGGCAAGCTAGTAGAGGAATTGTCAGAAGGGTTTGAAACATGGTTCTCTAATCAAAGAAGAGACCATCTTGATTTTTCTTTCTCGGACATATGGAGTTGCATGAATACAAAGGATTCAGATGAGAAGATCCCAGAGCTTTTGGAATCTTCTAAGAGAGTATTGTATAGGTTGTTACTTACCTTCTTTCATGTTTCTTTCTCATTACGTACATTTCTCCTATATTGTGTAATTATGGGTTATGTCTTTGTTTTAGATGGATTGTGCAGCTCCATGATGAGCATTCATTAGATGATATGCCTATTTTTATTGATAAATGGATAGATCTCTCAATAGAAGATTGTATGTATCCTCCTTGGATGAAAGATAGAGGTCTTAGTGAGTGGTTGGGAGGTGCAGTATTGTCCTTGGTGGATTGACTACTCTATTGGAGAGTATCCAAGACATGAAGCAGATCATTACAAAGGTGATGTTTTGCTAATTTGAATTAGCAAAGTAATAATGTTATTTATTGTTTAATATTTTTAACATAAGTAATGGATTTTATTTATTTTAGAGTATGCTCATAAGAGGGAAATGGATGTGATGGATGAGGTGGGTTCTGCCTCAAAGAAACCCTCCTCTTCTAAGAGATCCCTCACTTTACAAAAGAAAGGAGCAACTATAGAAGAGGGTTCTCAATACGCCATGTCTTCTATCAAAAAACGTTTGGAGTTCATGGAAGAAAGAGCTCCAAAGAAAGTATTAAAGAAACCCTCCAAGAGTGTCAAAGAAGATAAGGCAAGGGATGAGCCTTCAGGTACAACATATCCATAACCATGGTAGTCTTATACTCTTTTTAATTTATTCATTTTTGAGTTATCATCTTATGAACAGATGATATACTTAAAAAAAGGGCTACATTGATTACGACCACATTGGTTAGTTTCTTAGAGATCTCTCCACATGATGAGGCATGGTAAGGAGTATTATGTTTCTATTAAGATGCTTGGGTGCACATTGGTAGTGATATCTTACACATACATTGTGAAAAACACGTTTGGTAATTTCTTGCATAAGGCCAATGTGCCTGATTTATTCTTGAATGGTGAAGAGAGCAACACTGTAGCATCTCGTCTCTTTGCAGACTTCCCTATGGGTTGTTTGGTAGAGAAGATTTCTATGGATGTGGTGAGTGATTGCACTTATGATTACTTGCTTGACTTGTAGTGTTTGTCTCTTTTGAGATAAAACCTAAATCATACAATGCAGGTACCTGCCTGGAATGAGTTCTCTCATAAATTAAGCAAAAAGGTCGCTACATTAGCATCTTTGTTTGTAGCAGATGATGGATGGTATATTACCCTATGCTCTACTGATCATTTTGGCATTATTTGTGGTCATGCCACCATGGCTGTATTAGTGGTCTCTTTAGTAGGTTGCTTCTCTTTATGGTTATATGGTCAAGGTAGTCTCCAAACAAAGGAGGCTATGTCAAATTTTTTTTAGAATATTCATGGCGAGTTTTTTGGGTACCATTTTGTTATGTGATATTGTTCAAATATATATTTTTTAATTACTAATATATATACATATATATATATATATATATATATGTATGTATGTATGTATGTATGTATGTATGTGTGTGTGTGTGTGTGTGTGTGTAAACATGCATATACAAATAACTTAACATACCACCATACACATGAAGCCTCAATTAGATCAATAAAAAATTGACACAAAACAACACCTTCCCATATTGGCAGATCTAAACTCATGCAAGCAAAGCCATTAGGTAGTGTGCTTCATGAAAACTTGAGCTTCCTCTCAAAAACACAAAATATTATTATATTGCATAACTTTGTTGCCATAGACATCAAATGAGAATGCACAATCATTCATAGCCATCTACATGTGTAGGTACATACCTCCCACACATTAACTTTCATACTCTCTCTCTCTCTCTCTCTCTCTCTCTCTCTCTCTCTCTACCTCTATCTCACTCTGCAATGTACATACCTCCCACACATTAACTTTCATACTCTCTCTCTCTCTCTCTCTCTCTCTCTCTCTCTAGTTCTATCTCCATATGCAATGTAGATGTATAATCCATTCTAAACAAAGTTTGAATACAAAGTGTGTATGTGAATTATTCAAAGTGTGTGTACATATGAGCAAATACAAAAGAAATAATACATTAAAAAAACTGAATGATTGTCATCATGAAAAGTAGAATATATAGAATATCTAGAAAATCTCTAAAAGAAGTCCACCATGATGAAGTTACATTCCATAGAATAAATCCTACATGAACACATTATAGCTTAGAACGACTAAACAGGGAAAAAATACTTATTATTACAATGTAAAGAACTTACCACATTTGAAAGAGTCTACAAATTACTACAAGATGTCCCCTTCCAAGCCTTCCACATCTAGCTTGTCTAGACCTATGCCTTTCACATCCTAAAACATAAACATTTACCATTATTTATGAATGTCTATTGAATGTTCTCACACCAATAACATCCATACTTGGTGGCAAAGCATCACCTAACCATGATACAATTGCCCATAGTTTTCCTTCGTCTATGTTTAGAACATAGCAAACATTATAAAAAGAGTAATCACAAGAAATATGTTTGCATGGGTATGTAGATTGTACACCCATTACCATGGACAATGTATTATAATCATCTCTACCATTGGAAAAATCATACTTCAAATTGAAATCTTAAAAAGAATAAACCAAACAAATGTGATACATGTATACTTTCACTTGCCTCAAATGAGAGTAATCATTAAACACTCTTATGAAGAAGGGGAATGTTGAGGACCCATGACTGTTTGGAAGGTTTGACGCATTATCAAGGTCCTCCAAAAAATATATGTGAAGGTGCATGTAGCTTCCATTTGTTCTTAGCAACTAATCTATAAGGCAAAATTAATTTACAAAATATTGAACTTTACTTGTCTCAAACCAAGTACATTGACAAGGTACTTGAGTGTTTCAATATGACAAGGGGGAAGGCACTCGGTACCCCATTACCTTCATATGTGAAACTCAGCTTGCAAGATTGCCCCAAATTTGATTATGATAAGGCAGTAATCACTAAGGTTCCATAGTCATCTATAGTTGGTTCTTTGATGTATGCAATGATAGCTACTTGCCTGATATTGCTTTTGCATTGGGAGTAGTTAGTGGCTACATGTCAAATCCTAGCCGAAAACATTGGGACGTAAGGAAAGGTGTCATGTGGTATTTGCATGGCTCTAAGGAAATGTGCATATGTTTTGGAGGTTAAGATATAAGTGTAGTGGGTTACATAGATGCAAATTATGCTAGGGATTTAGACAAGAGAAGGTCCACTTTAGGCTATGTCTTTATGTTCACTAGAGGTGCAATGTCTTGGAGATCAAGGCTACACTGTCATGACCATATAGAAAATGCTCAATACTTTTATGAGTATCCCGCAAGATGCAATTACCTAAGGACACTAGAGGTGCAATGTTTTGGAGACCCCCAATAAGGGGAAATGCAAAAGTATGTTCATGCTTTCACTTTGAGTGACCATCAACATGGAAGATACATGGGACAAGGCCAAGTTGACTATGACTGAGTCGTGGATGGTGGGCTTAACGAGGGTAACTCTCATTGATCCTGCAAATTTTACTTCTCAAAAAGCTCATGATATTCAACACAGTTCAACATATAAAATAGACACCTACTCTATTTCATGCATGCCATCCTTTATTGGTAATTCCACTTTGAGTTGTATTATCCCAACCCTCCAAATGCAGTGCCTAATAGGCCTATCCTAAGGGTGCTTGAAGATTGTGAGAGAAAGACCATTGTGTATAGGGATACATACAACAATCTCTATAAGCCCATTCCACCACCACACTTTCCTAATGAAGATGCCCAAAATTGGTTTCCCTAATTATCGCACATAGACCCTAGATATGGGACGTCTTTACTCAGTACTAAAAGCCATTGGAAGGGTGAGTACAAGGAAACCATAGACCCCAAAAATGTGAGTAGCTTAAGCAATAAAAAATTCTTTGCCACTCAAAGTGGACTCAAAAACAGATTCCTTATGTAGGGGAACAAGAGGGGGTGGCACATTTAGCCCGTATGTTTTGTCGAACTAACATACATGTGCATCCAGATCCTTCCCTTGTTTCTCATGAAACTTGGAATACTTGATACTATTAGCAGGTGCAAGTGCAGCCACCCCATAATCGAAGGTGGAGGCGGTGAAAGAGGCAAAAATGGCAGAAATAACTGTTACATAGTCACACTAGGTAAGGTGGCTAGCATCAATGACCACCTACCTACTTGCGGAGTGGGGATAGGGAGGAAAGAACGGTTGTGCCACCGTGATGCAGTACCAAAAGAAGCTGATGGGTCTAGCCTAGACAGTCAAAGAGGAGGGCTGCTTGTAGAGACATGGCTATCTTTCTCCAAAGGATATGATCGATGCACGGGGGATTCACCATGAGTTATGTATGGGTATCATGTGAGTGTAAGGAAGGGGGGTTTTGGTAGTAGGGAGGGGAGTTTTTTTAAATAAGGTATGGTCAATATATGGGGGGATTTTTTTTGTACATAGGGGGTAATTTTGCATATTTGGTGCACGCAAGTGATGTCTCATCATTATTACTAGTGAATCCCCTAGGGATCAATGTTGTCTCATCATTATTACTAGTGAATCCCCTAGGGATCAATGTTGTCTTTTCACTAGGACTATGCCCCTGAGAATGCATCGCATCAACTATCATCGTGGTCGCCAAATGTAATTGCCTACTTAACATGCAACAAAAAGTAGTTGATTACGGGTCTGGTTACCTTCATCTACACTACATACTTATTTCATAGATGATAGATCACATTATACTTAAGACAACATTAACTTAAGAAATACAAAATGCGACATCAATAAGAAAGTACATTGGAAATCAAACAACACAGTAGATTGATTGATTAATACACTAACAGTTACATCCATTTATATTGTGATCCTAAGTGACACGACTTCCTATGACATCCATAACTACATATAGTGCACTGTGGGTCTACACATTGCGGTTACAAACTATAGTTATGGTGTACGGTTCATGTCGTGAGACAAGTCTAGCAGTAGGTAATAAGTCGGGAATATTTAATGAAACTAAAATGGAATTTAGTTCATTTTACAATCTACGAGCTCGCGTGACTTGCCTTCGGCGGGTCACGCTCGCTCTTTACACGGGCCACTTCGCGGCCGACAACGGCGGCTTCGTAGTTGGCATAGAATCCTCCTCCCTCTCTCTCTCTCTCTCTCTCTCTCTCTCTCTCAATAATTTACATAATCAAAGCCATTTAATCCATATCATTTTGTAGGCGCCAAAACCTCAAAAGTCAAAAACAAAATTAGTACAATGGAAAAATAAGTGTATTCAGTGGAATATATTTAAGAGTTAATTTCATTCTCTCTTTCTTGCTCTATCACAAAAGTAAGCATTCTGTTTTGTAGCAATCCACTTCTACCACCACCAATTCGTGAAGGAGAGAAAACCATCCGTGTTGGAGTGGATTCTTCCATACACAAAAAAAGTCAATTATATACAAACTTCAATAAAAATAATCAAACTAAAAAAAACAATATAGACCTATGGGGTAATGGTAAGTCAATAAATATTTTCCCATTCGGCGTGCTTGAGCAGCTTTCCACCATAGACATTCTTCTCTTTCTCTATAAGTCACTTTAACTTGCGTACGCGATGATCCATCCTTGTGTATTTGAATAACATAGAAACCACAATGGTTAAACTGTTGTGAAAAAGATATACGCACTCCTTGTTGTATGGGTCCCCAAGTTGTTAAATTTTGCTTATGTAAAAGAAGACCGAATTCACGAAAAGAAGGAAGGCGCCTATAATACATACAAACAATTAAATGACATGCAATTTGAATAGAGTAAGAATCCTCTAAATGCCAATATAAATTATGTAAAATTTAACACATAAGTTCTAGTTACATGACCATGAGATTAAAAGTCCCAATTCTTAAAGATCATGTAAACTTAAAAATAAATTGTACTCATTTCTATATATATGTGTGTGTGTCAAATCACACCATGTGTAGGAATATAATTGGTGAAAGAATGAAGCTATGTAAAGAAAGAAATTTACCTATGAAAAAAATCCAATTCAAGAATTTCTATCGAAACTGTAGGAGAAACAGGACCCCTCCAAACATCTGCGTAACTTACCATTTATTAGATATCTTATAACATGTAAAAAAAAACTTTAAAGATAAACTATAATTATACCTTCCACAATGTCACCTGTATTCATAACAAATGAAAATTCATTTGCCATTGTACAACCTTAACACATAAAATCAAAAAAGAAAATGTTACTACTTAAATTAAACAATGTAGTAAAGAAGAAGAATTAAAAGATACAAAATTTAATTATTTATAAACCAAATTTTAATAGGCACTTACTTTTATTCAAATATAAATTTCACATCTTTAGTTATCTAAATTTGTGAGAGAAAAACAAATAGACACACAGAGAGAGAAAGAGATGAATTTTTGTTAATATCGATTTAATGTCTTGAATTATTTAAATTGTTGATAAAGACAGAGAGAGAGGGGGGGGGGAGAGAGAGAGAGAGAGAGAGAGAGAGAGAGAGAGAGAGAGAGAGAGAGAGAGACATAAATATTAAAGGCCATGTTATGTAATAAACAGGCTGTGTTAAAAGCTCGTGTCACCAGCCAAGCGTAAGTAACACAAACCCATAAATGTATATGAAATTGACCTAACAAAAATTTAAAACTACACATTAGAGACCTATTCTTAAAAGACATCCACTTTTGCAGCATAAAGAAGAATATAAAAAGAGACATAAAACAATAAATTAAATGAGAATTTTGACACAATGTCAACACAATTTAAAGTCACAATAACAACAATAATGAATTTGCTAAATACAAAAATTGAATATGAAATGACACTCAAGGACATGATGCCACCCACGGACTCTTGTCTATCCTCAGGCTCACTATCACTGCTGATGATAATCACATCATCTTGACGTTGAAATAAATGCCTTTGCTGAAGTACCCCTCTAGAGGCTCTTCTCCTCCTATATACAGGTGAATCTGAGCAAAGAGTAAAGGAAAAAAAATTATTTATAAACCCATTGAAGACTTAAAAAAAACAATGTATAAAAAACTATCAATAATTGTATAGAAAAACCAACAATGCATACCATTGTTAATAAACCATGGTTGACTTGAGGTGCTTGCAAACTCCAACACCACCGATGATAAAGTATGGAAATCAAACTGCAAACCTCCATAATTCCCTCCAGGAATACTCACCCATTCATCAGGAAAGTCCATGCCAAAAAAAACACCTTGAAAGCAGAAAGCATATTGTTGCCCCCGTACCCTTTCTGCATCAATGGTGTAAAAGCTAGATATTGGGGTTTGATTAATATCCCCTAGAAGAGGTGTAGGATCAATGACCCGAAGCATGAATGAGGTGAAGTTTGGTATGACACTACATAATTCAAAAAAAATTGATTATATTAAACAATGTACAAATAATTGAGGATTAAAATATACATAGATATACTATCTCTCACCTATGAGCAGTGGCATAATCCAATAGCTCAATGATGTATTGAAATGGGAAGGGAGCTAGCCAAAGGAAAGGCTCTGTATAAAAAATAGAATTTTTAAAATGTATATGGAAAAAAATATATTTATCTAGTTTAAAGTAAAAAATAAAATATATTATATAAAACCTTAGCATACCTATCGTGCGTCCAGTCCCATGGGTGAAGAACCTAAAAAAGTTTCTGATTTTACTTTTGTAAAGTTCTTACACCTGCCAAAAGATGTGTCACTTGATATCAATGAAAAGAACTCATATTTAATGTGTTCGAGAATATTTCTCCCTAAGTAGTTATGGAGTACTTATTGCTCGCGATAAAGAAACCCATTCGACAAACCTTTTGAAAACCACACATATAAATAGAAAATAATCTTTCTTTAGACAAATTCTTCATTGCAGTTCTGTTATATAGCTCATGCTGGTCTCTGCAAAACTTCCTTGTAAACCACATTGTTAGTATACATTCCTCCTGATGTTAAAGTTGTACCTTGTTCATTGCCAATATCCCCAATTAATAGCATTTGAAGATCTCACACGTGACAAAGCAACATACAATTGTCCATGTGTAAAGACTGGTGTTGCTAAGTAAAGGCCCAAAGTGCTTAATGTCTGACCTTGAGATTTGTTTATTGTCATACCAAAAGCAAGCCTTATTGGAAACTGTCTTCTTCTCATGTCAAAAGGAAGCTGCAATGTAGTTGGAATGAATGTAATCCTGGGTATATAAACTCTATCTCCAATGTTTGTGCCAGTAATAACTTCTGCCTCTAACACCTTTGTATGGAAAGTTTTACAAATCTAGTACCATTACATAATCCCCACCGAGGATCCAAGTTTCGAAGCAGAATAATAGGAGCATTTACTTTAAGGATCAAGCGGTGAGGGGGATATCCTCCACCCAAGTTTAAGCTGTTCAAAAATTCAGTAGTAGTGAACAAAAGACTATTATGTGTCGAAGAAGTCACAGAGTCCGCACTAAGATATTCTTTTTCAGGTCCTTCTAAGAGATTTAGAGAAATATCATTAATCTCATCAACCTCTATATTTCTTGGAGCAAGGACAGCACGCTCTTTCAGAAAAGAAGCATAATCCTTGTACACCCAATGAATCAAGCTTTCCAAAGAGTTGGAAGGAAGCATCATTCTACTTGGTATTTCTACAATACCATCACTAACACTACCAGTAAAACAGATCCATTTCCAATGTCTAAGATCCACTTACTGAAATCTTGCTCATTTGCATCAGTACCACTTTCAATAATGCGCATATTTTGAGTCAACTGTAGAACTGTAACATGTCTCCATATATGGGATCTACAAAGAGCTGCATCAACAATATCCTCTCAAGAACCCTTTATGATAACAGGTAACAGTTGTCGAAAGTCTCCACCAAATAGCATAACCTTTCCCCCAAAAACCTTACTATTTTGCATAACATCTCTCATTGTCTTGTCTAGTGCTTCAAAGGCATGGCGATGTGTCATAGGAGCTTCATCCCAAATTATCAGTCTAGCCTTTCTCAATACCTCTGCCAATGGACTATTGACTTTAATGTTGCATGTGCTAGATGCATTCAAATCTAAGGGGATTTTAAAACGTGAGTGAGAAGTCCGTCCTTTAGAGAGCAATAGTGCTGCGATTCCAGAAGAGGCGCATGCAAGTGCAATTTGATTATCTCCACGTAATTGACACAACAAAGCATTGTAAAGAAAAGTCTTCCCAGATCCTCCAGGGCCATCGAGAAAGAAAACATCTCCATCTGAATTGTACACTGCGTCAATAACTCTATTGTAAGCCCTCAATTGGCAAACATTCAAACGACTGTGCATTGCTTGAGCAGTCTCTGCTTGAAATGCAGTGTCAAAGATTGTTTCCTCCAGCAGAAGTGGAATTTTCGTATATTTGTAGCATTACTTCTATCTGGCATTGGCATCCCTTCAAAATCGCATAACTGCTTTCCGTACTCTTGCAACAACTCTTCTACATGTAACAAAGCATTGTTCTTTGCAAATTATTGACATTCGAACATTTGCATCTGTGCACGTATATTGCATATTATAAAAAATATCCTCTGAAAGTTCAGTTGAGAATTTTTCCCATAGCTGCCCAGGATATACTGGTTCACAAAAGACCAGTATAACAATTAAAAGTTGTCGTAGAGCTGATAACCAGTCTTTTGAAATGCAGCCTCTTGCAAGCAAGTAACCCACTCTTCATCACTCTCTAGTAATCCTCTAGCCAGGCAAGCAGCTTTAAAGGTTGGATATACGATAGAGTCAAAAACTCGTAAATCGGCAAATGACTTACATCCTTTGCACATAGTGAGCAATGTTCGCAAATAGTATTTCTCTCCCGCTGAAGGACTTATATTGTATATGCGACCGATAGTGTTCCCTCTCTCTCTCCTTGTCCATGATTTTGAACCTCGATTCCAAACCCACTTTGTTGGAAAGTCAATGTAAAGCAATTGATTAGCATCTTCATGCATTCAAACCACTCCGTAAGAGTAGTTTTTGTATTTCTATCTCGACTAACTACATCACGCAAATCTTCATGATCCCTGCCAAAGAACATTATTTTGTTGAGGCAAATGTATCTGTAGCCTTTGTATGTCTGGTTTCTCATCATGCATATCATACTCATATATACGCCAGCATCCCTCAGAAGCAGATACATATCGAGCATCTAAGTAACTGCTAACCTCATCAATAACCCCATTTGTATCTTGCAATTGGATAGTAGCTCTGTCATGACCCTTGTAAACATACTTATAAAGATACTTTACAGCAATTATTGTAGAGCACACTTCTGTATTAATATGAGCCTTGTACCGCATTGTCAAAAAGGGATTATATGGTACAATCCACCTACAATCTAGTACATTTCCTCTAACTTGTACGCTATTTCCATCATTACGACGCATGTATGTGGGATAGCCATTCACATCTAATACTGTACTCTCAGAAAATGCACGTGGATATCGATGTTTACATCGACCATCAACCATGCAAGGGGCACTTGCATTGAATGGACCGCATGGCCCATGAATATTGCATTGACTAATTATCTTGTATAATTCTGGGAACATGTCCCTATCGGGAAATTCTGCACATACTAACTTATCATAATGTGCAATCTCGCGTGGCTTATAGTCATTTTCTAAAATCAACAGAATATGAGCATGTGGCAAACCTCTCTTTTGAAATTCTATTACAGAAACATATCCACTTACTTTACCAAAAAGAGAACTCTTTGTAAGTAAATGCATCATATCCTTGTGTTTTTTATAAAAAACTCGAGCAATAAGATCAGGTCGATCTTGAGCAACTTGGCCAGGTAATAATGCATTAGTTATTTCATCCCACTTTGGATTACACGTGAATGTTATGAAAAGATCTGGTTTTCCTTTTTTACGAACAATTGCCATAGAATCTTGATACAATTGATGCATATATCGAGGGCCCCCAGTAAAAGATGAAGGTAACACCACCCTTCGGCCAGCTTCTTGGCCTATAATACTTTCCCTACCATCACTAAGGTTGACCATATCAACCAATCCTTGATACATTTCGGCTCGTAAAGTAGGTTGATTTCTACGCACCCAAAGTAACCTTGACTCTTCAATGCTACTATAGGCATCAACAATATATTGTTGAAGTAGTCGACCACCACGTAGCAAACATGCGCTAGTATCCTCTCTAATTTGTAGCCTATATGCATAATATTTTTGTTGGGTCACTTTTTTTGTACTTGAGAAAGAATATTCATTATCACGTTGGGGAATGTCTTTTCCCCAACCATCCTCTCCTCTTGGAAACAAAAGAACATATAACATGGGCATGTATGATCTATGCAAATTTGATATTCTTCTCACAGTTCCATTGTGCAAGAATATATGGATATCCCGTTCTCCAATATTAGAGTCATCTCCCAATCCCGGCATGATAGCAGCTACCTCACTGCCAGTAGGAGCTATGTACTGTCTGCCACCATTGACACGTGTCTCCTTTATGACCATTCTTAACTCTGCTTGAGGATTTGTTTGGATCATTTGCCTCATATTACGAAATGCATATGCATACGGATTATGTTCATGTATCATCAATTGCAAAGTTTCTAACACATTCTGATCAAGATTAGGCATCCCATGCAACCGGTTTTCTAGTTCATGCTCGGTGTCATAGACATACAACTGAGCATACCGAGGAGTTTCTACTCAAGTAGCATCTGGTATAAGTCCTCCTACACGGTGGTATGTCATACCATGTATCCGAAAAGAGTACACACCTCCTCCTCTAGTATATTGATCATCTAAGTGTGCTCCTAAGGAAAGAAAGGCCAAAGAACTATTGTAGGCTCGAATGTTCTTTCTAAAAGATTTACTAATAGGATCTTCTCCATTTAGAAGATCTCTCAGATCATGAGGAGGATTTATCAAAGGCAGTAAACTAATTTTCCCACCCAAACAACAATGCCTGCCCACAACTCTTCCATGCTGCATTTTACTTTCGCATTTCCATAAATGCGCTCCACAAAAAGAGCACTTTAAATTTAGAGGCCCCATTGAATGCA